>NC_140447.1:14966729-15566729 GCF_963576455.1 Neolamprologus multifasciatus | reverse complement strand
ATAAATAAATAAAGCAGTTTGTGCAGTAAGTTGGCTAGTGGTTTATAACACAAGCTATAAAACTCATTTTTTCATTGTGGGTTAGTGGAAATGGAGACAGAAAAGTACTTACTAATGCTGCTTTATAGTCTAGTCTATCTTTTGTGTGTTCGATTGGAAGCCTTTATTGGAAATTTTTTCCACTCAACCTCTACATTTGAGTAAATCTTTAGTCCTGACAGGTTGGTGTGCAGTACGATACTGCACAAAAGTCTTGATTTCTTTACATTTTGTTAGGAAAATGGGAAACGGGTCCATTAATTAAAACGTGTGCAAAAATGCATGGAAATACCGTGTATACAGCAGAAGCAGAGTTTCTACAATTCTAATGAAATAATTGCTATGATCACCTTTAGTCTTCAGTGTAACTTGAACTCTCTTGTGTCTCATTTCTTTAACACTCAAAGCTGTTCTTTAGATGTTGGCTCCCTTTTGTTCCATCATGGACCCCCAACTCCATAGCAGCAAAATTATTATAGCTAATATTCCCTTCCACTAAAAAAAAAAAAGTCTTTTAGTTTATTATTGATTTGGTAAATCAAGCAAACTGTATCCTCCAGTATGGTTTAAACAGACTTGAGATATTTGCTGCTATTAGTGCAGTGCTGCTGGAGAATCTGTGTGTTTTACTCGTGTCATTTGAGGTCAGCACTTTTAATCCATCTAACATTTACAAAGTAAAGACCTTGTAGCTCAGTAACTACTGCACATTGTCTTGCTCAAATAGAAATTTTAATATGCACATTCTCCCTTTGAGCCCTCTCCTCCCTCGCTGACTCACTCTGTTTCACAATGATTGCTTTTGCAGATGTGATCTATCAAAAGCATCTTCAGCAGGGGAGATACCCCACAGTACAGCCATTCATGTCTGATATCCTGATGGACTGGCAGGGGAAGATGTGAACTCAATGATTGGCAGATCAGTGGAATCAATCTCTGGTTTTTGGTTATGAATTAGGTATAGTGGATTTCACAACACACTGAGATCACAATTTATTCCTTTTCCTGTAAATCTTCAAGAATTTGGCATGAAATGAAAAATATTGCATGAATAGTAATAGTTTTTTTTCTCATCCTAACTTCACCTCTCACTTTTTCTCTTCCTCTTCTGCACCCTCATCCTTCCCTCAGGCAGATCATCCTGTCTGATCTCCTGTCACAGTGAACCCTCTGCAGTGTAACAGAGGTTATTATTGCTGCGGGATTTTCATACTCATTGCACATTCCTTGGTTTGAACCTAAGAGTCCCTTTAATGAAAGTTAGTTTTTTTTAACCCAATTTTCCAGTATTTTTATACATTCTGTCAATGTTGGGTTAGATTTCACAAGGATTTAAGAAGCATGTATCCTGCAAAATGACTACTGAGAAGGATCTGCAAGGAGCAAGAACTGTAACATAAATCCTTTGATTGATTAAATAAATACACTGATCCATTCATCGTGGCTTAATTGAACTAACAATTACTTTAAAAGTAAAGCTTCAGTTTCCCTCTGGAAATGACTGAACAGCACAAAATCTCTGAAATACAGTTTTGGTGCACCTGTTGACTAAAAGAGAGTTTAATTGAGTGTGAACATGGACATGAGCATGGTTATTGGTGTCAGAGAGGTTGGTGAAACACCCTGAACAGGACTCTAGTTTCTAGAGGGTACGTCACTGATAGATGAACAGGGATGTCAAACTCGGAGTACATCATGCGCCATATACAGCCCACTTTAATATTAAGTGGGGCATTGTTTGTTTTTTCAGTAATACAACATAGAAGATTGGCAGAAAAGTGATCGAACTAATTTAATCATTCTGAAAATCAAAATGTGCTTGAAATGGCACTAAGCTATAAAAAACAGGCTAATACTTTGAGTGTATGTAGGTCACTACTCCCCTGCACTACATGCTGCGGTTACATTTACTGCGATCTTTATTTATTTTTTGTAAATAAAGCCAAATATTTTTGGCTGATAATAAAAGACACGCTGACTCCGCTAAATATCTATTTACAGTCTACCAGATCTGTGATTCAGATTATATTTGACATGAGCTGACCTTGTTCCAAACACCCGAGTTTGCCAGATGTGGTTCAGCTGAGTGAGTCATGAGGTGTTTAATCAAAGTATAATATGTCATGAAAATTAGAAACAAGTCTTTGAATGACTTTAATAGACTGGCAACATGTCCAGGGTGTACCCTTCCTCTCTCACTGTGACCGCTGAGATTGGCTTCAGCTCCCAATTAGCCTGAATTAGTTAAGCACAAGAGGATGGATGGATGGATGGATGGACGAGTTTTGAAGTAAAGAGGAGTGTGTTCAAATAAAATTAGGAACATAAACTCTTAAAGGTTTTCATAGTTACACATAAATGCAGTAAATATTTTATGTATCAACATAAAGTTTAAATACATAACTGATGGAGTAGCAGTTCACCAAAACACATAAAAGTATCAGTTAAGTTTTTAATAGCTGATCAAAGCTATTGTTATATTTTCCACTTAAGCGAAAGCACAGGTGTAGTAATGATGGCTGCATTCCACTTTGATGATGTCACGCTTTTCCGTGTGTTGGCTCATTGTGATGGTGTACTGAAAAACTTGTGTGTAAGTGAGTCATTATTAATTCACCCTGTGCTTTCTCCAAAGAGAGGAAGCGTCTGTGCAACGCAGCATAAATTACCATAAACATGTAGAAGGTTTTATTTAATTAACCAGGTTCATTTTAAAACAGTGTTTCTGATTATGTGACTTTATTGCTGCTCGCGCTTTCTTTGACAAGACTTCAGAGGGCTGCCTGATATCCATCAGTTGTCCTTGCAGCATATGCTCGGGCATGCTGAGAAATATAATGCACACATCTCACATGTGGACTTAATGCACTGGGAAATGGAGCCAGTGTAAATGAATAACAATTAGACGAATATGCTAATTTCACTACCCCACTTTCCCTGTACTGTTGCCGTTCCGAAGGACTTCAAGTGGTGTGTATGTACACATCCTTATTGCGCGCTCTGCTGCATATCAATAGCTGTACATTGCTCCAGGCCTCCTGTCTCATTGCACCTCCTCTTCCATTTTTCAGCACTTTAAATGAGGCTTTGTCTGTGCATCACTGCGGCGCTTAGAGCACTCCGTTCACCTTGTTTAGTCATGATTTCCCACCTGAGCGAGGAGTGCTGTTTGATCTCATTTGTTGAAAAATCACATGATGTTATCAAGTCTGTACCTCCTGCTGTTTCTGGGGCTGGCTGATTGGTGCTGGATACCTCCCTGCCTGCATTGTCAGTTTTGAAACAGCCGTGTGAAGTTTTCCACCTTCTTTTTTGTTAATCATTTTATCTACTAATGTCCCCAAGAAAATGGAGGGATAGGATTCCCATTTAAGCATTTACCATAATTTCAGAGTCTCTGTATTAAGAAGTGCGATTCTTATGTTCTGTACCAGAGGGCATGCGTTTCACCTCCTTGTTGTATTGTCATATATGAAAATCAAGTACAAGTTCTCTGTCAGTTTTCTAAAAAAACAAACTGGTTTCAGGGATTCTTTGCTCTGGATGTTCTACTGGAAGAGTTATAGATTTATACTTTCACTTTCTTTTAGTATGTTCCCAAAACACAAGCAATGCCTAAATATGGACAGATCTATTTTTTTATTAATCTGTTGGCAAAAAAGCCACAGAACATCTTTCAGGAGATAGCTCCTCTGAACATGGAATGACCGCTGATCCATAGCAACCAATGCAATTGGAAAACAATAGGAATCCTCCTCCTTTTCTGTCTCTGTGTGCCTTTCAGGCTGTGTGTTTAGAGCAGCAGCAAAGGAACCCGGGTGATGTTGTCTGATTCGAATGGGATCAAAGCAGCCGTTCATATCGGAGCTGCCAATGTGAAAGATATCAAAGCAGCAAGCAGACACACTTGTGCATCGATCTAGTTCACAAACACACGCACGCATGCAAACGCAAAGTGAGGCACTCTGTGCACATTTCTTGGCATAAGAGCTCGCAAATAAGAGTGCAATGCACAAATGTACTCTGCACTGCTATTGAGACTTGTGGCAGCTTTTTATAACAAATAGGGGCCATGTTGCAGAGATATGTAGCATATGTGCCAGTTTTTGTTGTCTTATTTGGAATGTGTCTTTATTGTGTGAGTCAACGTGACTATTAATTTATGCGTTATGTGCATTAAGTGCCCTGAGTATCGAGTGCTTTTACCTGCAGAGGTTTCTTTGTGGAAGCCTTGCAGGTTCTCTCATGATTACCTGACTTGTAGATTCATGCATTTTGAATGAAGGCTTTCTCCACAGTTGTGGAGCCTCTCTCTCGCTCTCCCCCACTTTCTGCGTCACCACTCTCATGCTTTCTGTCACTCTCTCGTTCTGTATTCCAGCCTCTCTCTCTATCTGAGGCATGAAACCATCCTCACTCGCCCTCAGCTAGGATCATTTTTCACCCCAGCAAACAGCCACAGGATTCACACATCCACGCTGTTTCTGTTCACTTCAGCATACACATCTTGAGGGGGGAGGTATGTGAAGAATACGTAAGTGAGTTTGAAATCCCCTAAACCTGGGCCCATCTCCTTTTGGCGGTATGAAAAAAGATTGCCTCTCTACCTGCAGAGGACACACACGGACCTAACAGATAAACATGAATCTCTTATGTTTACAAGCAGACAGACTAATGCACACTTCGGGGATACAGGACAAAGTATCATCTGGAAGAAATATATATATTTTACCACAAACACACTCAGAAATCTTGGTACAAACATGGACTGCAAAAAACTCAAAGATGGACAAAGATAAAAGGACAAGAAAGAAATATGGATAGAAGAAATGAGGTGAAGAAGAGGTTAAACACATCTTTGGGTTAGATCATGCTTGCTAATCCCTTTCCTTACCACCTCCACACACACACACACACACACACACACACACACATACACACACATACACACATACACACACATACACACACACACACCAAAACACTTGCCTACATTCTGACATTGCATTGGAGAAGATTGTTTGGGTGCACAGGTCAAGTGTAATTCATTAGTTCAACTCACCACTTACCATGTTTGCAGCCTCTTAGTGGCTCTGGCTTATACAGAGAATGCTCACTCCTCCACTGTGCCTGTCACTTGAACACAGCATACCCTACAATCAGCTTTCCAGCATCAGATTTAAATTTTACACGTCCAGATGACATTTTCATCTAGTCAGATAGGTAGCTTTAAATAAAAATACTTCAAGCAGAACACATTACTTTTTCAGCTTGTTCTTTATTCAGTTTTGTGACTCATAGTTCCTCATATATAAAATAAATAAATAACCATTGGAATTTTTTTTACTACCCAGAGGCTTCAGATTCAGATTGGGCCCAACTGCACACAGTAGAGCAGAAGGGTACATGTAGTGTGTGTGTAATTGTAAACACAAACCATAGTTATTCCCTGCCCCAAACAAGGAATTTTTGTGCTTTAACCAAACCAAACAGAAACTCAAAGTAAAAAGGCAAAATCACTAAAACATATGGACTACCTACCTCAATCTCTGGGGTTAAAGTTCAGCAAATGACTCACGCCATCACCTACTTCACCTCTGGTGAATAAAGACTTGCCACGATTGTTTCAGCAAACACCCATATGTGTTATATATACCGCCACCGTCACCACCACCACTTGTTGTGTTGTAATGTTGTAAGCCTACTGAACCAGCTACAAGGTGGGGGAGAGCCCATACAAGCTAAATCTATGTGAGTGATAACAGTCATTTAGCCTAATATTTAGCCTAATGGGTTGATAACATTTAAAGCAGGTGCATGAAAAAAAAAGGCAAGAGGATCCTTTATCTTGTGAAGGCAACGTTATGAGTCACAGCTGAAGTCTGAGTGATCGGCCACATTAGCTCTCTACAACACTTCCAACACAGCAGCATGAAGCTGAATTAGATTCCATCAAATATCTCAACAGCAAATGTTGAGAGTGCAACTGCAGGTATCTATTAAATAAGAACAAAGATAAAAAATAGGATGTGCAACATATTTTCAAAAGGTTTAAATAGGTTTCTTAACAAAATGTGGAATTTTCTGTACCAAAATTTGCATGATGTGTATAGCACAACATGAATTAGACACACTTAAATTTTACAATATTCATTAATTCAGAACTAAGATGTTTTATTAACACTTTCGAGAAAACATTTGAGTATTTCTTTCATAGTGTCAAAAATGATTATTTTAAAATAAATTTGGGAGAACTGAGTATCCCATATTTATGAAGGGTTTTTCCTGTATTTCCAGTACATTACTACCAGCAGCATACAGTGCAGCTGTATGTCTGTCCATACACTGACCGCCACAACCTCTTTCAATATTGACTTTGCCATCAGATGCAGAATATCACCTTGATGTCTGCAGCGATCGCACCTAGAGGTCACTGATAATGATCAAAACAATTCCTACTTGGAGGCAGTGAGAGAAGGTGTCTATGCACTCGCACTTTGCACCCTCCACCTCTTCCTGGCTTCAATTACTCAGTGTGACAGCATTAGTATGAATAATGCAGCGCTTCCCTGCCCTGGCCTGGAGTACAGTGCACGTCTGCATGTGCACACTGACATGAAAGAGGAAGGCCAAAGGTTCTTCTGAGTGATCAAAGCCAAAAACTGGCAAAAAGATGCTTAAACAGCAGTGTGTTAATGCACCAGTCATCCAAATGAGCTTAATCTTTGAACTGGTACATTTTCCTTCATATGTTGCCATACATGATTTTGCTTTTCTGATGTAGTTTTGGAAGGTTTTATCCTCATGAAGCTTACATTGGTAATTAAAAGACGAGAAAAAATATAGGCTGAAAAGATTATGATCTGACCTAATGGTGAAATAGTTTGAAGGTGAGGTTATATCCTCTCACGCTGCGGTAAAGCCCTCTTAGCTTAGTATGTGTTTGGTTAGTCATATAGGGTAGACTGTCACAGAGGCCACTGGTTGATGGATGGCACTCTGTTTCATCTACACTGCATCCATCTTTGCAGCCTTCTATCCTCTCATCCACTTCACACTAACACCATATCTCCAATATACAGTCCCTCATAAGCCTGATCACACTGAAGCTATTGGTGCATGATGACATGTCACAGTCTGACATATACCTTTTGAATATTGTTTCCACAATCGTAAGACACTCCAAGTTGATCTATATATGTATCTGTTGAACTCAAACTCTTTCATGGCATGGATTTTTAATTTATCTTTGTTATTTGGGCTGATTGCGACGTGATGAATGTTTTTCTGAGAAAAATGAGATCCACATATGAGGACATTCGTTTTAAATTTTGATAGAGCAGTGGCAGTATAATGTCCCCGTAAGTGGATAACAGGCCCTTGTAGAGCAAAATTTAGTATTTTGGACTAGACAACCCAAAATGTGATGTCCACATATGTGGACGCCAGGTCCTAGGAGGTTAAGAAACTGTTTTAATACTGTTACCCTGTTTTAATTTACCCAGATTTCTTTATGAAAAATATACAGAGAAATGAATGAAGAGACCAACTTGAAAACAATAATATGTTGACAAAAAAAGCAAAAGGGGGAATGAAGGGGGGATGGTGCAAAAGGCATAAAGAATATGATGATGATGATGATAACTCCTTTTCAGCTCATAGTAAAAGACAATGAGGGATTTCTCCTCTTCAGTTGGTGAGCCATTCCCCTCTCAACCCTCCCATCTGTCTCAGTCACCACAAAATCAGCGATGGCGCAGAGAAAACACCACGCTGTAAATGGGGAAGGATGGATGAGTAAGAGAGAAGAGATAAATTAGTGTGTGTGTGTGTGTGTGTAGACTTGTTTTACTACATTTGTGGGGTCTGATAACCAGGAGCCCACTATACTTGTAGGATACAACAATTGCTTTTGGGGACCCCACATGTTTCAAATTGCAGGTAGACAGCCAAGGTTTGGTTTTAGATAGATAGATAGATAAAACTTTATTAATCCCTCGGGTGGGTTCCTCTGGGAAATTTGGTTTTTTTTTTTTGTATTTTAGAGTATTGGGCTAGGAAATGCTTTAATGGGTCACCATAAAGAGAAGTGTACAAGGATGTGTATGTGTGTGTGAGCGAGCGTGTATGCACACTGCATGCATTTCTGTGCCTAACATTAATGATTTATTGTCATCCGTCTACCACGCCCTGTCTACCAGACTGAGCCGGGTAGAGTCTTATTAGCTTTGTACCATGTCTGTGTGAGTGCTCAAGATAATGTTATATTTATCTTTATAGTTACCTGAAAGTGTTCCACTTAGCACAAACAGGTTAAACTGAGGTAATTAAGAAATATTAAGCACGACGATTATAAACTGTAAACAGTTCCTATTGTAGTGGGCTTGTTACAGTAATTACTTTAATGTCGTTTTCATCACAAGAATAATTAGCCTTCGTTTTTACATCCTAAATTCCTTTTTTCAGTCCTGATGCAAAAGAGGAGCTTTGACCTTCTAGCCGTAGCTCTGAAACATAAAACACATTCTTACATCTCTTATTCTCATGAGTGTCACTTTGACTTTCTGACTTTTTAGTTGCAAAAAAAAAATAGATTGCTACATAGCAGTTGTCTTTAACCTCTCTTTGTAACCTTTGTCACTAGCACGTGTACATTACTTTCACGGTCTGGCTAAGCATGTCCAATATTCTTTAAAAAATGCTAATATTCACATAAATGTTGCTAGTTGACATCATTATGTTTTGGGGCAATAAACCACTAAACAATCCAGTGCTGTCCCTGTTCTGCTAACAACACCTCAGCAGTGGGACCATCCTCTGCCTCATTTCCTTTCTTTTCAGATTAAACATACATGTGTAATTTTTCATGAATGAGTTAAGGGAAGCATTTCAAGAGAAACAAAGAGAGTCAGAAATGCAGTGATACTGAAAACAAACCCCCCCCCCAAAAAACAGGAGGCTTCTGCTGTCCCAGTGATTTTTGTGTTTTGGGTGGTGGCGTGTGACTAACTTAATGGGAACTGTTTCCAGTATGAGGGCAGCCAGAGGCTCATTTGGGAAGCAGGCCCTTTGTTGGTTTCCTAATTGGTGGGAATGCAGTGAAATGGCCAGCTTTATCGTCTGGTTGGCTGAATTTTTTGAAATACATTTAAAAAGTGAAGAATGTGGCCCACAGCTACACAGGAATCATTTCAATAGAAAAATGCTTGTATATTCAGACCCACACACACGGGGAGGGAAAAAAACTCACTTGAGTGTAATAGGAGCTGGTTTATAACATCTTCACTGGAGAAAAGAAATGGTCTCCTGTGGCAGTGCAATTCATAATATTCAGATATGCCCTTGTGAGATAGAGACAGGCATGCGGGTCTACTGACCAGATTTGTGGGTTTGGCTTTTAAAGCCATGTGCCGCCTTTAGTGTCCATTTGCATATAGATTTCAGACTGGAAGCACTGCAGGGTATTTAGTCTTTAATGGGCATCAGTCTGCTCTAAAAACTTCTACAAATAATCACCGTTAATCTGATTTCTCTTCAGCTGCATGTGACCTCTGTGGTGTGTAGAACAATAAAGCTGTGCTTATGCTATAAATGACATTAGTGCATTAATGGGATGTGTCTTTCAAGCCAAGGACAAGCACTTCATCCGCACCAGAAATGCAACCCGAAACCTTTTTCATCTTTCTTTCATGCAAGCGGAAAGCGAGGTGAACTTTTCCATACAGACCATTGCTTTAGGCGACCTGATTCAAAATGTCAAACTTTAATGTCTGGAGCTGTTCTGTAACCTTCTCTGAAACACTTTCCATACAATATGTTCCTCTTATGTGGGGAAAAAAAACCTCTTTCATGGTTTCCTGGCTTATCAAGCACACACACACATATAAATTCAAAGTCATCTTAAAACGCCAACTGCAACTAAAGACATCTTTGCTTCCCCCAATTTTCCACTGAAGATCGATTCACATGGATTATAGGATGGTGGCATGCTTTCAAAAAGACTTCTAAAAATAGACCACGCAGAGCAAATGCCCCGTGTGCCTGGCATCCATGACGCCCATCGACGCAATGACCTTTCTTCTTAACATGACCATCGTTGCCTTCGTTTCCTATCCTGCTCTGCCCTCTCATTCCCCTCCGTTGCTCCTCTCTCCTGCCTCTGACTGGTGACAGTGTATCCTGATATCTGTCTGGTGCTGTCAGGCTCGGTCCTCCTGCTCTCTAACAGCCTGTTAAGAATGACACTTCGGTACATTGAGCTCTGGCAGCTTCAGCATTCAGGATTACCACTTTTTTTTCCCTGTTTGTCCTTGTGTCAAAGTAACTCGCAGAGAATGTCTGAGGTTTGAATCAGGTTAATGACCTCTATTCAGCTCTCCCTTCTCTCATTTCCCACTGACTGATTTTTTTCTTTTTATACAGCGTACGTGCATAGCTGACATTATTATTCAGCTAAGTTTGCAATTACTGAGGATATACAGGGGTCAATAGGGAAAGGGCATTTCTGCAAGATAATTGTTGATGGAAACGTTTGCAATTAGGAGGACTGATCTTCTCATTACAGGATAATCTCAATAATAACTTCGCTACATTAAAGTATTTCTTCCACCTTTGATGCTGTAATATTGGGGATATAAAAAAACATATATTTCCTGTTTTTTTTTTCTATTCAGTTATTGTGTAATCTCTAAAATCCTTTTTATTTGACTGCATTTTCATTTCCTTGCTGAGGTGTTTGATGACATTAAGAGGATAAAATCAGGGCTCCCACAGTGACCTAGGAAAAAAAAAATCAAAACACCAGCGATGCCATCTTATTGAGTTTTAATTACAACCACAAGCTTTGTAGTTTTCTCACACGACATTTAGCTAATTCATTTTGTTTACACGCTTTCGCCTCATTCAGCCTCTAATCATATTGACCGTCCATGATTTTTGGCTTCAGATAGCTGCTCAGATAAAGGCTGCAGGGACCTGCAGTTTTCATTATCAACACAGAATAGCCAGATGGAGGAGGACTTGTGTGGTGGAAAGCGTAACTGCGGTCTATTCTGTGACAAAATTCCCCACATTGCTGGGCTGCTGCAGCGTTCTGCCTCTCCGCATGCTCCGCTTAAAATCCCATGTGGTGCTCTAGCTGTGCAGGAGGAGGACTCTGAGAGCAGATTATCTCCTTTTCCTATATGCTCTGTACAGTCACGTCAAATAATATGTAAATGCGCCGCAGCTGGTGTTAAAAAACCTTTGTAGCTTTCTTATTTCGCCAGATGGCCATGTAGTGGTTTAAAGTAAATATGTCTGATATCACTTTTAACAGACCTACATGTGCAACTGAACAGCAACACACGACAACACATCTGGCCAGCTGTTACAGGAGCCAAATTGTGGTCAGTGCCCTTACTTAATTCTCAAATGCTCAATTACTCCACTGTGTACGTGCCTTAATTTTGGTTCACTTTTGCTAATTTCTCCAAATGTAAATCATATTCTATTTCATACTGTATGACAAGCAGTAAAAGCATTACTGTCATGTGAAGGCTGTGTGCAGGCAGGAATGGTGGACCCAAAATGCAGACTCACGGAAACAAAACGAACTCAAAAGGGTAACAAAACTAGGAATACAAAATAAGCTTACGCAGCCAGAACACACAGCAAGATGAGGGTAGATCGCGACACCGACAAACTGAAACATAGGGATTAAATACATAGAGGGAGCAATCAGGGAATGGGCAACAGGAGGGAAACACAGCTGGGGCAAATCAGGCCTAACGAGACAAAGGAAGCAAAACTAGACGCATTTACATGAGACACATACTTTCAAAATAAAACAGGAAACATAACATAGACTGAACTTACAGACACAGACTCACAGGCAGGCACTACAACAGAGGGAACAGAGACCTAACAATTACAGGCTGTTTTTTCCCATTAGTTCAAACTGTAAACACAGGAAGAGAGAGATTAATGAAGAGCCCAAATTGAGCTTATAGCTCCAGGTAAGTTTACTCCAGGTCATAAAGCATGGGTTAGTTTCTGGTTTTCCTAAATTTTATCCACATGCCATTTTTGTGTATTTGGATCAAGCTGCAACTTCAAAAAAAGAATTGTGACGTGCAGACATGCCAAAACTGCAGTCCATCCAGTAGAAAATTGCACTGTAGAAAAAAAACCTCAATGGAAAAACAAATGCTTCTGGTCAAGACTTGTCACTTTAAACCAAAGGGGGTGACCCACTGGGTCAAACAATGTAAAATATCTTACAGGTCAAGAAAACATCTAAAATCATCACAAACACTTTCTTAATTTATTCCTTTTTTTTTTTTTTTTTTTTTTTTTTTTTTTTTTTTTTTTTTTGCCTGTCCCGTTGGCTCTTTTGCCATCAGAATTATTGTCTAAAGGCGAAGAAAGATGCCCAACGGTTTTTCTTTACCAATTGACCATCCCAGCTTTGCCGTAATGGTCCATTTGATTCACCTTTTATTCTTTATTTTTATTTTCACTTGCTGAATACGGGACAGATTTGACTGGGGAAAGGAAAGGGAGAAAGAAAGAGGGAAAGAAAGACAGTTGAGAAGAGGGACGGGGGAAGAAGGGCAAAAAAAAAAAACCAACAGAATAAGCAGAAGAAAAAAATAAATAAATAAAAAATAAATACATATATCGATCACCTGGATCACCTGTTGAGAAAGAAAAAAGAAAACAAGCAGAAGAAAACGAGAGTAATACAATAAACCACATCACCAATGATATATGGGAATATGACAGTAACTACTAAATATTAAACATTATTGTGCAGCACGTAAGATCGACAGCACAGTGTGCATTGAGGTAGGAGCCAAAAAGGGTGTAGTTTGTGTGTGTGATCACCCGTGTGTACACCTGTGAGCATGGACGCGCTTGTTTCTTAAAAGGTTCCCTCATGTAATGATCTGCTAGAGGGTGTGGGGGGCCACTGCCCCGTCCTCCAGGGCATGAAGCAGGTATGGAGGAGATCAAAACTCCAGACATCCAGAGGCCCCCAGAAACACAAGAGACCAAGGAAGACCAACAGAGGGGCAGCCGCGCCCACTGTCCCAGAAAGAGCCGAGGAGAGTCCCAGATGAGGGGTCACCCAGCAGCCACGGAGCAGAAGCCAGGGGGGGCTGCAGTGACGTGCCCGTGAGCTCCGCCGGCAGCCAGCTGTGCCTGATGTGACCGAGCCCCAGGCCGACGAGGCGGGGGCACCCCACCCCCGAGGTGGCCCAAGCGAGCCCCAGGCTCCAGGCCCCGATAAGCAGCCGCCAAGGAGTGAGCCGGTGTGCACCCGGACGCCCACCCCCGGACACAAAGAACCACCAACGCACCGATGTCTGAGGGAGTCCGCCCCCGGCAGGGGAAGTGGTGGGGGGAGATAGGCCTCCAAACCTTGGAGGGCCTGAGCTGTCCTCAGAGAGGTGGCATCTGATACCCAACCTGACATATAGACACAGACATACAGGCACACACAGATACAAACATCCATTCCCACCCTCATGCTCTCATATGCACTTACTCCACACTCAACCAACGTGGAGACAGACATAAAGAGACGCTGTACACACAATCACACTCCCCAAGCGTACTCTACGAACCGGGTCTAGGTACCCTTGCCCCTGGAGGGGGGAACCGCACCCAGACCCAGGTTGTGTTACCCTTTTCCCTGCGGTGGGGAGAAGCAGACCGCCCCGACTCCGCAGCAGCAGGGAGGCCCCACATTCCGGATCCCAGTCGGACGGCCAACTCCTCCTCCTAGCCCCCCTGCTCCAGCAGGAAGCAGAGAACGAGGGTGAGAGAAGACTCCTAACCTCCCTCCACCCGCTCATTGTAGTGTTGATGTATGTGTGTTCTAAGGTGCATTTAAAACCCAGGAGGGCATGGAGCTACCTGCCAGAGAGCAGCAGGTAAGCGCATAGTCCCTCCTGCTAGCCCTCAATGTCTACGTGTATTTAAAATTGAGAGGTCTTAATTTATTCCTAAACCTTTGCAATTAAAAAACACAAATATCTACACTGTGTAGATATTTGGGGGCTCAATGTCGCCTGAGTTTCGTATGTTCTTGAGCAGCATATTTGAGCCTCTCTTTGTATTCTTCAAGACGTGCCTGTGCTGTGACGATGTGTGAATGACAAGGTAGGTAATCCATGCCAAAATTGCACCATGAGGGGTGAATTTCAAGCTCCAATTGAAACTCAAACCCTCATGACTGATAAACTTTCAGTCTGTCCAAAAACTTCAAATGCTGTTATTACATTTATCTGCACAGTAGAGCAAATGCTGTTTGCAACACCCTGTATTCTGCTAGTTATTAGATAATATATGGTTCTAAATAAGATATCTTACAGTTTTCACAAACTAAACTTGTAAACGTTCTGCATCAACCTCAAGGAGGATATTAAATGTCTCTCATGAGTAAACACTGATTGATCTAGGCGTCACTTCATTCAGAAAGAAATTAATTAAGCTCAGTGTCTAATCCTTCATCGATTAACTGATTTTTAAGAAAGCCATTTTGGCAGTGCATAAGTAGCATAGTAATTTCCATACTGTGCCCTGGTCTCTTTCAGCTGCCAGCACTGAAAGGTGAAGGTCTAAAGAGAGAGCTGAATGATAAAAAGCAGGATGGACACACATGAGGCAGAGAGATGGGGAGAGAGAAGGATGATAGCTTTAGGCCATGAAAGAAAGCTAGCAGAAAGAAGCAATGGAAGAGTAAATTTTCTGCCCATTGCTTAAAGCTGTCTGTGCTTAAATTTGTATACTTTTTAAAGATACAGATAAGTGAAATGAATGTGCCAAAGCACCTTACTTTGAACCTGAAGCAACTGTCCAAGTTAAATCCCGTGTATATTTAAATACATGCAGCATGAAAATGCTCCGGTCATAGTGCCCTGTTCATTAAGTGACCTCCTGCTCTTCCTGTGATATATAGACTGTATCATAGAAACAGATGCTCTGTGTTCTCTACAGACCCTGATCATATGGTCAGCGCTCTCGGACTTCTAAATGAGTAGCATGCAATGTGTTGTTTGGGTTGTTATTCTACCCGTATTTGAACATCATATCTGGCATTTTATATAATATATTTCCAGCTGAGGTGTGCTTTTAAATGAGCACATTATTTATTCCAGCAGGAACAGAAAGCATGCAAGAGAAAGGATGCAGAAATAATAATAAAAAGCACACTCACTAAATTAGAAAAGGAGAAATGGTGCATGAAATACAAATACGCCTCTTACCGCCTTATTAAATAATGTATTCTTTTTATTTTCCTCTTCCTGCCTATCTAAATGTCAATCACAGAGGAACAGGCAGTTGATCAATATTCATGCTGCTTCCTAGAAAGGTTATGTACAGGACTACTGCTGTGTGAGCACTGTTTTCCTGCCTCCTGCAAGCCACATGCTGTTTTAAATCATACCGACAGGTTAGTACGGTTCTGCCCAGGTTTGCAGAAAATCTCATGGGCATTGCAGTTGACCCACGACCTTGTCCTACTCTGCCAATGCCTATATTTTAGTAGCATGTCTTTAGTGCTGTGATATAGTGAAACAGACAGCATTGCTATTAACGCCAAGCTGAAAACGGTGCCAATTATTTTACAATGCATTGCATATATACAAAATAATCAGCATTTTTCTCAGCTTTGTGTCATAAAACCTGTGTGCATGACCGGCTATATTCCTTAAAACACAGATAAAAAGTACAGGGACCTGAATACTAAAATAGATTTAGGTTTCAACTATTATGATTCTTTCCAGTCCCATATATTATTAATTATTAATGTTCTTAATCTTTCACTTTAGTGAGTGGTAATAAATACTGGCACTGCTGCCCCTCATTTCATTTACTTTAAAGCCACCCTCCCTCTAAGCCACCTTTCTTCTAATTGGCTGCCCCTAACAAAGAGAAGGTTTGAAAAGGAGGTGGGCCTGAGTGTCTGAGATGATATTCAAGACATCCCATATTACTGACTGTTTATGTAAAGAGCATGAAGCAAACTGCTAAATGAAGACTATTCTTGCCAGTATATTTTGAAAAAAATAGATTTTTGTTACTGCTGTAGATCAGTGCTTATGTAGTTTGTATTATTAATAATCACACAAAGAAATTAAATCATATATTAAACCATATGGTATATATTTCTCTATTGTCCTGGTTTTATTTCCACAGTTTACAGTGTGCATGTTAAATCAATCTCTCATTCCCACTTCTCCCTCCTGGACTAATCTAATCTGTACAAGCACACCACTGCAGAAGCAGTCAAAGATGCAGATGAAACACATTCATTCTTGTTGGGACCGTTTTCTCCTGGTGCTCATATCATAAATTACAATTAAATTCTCTCCCTAATCAAGCTTTGATTCTTCACCATAGCTTGCAATATCCAAAAATGTCACTGAGCTAAATGTTGTATCTTGACAGCCTCTAGGGTTGCTGTTGGGTCCCTTGGGTGACCTAACATTCCTTTGGAGAGGGCACAAGTAATACACTGACAAATGTCAATGGAGGTCTGGGCTTCTATGCTTAGGCTGCTGCCTATGCAACTAGAGAATGGAAAACTTAGTGTAGACTACTTCAAAATTTTATGAGGCAAAAAAATGAGTTGTTGAGTTTGTGGAACAAAAACAGGATTGTACTGTATGGAATAAGTCATTGAGCTTTTGTTTCAGTTAGACCTCACAACCTGGGAGTTTTAACCTCCCCTGTATCAGGCACTTTGATCTAAACCTGGAGCTGAATACAATCTCATTTTTCATCTTTTCGTCTTACATTAACAAGATCAATCACTCCACATGTCTTCAGAAGGGAATGTGGTTTGTTTTATGTGCTGCAATAGTCAACCCCCACCTTCCCTTCTCCTTCCGTTGCCTCTACAGTGACTTCAACAGAAGCTGAACCAACTAATTAGAAGGCACAGAAAGTCAATTATGATAATAGTTTCCCTTTTCTGGGGGAGGTGGGAAGTCAGCAAATCCAGCTACTCTTATTGCACTTCTTTGACGTACTGTTATATATATTTTATTTAGGATTCATTTAGATGTACAAATTGGTTTCTGAAGTACAGAGGGCAAACGGGTTAGAGAAGAAGCCCCTTTAAGAAATGAAGCGCTGGTTCCAAAGCTTCGGCAGGGAGTTGAGCAAAGTGATGATGACGGAAGGGTAAACCTAGCGTCAGGAGACCACAGGAATCCCTCTTATTCATGCAGCAGCTGAGCTTCAGGGAATCTCTTAGCCTCATTATTAAAGTGCGTATGAGTATTTGCAGAAGCTCACACAACAGTGGAGCTCTTGCTTGAAAGCCTCTGCTTATCCACTCTACTCTCCTCCCTTCTTCATCTTCTTTTTAGATCAGATCACTCCAGGGAAGCAATGTCATGCTTCATTCATCAAGACGCCTCTCCCTCTGTCCTTAATCCATCTGTCTTTTTTTTAAAGGGAGCACTTGACTATAAAAAGTTTGTGTCACTGGTATGGAACGAAGCAGATGTCTAAGCTGGGGATTGCATTTACTGGTCAGCGGTTTTTTGTGCCAGTGAGACTGGCAAACCAAGGAGTGAAAGCTCTGGGCCACTGTGAGGCTATATATATGTATATATAACATACAACCCCAATTCTAAATAAGTTAGGATGCTGTCTACAATGTAAACCAATAACTTATAAATCTCATAAAGCCACATTTAACCCCAACTCTCACAACAGACCATAGAAAACATATAAAATGTTTAAATTGAGAACATTTGAAATTTCAAGAGAAATCAAATTTTGAATTTGATGGCAGCTACACGTCAGACCGGGCAGGTTTAGCACTGCGTAGCATTCAGAATCTTGCACACAGAGATTTGCTATAGATTATGAGATATTCTTTGCTATTTCACATTGTGAGACAAATGCTGTTTTTTTCCAGAGTAGTGAACCTGTTTTTATTTCAGACAGTCTTTGCCTCTCTAAGATGCACTTTTTTTATATCCAATCATGTTCTCAAAAGGTTGATTCTGTTCATCTGGACGTAGCGTTTTTAGTGGGAGAAACATTTCTCGCTACATCCAGATGAACAGAATCAACCTTTTTTGCTTACCTGGATGATTGAGAATACATCAAGACATTCGGTTATGTTGCTGACCTGTTGCCGAATTAATTGAATTCGTTGCAAAATGTTCCTCCAGCTGTTTTCTTTTTAGTACCACTTACTTAACCTACTTCCAAACATTTTTGAGATGTGTTGCTCATATAAAATTTTAAATTAGCACTTTAAAAAAGAAAAAAATGAAATAGTAACATTTATGAGTTTAAACATTTAATATGACATCAGCACTGGATCCTTTGGGTCTCAGTCCCTGGATGGGATTTTCATAGACTTATTGCAGTGCTTAGTTGGATTAAAGTCTGGGTCAAAGATCTGGACTCTTTGAATGGATCAACAATGCAACAAAGTGTTGCCAAAGAGTTCTATTGTTATTGTTGTTGGTCTGCAACAATTTTATGTGTCCAAGTAATATCCACGATTGACAGCATCAACGCTCTCCCAGAGAATAATTTCACTCTGAGATGATCAGTGTTAGTCTTATTGGTCTGGTGTCAATATCCTTGGTGCACTTTCGGTATGCCTTTTTGAAGATGTTTTAAAAGGGACAGATTTTTTTTTTTTAAAGAAAGCCAGAGGCTGCATACTCTAAATTAACCACAAGTTTAACTGGACTATGGTGGAAACTATTAGTATGTTAAACAGTCATAATTTCAGGGAGAAAATCCACATTTCCAGGTAGTACTGTGGCTTTTAAGAAAGTAGGGCATAGCAGTAGTGACAAATTCCAAATGGCCATGGGGTTTAGTAGACAGTCAGTGATACTTATTTTCATTGTGCTCTATACATAGATGCTACTCAGGCATACAACTTCATTTCACCATTGCTTTGCAGCACTTTCATTTCCTGCAGTATTTCCTTCACTTTAAAGATTGCCTCTGATGCACTAGCTCATTTCAGAAATGGACCCTATTTGTAGTTCTCCCTCATATGATGCCAGCTCATAACTGCATTGCACTCGCAGATTCATGTCTGTACCGCCTTCCCCGAGCCCATATGGAGATGAAAAAGAGCCAGGCCTTTTTACTTGAGCTCGGTAGCCACCATTAAATTGACTGGGTTGACCCCATGGCATGAAATTAAGGAGCTGAGGCCCATTGAGCAGCCCAGCTGATAGAGGCAGAGGATAATAAATCCAGCAGAGGGAGGTTAAAAAGGAGGGAGGAGGGGATGGATGTGGCAGACCATGTAGCCTCAGGGACACACCACATCCCTTTATTAGGAATAGCTATTTCGCCCTCCCTTTTCCCAACCAGTCCACTCATTGAGGAGAAGCCCCAACATGCGCGCGCATTAAGAAACTCTGTCATGTCTGTTTGAGCTCTCTCACTTTGCTCTTTCATAATATGGGAAATAGAGCCAACGATATGTGCAGCATGGTGTCATATTTGCACAGAGAACTGTGTGCCCGCAGCCCCGGCTCTCAGACCTGTAGCCTGTTCATGCATATTAAGATAAAAAAGCAGACCTATTGAACTTTTGTGGGGGATATTTTCCACTGCTGATTTGGTGTTGCCAAAGCATAATTAATCAATTATTATGTACCACAGGCTTTTAATGTATCTGTTTTTTTTTGTGCACAAAATGTTGTAACACACAAAATGAAATGAGTTGAGACAAATTACAAAGGAAATGTTCATCATTTATGATGATTTGTTTTGTGAAGACTGCTCCAAAGGCAGAAACATACAAACCCTAACTGTGTACTATGATGTATACAGTGTGTTTATGTGGCTTTCTTTGCTTGAACAGTGAATATGTCTTTGTTTGTCCTCCCATGTGAGTGACAGTGGCATGGAAAAGCACGAGGAGAGCAGGAGGGACTGCAAGATAAACCACAAAGTTGGCAGAGTTTCGTGCAATCCAATGCAACGCTGGCGCAAACCGAGCGCGTTTTCTGAGGGATTTTCATAACCCTCGCTGTTATGAATTACTGCTTATGTAATCATCTGCTCTCTGCTACAGTCTGCCTGGCTGCCCTTCAAGCATCCACACTGGTCCGTGCATCAAGAAATAAGAAAAGGGCTAAAAAATGATGTGACGACAGATCTGAAAACCGCAAGCATCCACTGCTGTCAAACACACAAGACGCTGCTAAGATGCTGCATAACAGTGCTGCTCAAACGGTTTTGTAGCTTCTATACAGCCTACACATAACGAGGGAAGAAGCCCTTGAAAGCCAATTTGCTTTAAATTAAAACACATCAAAAGTCCACAAAAACAGAGATCCACAGTCCTGTGTGCGTCACTCTTTAGTGGGTAATACATCCATTCATTTCTTAATTGATCTATAAGGTCTGGTTGCCTGCCTATCTCTGTAATTATTAGAAGATACTCATCTTATGCAGATTTAATTGTTTTGGCTTAAGCTCAAAGTTATAATCCTGCTGTGATTATAGTGAAATTTAACCCTACCACTTTTATTGCCATCTGTTCATTTTGACTCAATGTCGTGTTTCCTTTCGCTCCTACAGGATTTTGAAGACACAGTCGCTCGAATGGTATTACAATAATGTGAAGAGTCGCTTCAAGAGGTTCGGCAGCGCCAAGGTTTTGAAGACTCTGTACAGAAAGCACATCATCGAGAGAGGAACGTTCTCTGATCTCCCAGGTAAGTACATTCCTGCATATTATGATGCTTTTTTTTATTGCCATATATCTTTTTTAACCCTGTGATTATTCCCTTCGGCATCATTTTGAATTTAGATACAATCCTTCTTTGGCAGCGTCTGCATCTCGCTGTGATTAAAGCCGTTTGCTGGAAAGATGATCAAAAAAATTGAGATTCTTGGTTTTGGCCAGACATTAAGAGTAAACGCAGCCAAGCTCACTTGATTGCTCATTAGTCCACGTTGTTAAATGGTCACTCGCTTTGTTTCACGCGTTTTTGCCGTCTCGTGTAATGGGTTGCCTAATTGTTTTGTCATCGGTAACAAAGGTTTTGTCACACACATGCACGTCTTCAGCTCAAGCGAAACTCGCCGCTGCGTGTCCTTTGACTCGTCTTTTGACTCGTCTTTTGTTGTTTTAAGAAATCTAGTCTCTCAAATGACTCTCTTGGTTTTGTTGAAAATACTTCTGCACCTATGAACTGGCCTTTCGTGCAAGTGGGTGAGTCACTGCTGCTGCTGCTGGTGCTCACGAGTGTTGGAGTTGGTAATGGTCATGGTTAAGCTACCCTCCGGAAAAGTCCTGCCACTTAATCTCAGGTCACTTTGCTTCTTGTATATACCAACAGATTTTTATTTTTTTTCTCCCAGCCTTCCTCTGCTTCACGTAACATTGTTTTGACCGGGCTGCACCATGATCGGGCTGCACCCTGTGGCTGACAACAAGGCATTATTTCATATCCTGGTACATGGGATTAAATTGAGGAAAAGAACACAAAGGGGATAAATCAGGTCAGAGTTGAGGCACGATTAGATGAGCTGAGATGTTTAGGGAATACATCAAGTTTATTTTGTCTGGAATTTCTAAAGTGATTTACGAGGCACAATGATTATCACAGCCAGAAGGAATTATATCTGCAACTATGTAACGCACACAGTAGAGGACTTTAGCTATAGTACAACAGCCTGCAATGCAACTTACATTAATTATTACTGTGGCGTTATTGTTGTTTCCTTTTAATGGGATTGGCCAAATTCTGCATGACAAAGATCTAAAAGTATGATGTCCAGAGCAACGATTACATGTCTAATGTCTATATGTCTAATAACATGGTGACAATTCAGTTTAGCAACTATATGGTGTTATTAAAAGCAATAAAATGCTGGTTTTTAAAGCTTCATCGCACAGCTTTGATGGGACTGTTTTGTTTTTACAAGTATGCAGTAACTCAGTGGCTTCCACGCATTTTTGACATTTTGCAGTTCATTTCTATCATTTTCACAGTAGGGTGTCCTTCTGGGAGAAGTACAAAGCTTTCATGGTTTTTATTTTTTTGGTTGTTGTGACTGTAGCTTTTATTTTGGTATGTGAGTGGACAAAATGATCATCCTTGTAAACCTCTAGTTGTTTGATTTCCTCTCCACTTCTCTCCTCTGTAATCATCGATCCTCCTCCCCATTCTGCTTGCACTGGGTCCTCTCCTCTCCTCCATCTGGGGAGGAGGAGGAGGGATTATGTGACTCTGCTCATGGTCTTCCAGCTTGCCTGAACCAACCAGTAGATTACACAGCTTCCAATTCTCAAATACCCACTCACACCCACTCCCAGTAACTGGCTAACGGACTGCCCATATGATATGGATATGCTGTGACGTGTGCAGGCCGTTCAGGTTCTGCGTGTGTGTCTGGATATTAGTGGCTTGTACAGGAGAGCTGTGGATGTCCTCACTGTCAGAGGTTATATTTCATTTTTGTGTTTGCATTAAATATATTATCATTCATCCTGCATCCACCCCTTTTGTGTTCTGTCAAACTAACTCAAAAGATATTTTAAAAAATGATCAAAAAGACACAGCTAAAGCTGAGAAAAGTAAGGGCTTTGACTTTAAGAAAATTGCTCCTAAAAGCTCCTTTTTGGCTGCTAATGTCAAGTGTTTTGACAAGTTTATAAGGGAAACAGATTAACACGATTTACATCAGAACTGCTGAGCCTCAACAGAATAATAAGATCAGCAAGTAAATCAGCAATAGATTGCGGTGGGTGGTGGTGGGGGGATCAATTATAAAGATGTTGCTCATTAACAAGCCGATGTTGCACCATCTCATTTGGTCTGTTTTGCTTCAAGAAAAATACGTTTTTGTTATGTAGCCCAGGAACTCCACCAGAATGTTAATCATCTCTTTTCTTCATGCATACATAAAAGCGGCTTCATAAACCATCCCCGGCTATATGTGAAATATAGTCTGCTTTCATAGAAAAGAATGTTAAATATTTCATCACCGAGGGGCTACTGAAAGTGAAATCCGTTCCACACGAGTGTGAAATGTCAGCTGCCATGACGGCCGGTGGGAGTGATGTGACTGTTCTACATCTATCGGGTTTCCAAAGAGAGAGCGTGACCTTCTCTTTGAGGACAAAGAGAAGGTCACGCAAGGAACAGAACATGCTCTTTGTGCTTTCACGTCCATGTTTCCCTGTTGAAGGCAGCGATGCTCCTTTGTGGCAATAGTCTGTGTGTGCACGGAAGGATACGAGTGCTGCTCTGCGTGATCAATGTGGCGCCTGGGGACTTTTTCGCATTAAGAATGGATGAAGTGTTGGTGACCACGTTCTCTGAAGACGAGCAAATCGCATATCAGTGACAACAGATAGAAGACTTAAAGGGAATCATCCATCCGTCTATTCTCTTTGCTTTTCTCAGAACTGATCCAAGTGTCTGATTAAGTGGATCGGCAGATGCAAAGCACTGATCTGGATGTGTGTTAAATTAGTAATTAATGCCTTTGATGGGGAATATAGCATCAAATTAAAAGAAATGTGTGCAGCGGTTGTTTTTAATTGTGCATTAGTCTCTCTTAAACATTTTAGTATTAAACTCTTAGCCTGCAGCGAATAAGAGCCTACATGTCAACAAACTGAAGCTATTAGATGTCACAGAAAACAGCAGAGATATGGTATAGTGTCATGGCAAGAGGCTAGAGGGGAAAGCACTTCTTTCTCTTATGCACACAGAGCACATGACAGAGTATGAATCCATTTAAATTTTAATACTGATATGAAATATCAAGAATCAGTTCCAAGCTGGCATCAACGCAGGAGTACAAAACTGCTGACGCCAAGGTTGGAAACACTAACAACAGTGTGGGAGGGGGCCCACAGATTCTGTCTTCGGTCATTTTCTTCCCACTGAAATGACCTGAACTGCGGTGCTACATAATCATTGATTCTCAAACCTGTCGAAACAACACTGGCCACCTCCATGATGGTATGAGAGGATTCCTGTGTTCTGGATCTATCTGGCTGGGGCCTTTCTGTCTGCACAGGCACCATCATCAATTCAGTTTTATTTACTGTATATAGCACCAGCAGGAATAGCCACTTCAAGGTGCTTGATATTGTAAGGTAAAGACCCTACAGTAATACAGAGAAAACGCCAACATTTAAACAATGCCCTTTGAGCAATCACTTGGCCACAGTGGGAAGGAAAAACTCTGAAGAACTCTCCGATAGGCTCAGGGAGGGGCCTATCAGATGGTCTGCTGTAACTGGTTGGTGGTGATGTGAGGACGTCAGGACAAATGAGAGTAGTGTGTGAAGAGCAAATGACCATCATCAGTCCCTGACATCATTGTCCAGCGGCACAACCCTGATGTGATGTTATTGAGCTTTACGTGCTGGTAATTAACTGTTTTGTAGCTGGAGCACGGCTAGGTGTTTGGTTATACATAATAAAGGTGTCTGTCATCTAAATTGTGGCATCTTGCAAGTACCTTGTCAAACATAGTTATTCAAACTTCTAAATTAGTTTAGTGTAAGCCACTTGTCTGCTTTGGAGCTTAGGAAATTAAAACGCTTGTATCTGATGGTGTCAGTAGGTTGTTCTTCCTGTCGAGTTGCTGTTGAGCAGTCGAACAGGTGTGCTTAAAAAAGTGGCTGCCTACTTTAAATAAATATTGTTCCATGTTCATGTCTTTGGCAAAAGCTGTGCTTCTTTCTAAAATCTATTTCTGTTCCACTGTGGTAAACTGGTTTAAGTGCAGTAGCCAATGTTGGGTATTGGCCATTGGCAATTTTTTTTTATAACAGATTAGCTTTGGATTAAATATCTCCATCACAATGTAATGTTTATAGATATCTCCCTGCCTCTCCAGTCTCATTTTATGGTTTAACATCATAAAATTCGCCATGAAACACAGCGCGGTGAGTTGGTTATAAAAGATCAAGAGCAGGAATGGTGAATTTTTTTTCTGACACTTAAATCTCATTCATTTCAAATGGAGGATTACTGATGTCCTACTTTTCTCCTGCCTTTTGTGTTTGCTGTCACATCCCTTCAATTGCTCGGGAGGCTTACCTATCGAGGAAGGTGACAGTGACTTGAGAAATCCTCCGGCATCGTATCACCTTCAGTTCTCAGTAGTGAGAAAGTTGAGGGAAAGAGGAGCAGGCGTGTGAGTAAACCTGATGTAACTCCAAATGTTTGATGTGTAGCTGCAAACATTTGTGCAAATCTTTCTCTTCTGAGTCTCTTTTTTTTTCTTTTCTTTTTCTCATTCTTTTGAATGTGATGCATATTGTAAAACTGGATTCACACAATTCACATGTGGTGATAAAAAGCTTCAGCGCAGAATGTGTTTCCATGCAAACAGCAGATTGCTTTCAAATACAATGCTTTACATTGGCTCATGAGGCAACTTCTTTTAAATGCTGTTGAACGAGGTCTGGTCTGATCCATTTCTGCCCACTGACTGATTAGAGTCTCAACCTTCAGCACTGAACTGCTATGCGGTTACATGTAGCTTATCTAGTGAGTCACTGACAGGACAATGTGAACAGTGACCTTGAGTCTGTCTTTGTGCTGTTCTGCTAAAATAGGGCAGAAGAAGAGAAATGTAGTAACAAAACCCAAGGATCTCTTGGATCATTTTTATATATTTTTTATTTTTAAGAGATTTGTCCTCATTTGAGACCTTCTTTTGCACCTTTTATGATAAAGTTATTCCACCAGACAGTCATGGAAATCATTTATTGGCATTTGTGGGATCTTTTCTTTTGATTGGCTGGGCTCTTTGAGCTGAAAGCTTGGTGACTCTTAGTACAGTGCTCTGTATGTGTGCAAAGATGAGGGCAAAATGTTAACCGGGAGCCTAGAGCTACTGACGTTTAAAGCAAACAACTACAAGGCTTGGACTTTTAGTGGTGTCAACAAGTCAACTGCATCTGCTGGCATTCATTTAGATACAGTATGTGTGTGTGTTGATGCACTGAAAGGTCTGATCTTTAGCCCCTGGATTTAATACCACCTTGTATTATTTCTAGTAGTTTTTCTACATCCCACTCCTCTTTTCAACTACTCCTACACTAATGTCTAACCTCTTAAGATTTTCTGCCATAATGTCTGTATTTATCTTTTTCTTTCATGCACTGCTTTGTGTGGGATTAATGTTTTCTTCTTGTCCCAAATGAGCATTTTCGCTGACTCGGGGCTGCATTCTTGAGTCATTAAACAGCATTGTTCGTGACCTGTTTCCTGCATTAGAAAGATTAGTCCAATCGGCTACTTGCTTCAAGTCATCAAGTCAGTCCTTTTAAGTAATTACGGTCTGCAGGTGGCTTTGGTTGCTTTTCAGAAGTGAAAAAAAAAATTGAAAGCTGCAGTTAATTAGTGGAAACATTTTTCTCCTTCATTTTACTGCTCGCCGCCATCATTTGAACTTTAAAGGCCGTGTTTGCCCCGATACTAATTAATTTCTCATCACGCATGAACCCACACGCTTCCCGGTGCTAGAAGCCCCACCTGGATGAAGTTATTTCATCAAACACCCTACATCGTGTGTCTTACATTTCATGATAGATTTAAATGACTTTGACATAATCTCAAATAAGGATAAGGAAAATGCCAAATTCTCACAGATAAATAAACGTTACTTTTCTTCACTACCTAGGCTTTCATAATGTGAACAGACACTCTGTCAGTTAAGCCATTGTTCTGAGGACTTTGTTTATGAGACTGTATGTGCTGCCAGATGCTGCATAGTAATTGAAAGGAAACGGCCTAGACTCTCCTCCTCCTCCTGCTGCCGCTGCTGCTGGCACTTCAGGAATGCTCTAAGTGGAGCTTTATTGGCTCATTTATTCATGCACCCTCACTCTCTTTTGTTTCCTCTGTCTTTCCACATAGTCTGTTTTATGACACTATTTATTTCAATCAGCATAACCCAAATTGTTTATGAGAGCAGGCATTTCTGCTTGCTTTTGTAATCAATATTTTTATTCCAACACAGCAGAGAATTTGGATTTCTGCAGCACGCAGTGGCCTATTAAACCATATTATTCAATATCCGTACACGGTTTTTATTCTTGTAAGACAATGCATGAACTAGATTAAGTTCTTCATCCAGTTGTAATGCCTTAAAATTTAATAAAATCTGACTCTACACTGCTTCTGTCTTATATATGGAGCATTAAAGAGGTTGGAGATTGAAGCACTCTAGAAGGACAAGCAGGTTCTTGAGCAATATGCTAGCTACATCCATCAGCTTGTTAAGGTTGTAGGCATAGACGTCCTGTGGGTGAAATCCAGAAATTAGTGTGTTCACAGTGGCATATGCCTTAGCAAATATATTATTTACTATTTTTGCAATCTTACTTTAGTGCGTTTGCTCATAAATCAGTCATAAATCGCTATCAGCGTTGTAGCACGGTAACATTTTCAGTCAACAGTCTCCGGGGGCAACATACTTTGCATATTTAAACGTCATCAGCAGGGTCGCCAACTCACGCTGTTCACATGGGACACTTGCTCTGAGCCTCTGGCTTATTCTCACACTGCCATTGACAACATTCAGCAAATGTTGCCTCATTTGGTTGTATTAATTCAGCCTTTGGAGCTGAAGATGTATGATGCACACTGCAGCCTCTCAGACAGTGTTTCTGTGTGGACTCTGTATCCTCCTTCATGTGTCAACATGTGTTTCCACAGACACACCAAAGCTATTAATTATACAGTAAACTGCTCTCAACTGGTCAGTTAGAAAAGTCAATAACGATGCTAGTTCTGTCTGTGCAGCTGAAGCGCCTGTGTAGTTAACTGGTTAAACATACTGTGGAGTTATACTACTACATACTAGCCTATGTAGTGTATTGTATTTATCCATTATACACTATATGGACAAAAGCATTGGAACACACCTCTTAATCTTTGCATTTCAGTCCCTAGCTGTTTAGTGTACCTTCACAAACATGTATAAAAGAATTAGCAGAAAGTAGCAGCCTGGATGCAGGACTCAGCAGAAATAAGTTAACTTAACTTTGTTGCTGGCAAAAGACCATGAAAACAAGAAACTATCATTTTTTATAACTATAATAGGGCGATGTAGGAACTGATTGACAGACTGACAACAAGCTGAACTGACTGACAAGACCGAACATCACAAGCACAAGACAAGGGACAATCAAAATAAAACAGGAAGTAACACACACATACTGAGAACCAGACTATAACATGCGCACTTGGCAAAACAGGGATATTGACAGCCAGAGAGACATGGGAACACGAATGGGGAGACAGGAAAGGATCACGAAAGGAAAATGAACTAGAATGTAGACAGGCTACAAACAGAGGATATAATACATGACCAAGGAATTCTACTACGAGACAGTAAGGAACCAAATTCAAAGAAAAAACCTTCCGGTCTAAAAGTCAGATAACATAATAACCAATACAGAAGCATAAAGACAGATATAAGATACAAAACAAATATACAGACATACTGTATATATTTCCATATGGAAAGGTTACTTGGGGAAATACCTTACACCACATGACTCATTTTTCAGCAGTGCCCACACCTGCTTATTCATACTTATTATGCAGGTATGTAGAGATTTGTGAATGAGTGAACAAAAGCAGTGATTTTAGACGTGGCCTATATTTTAGTGTCTCATAGCACAAAATGAGAATAAAACACCTCCAAGGATTTAAAAAGGATTTTAAGTGACAAATGTGCATCGTTGTTTTTCATTATGTCAGAGGTCAGTACATTGACTTACATCCATTTCCTGGAGATTTACTCCAACCCTAAACATAACTACTAGTAAAGCCTAAATCTCAGCTTTCCCCAAACATTTAAACAACCTTCAAATATAACGATTTTCAGTATGGGGTGGATTTGTCCCCTTAAGGAAACTAGAGATGGACCGATCCGATATTACGTATCGGTATCGGTCCGATACTGACCCAAATTACTGGATCGGATATCGGCGAGAAATAAAAAATGTAATCCGATCCATTAAATATCAAAAAAGCACCTCACAAAACTTGCTACGCGGCATAACTCGGCTCATAACCGTAGCACGTAGCAGCAGTGTGCATCACGTGATAGAGCCCCTGTGTGTATTTGTAGCCTTGCTAGCAAACCAGCATTTCATCTATGAGGACGTTTTCCCAGAGAGAAGTAAAGCAAGTGTGTAAGTTCATCTCTGAATGTCTGTAAAGCGTTCCCACCTCAAGCTTAACAACCATACCTGGAGCGACTGCCCCTCTCTCTCTCCTGCTGCTTCAATCGTGAAACAGCTTAATGATCAGCTGATCGGCTTTTCTGTCGCGAGTCCGTCTCTCTTCTTAGTTTTTGGCCCACTTCTCACCAGAAAGAGGAAACCAGCGGCTGAACAACAGCAGCACGTTTAAGCTTGATAAGCTGTTGTTAGAATTTATTTAATATTACTTTCTACACCAGGATCTTTTTCTACGTAGCTGACGGCTGGTAATTGTGCAGGGGCGGATCTAGCAAAGTTTAGCCAGGGGGGCCGATAGGGCATGAACAGGGAAAAGGGGGCACAAAGACATACTTTTCTTTCTTATTCTCATTTAAAATGTCTAGTTTTTAATAAATAATTATCTGACTCTTACACCCAAAGTTTTAATCTTGTGTAAAATATATAGAAGTCCATTACTGTATATAGTAACTGTTAAGTCTAATATACCCTAGTAAGCTATAGTACTTTTTCCTTTGGGAAGATACCATCTGTGCAGTCTGCAATTCTGTTGAAGAAAGATGTTGAATCTATTTAATTATTCTTGAAAAATAATTTATTTTTGTGCATTTTCCCCCTGCATCAAATTAAATTTGATTACATCGATTAAGCATCATGAGGTGGAGGGTGGTTCCCTATTTTTTATTTTTTTTGCTAGGAGTTTGCAACCCTATTAGTTAGGTTGCTTAAAATTTCTTCTAAGTACTCTTTAAAATACCAGAATAGGGAGGATGGAGCAGGTTTAACTTTATTAGATTGATCAGTGTTGCTGAACTATGACATATTTTGGACGCAGTGTATTTTTTACATACAGGTATAACAGAATAGCTTTAGTGTTGTTATTTATTTAAACTTGAGTATAAACTTATACAAAATGCAGCAAGATATTAAAAAAACGTTTTGTTGATTAAAAAACACACTATATCGGATTCATATCGGTATCGGCAGATATCCAAATTTATGATATCGGTATCGGTATCGGACATAAAAAAGTGGTATCGTGCCATCTCTAAAGGAAACGTAATGATGGATATCAGTGTCATTCTGAGCAAACTAATGACTCTGTTGTGTCCTATTACCCAGTAGCCACAAAGCTGCTTTGGACATGGGACTCATTGATGAGCAGAAGAATGGAAAATAAAACAATGGTGTGGTAAACCCTCTTTGGCAGTCACTGTCATTATACAAATGCTGCAAAGCTTAGTGATATGAATAATTTCACAACATCTAATTATTTTTGGCATCAAAAATATCAGAAGCAATGATGTTCTTTATTTAAAACGGACATGCAGGTATATATTTTATTTAGAAATTGTCCAGCTAATTGTGCCTTTCATTTTCAATTTTTTGTTTTGTTTTCACGGTTGTTTTCGACCTAATTCCAAGCCGCAGCAGGCGACTCTTTCCGTGAAATGAGCTTTGAAAAATTAATGTAGGTTAAAAATCAAGCATTCACTACCCAGCCAATCACCGTTTGCTGAAAACATTCCCAGCTTTGCTGGTGAACAGAGTAGAGCATTACAAATGGAGTAAGACAGATATATTGTTCAACGGTCGGTGAGGGGAATGTTAAATAAGCAACTGTTTGCCAACACATTTGCCGTATTCACTTTATTATGCGATAAGTCAATTTTGTGTTTGCAGCTCGTCGCGAGCGGAGGCACTTTTTCTTAAATTTGTAAAGTGCTCGTCGGTGATGAATATATGCTGAATAAACAACAGCGTGCTCCAGGCTTCTTCCATTAAGGTTAAGGAAGATTTTCATCCTCTGTGTCGATGTGCAGTTCCACCCACTTTCCTACCAGTCAGTGTGTGTCTGTGTGATTCTTGTGAGGCGTGTCACTTTCTGTGACAGCGGTCTTTTCTGTGTCTACATTGTCCTGAGCAGCTGCAGGTAATTTCCCCCACCTATTGTCCCCTTCCACACTGTCAGAAACTATAATTCAGCTCTAACCAAGCGAGAACAGTACCACTCTGTTGGACTCCGTGTGAGTCAAGGTGAGACAACTTTGGAAGAGGTAAAGGAGGTGTGGAGCGTGTAATAGTTTGGGGACTTGTTATACCTTACTGCAACTGGGAGAACTGGGCTTACAGGTGGACATGCACGAGGCAGCGCAAAATCTATGGCAACTCCTCAAAGTAGAGTGAAGCAAATGCGACTTTAAAGCCGTGCGTAGAGGCACGTTCAACATTGTCTTTTCTGGGGGTCAGAAAGAAGTAATATAGCGGTTTAGAGGCTTTTGGGCTCTGCACTATAATGGTGCAGAGCTTTGACAAACAGTAGTTCATCTTGCAGTAGAGTTGGACTAGTACAGCACGGCTGACAGCTGGCTCTGTTACTGCTGCTCTCATGGGGGAATGGAGAAAATGCTGTTTCTGTAATTTTGATGGATTTGGTTTTTTTGTTTACTTGGCTTCCTTTTTTCATCCATGGGACCCATTAAACCCGGGCTGAAAGCCTTTTATAAGACGTATTGCTGCTCCTTGCAAAATGTACATATTCAGTGGAGATATCCACCTTTCATCCAATAGAAACACTGGAGTGTGAAAGAGTGATGGCTCTGTAATGGTTTGCCTGTTTTCTTGGCAGTGTTGCAGTTAGCTGTGGCAGAGATCAGTGGCAGACTTGCACCAAACCATCGGGCACATTCTGCTGCTTCTGTGTATTTAGTCAGTGACAGCAGCCCGTCCAACAGGAGCAGCATCGGGGCTAGATTAACGGCAGAAGCTATAGGAGACGGGCCAAGAGTGGGAATCATGGAATTTAGTCTTGCTTGTGGGTTTTGTTAGCAGCAGGGGCTGAAATGTTGGGACAAAGCCTAGGCTTTGAGTAGAAGTTTGGTTTTTGTTTTGGCTCCGGGTGCTAAGTGGAAACAAGCTGAAGTGAAAACCAAAGACGGAAAAAGGATTCATGTTTGAGAAGGACTTATATCAGAGGCTAAGTTGGAAATTCACCCAGAGAGCTCTCTGGTGTCATCTGACAGTTTGTCTTCTTAAAATCTGCATGTCCGCGTGCTCCCTTTTCTTTTTTTTTTAACAGCTAGATTGATGTGAAAGTCCATAATAAATGGGAACCACAGGGGAGATATCTAACAGGAGTTAATGGGCCACTAAGGGAATATTTGGTTTTGAAGGCGGGCACATAGTAACTACTACTTCTTCTCTGGGATTTCACAGCTCTTTAAGTAGACCTGTCAAATTTCCATCTTGAGTTACAGGAACGTCCCTTTTGCTGTAACTCTAGATTTTAGGAATTTTCTCAAAAAAGATAACTGCACAAATATAGCACAGACTCACAAGAGATTTGGCCTGAATTAGACACAAAACACACACAGGAAAAACAACACACCACTGCACTGTGATGCTTAAGAGAAAGTGTCCTTGGTGAGCAAAAACATGTCATTTGTTTGAAAGGCAAAGGGAATTATCAGATGAATTGTCATTTTCTTTCAACTCTCATCTTATTTTTGTTTATTTCTTTTTCTTTTTCTTTTAAACATCACAATTGGGAAATGGCGCCGATTCGAAGAAGCGAAACAATACAAATTGACAAGATGACAAAAGTGCAGTTGGGAATCCAGTTGACGAGAGTAGAAAAAGAGGTCTTGGTGACATTGGCAGTGTAACCTACTTTTAACGTGGTGACAGAACAAACAAAAAAAAAGCATGCGACGATTATATTTTCTGGAATGATACACGCAGGATATTTGAAGTTCTGTGACAGGCAGTGTTTGAAAGCTTTTATCTGAAGGCTTCGTTTCACGGCCTCTGTGTTTCAGAAAGCAGCGTTCACGAGGGAAGCAACGACAACGATGGCAGCGTCTGCGGCAGTGACTCCGCCTTCTACAAGCAGAGCGAAGGTGAGGGATGGGGTGATGGGAGGGCAGCGTTTTGTGGCACTGCAGATGAGTAATTCCAGCCACAGGTAGAATCAGCATGCAAATGCAAATAAACCTCCTTTCATGCAAAAGTGCACATAAATAAAATTCTCGCCCTGTGCTCACCACAGACAGCAGATTTTCTTGTGGATGCTTATTATATTTACACGTACGCTTTCATAAATGGATAAATATGCTAACAAGATATGCGGCTGACAATAAACAAACCCAATTTTGTTTGTTTACTGGTAATTATCTGCTGTGTGCAGTGATCAAGATCTGCCATTTAGATAATGTCAGCTTCTAAAAGGCCCACGCAGAAAAAAATAACGTATGCTTAATGTGTGTATGTGTGTATTTGTGTTTATAGGTGTGTCAGAAATGCCAACAAAACTGCGCTCTTTTATGATGATTTAAAGCAAGGGTAAAATAATCGTAGTATGAGTCAAACTGAGGGTCGTTGTACACATTAAATAAAATTGTTTGAAAGGATGTTTGTATTTCAGCATCCTAGCAACATCAGCACTAAGCTGGCACTAAATAGGAACTAGAAGGAGAAAGAGCGTATTTCTCCCATATTACCTTGCCTTCAATGGATCCCTGTTAAATCTAGCATTTTGAATAATATCTTGAATAATCAGTCCCCATCTTATCTTTTAGACCTCATAGTATCATATCTCCACAATAGAGCACTTCATTCTCAGACTTCTAGTTTACTTGTGGCTCCTGGGGTATTTAAATGTAGAATGGGAGGCAGAGTCGACAGCTTTCAGGACTCTCTTCTGTGGAACCAGCTCCCAGTTTGGATTTGGGAGACAGACTGTGTTTAAGATTAAGCTTAAAACTTCCTTTTTGATAAAGGAGATGGAACTAGATCAGGTGACCCTGAAAACCTACCTTAATTATGCACCAGTGGTCTCAGGCTGCTCCCATTAAACACTTAGCATTTCTTCTTCATTCACTCTTTTTTGTGTTTCTACACCACTGTGTTTAACCATTAGCTATTATAATTACATTCGGGACAGAAGGCACCCTTCCACAGTCCCTTCCCTTGTGCCCAACAGGTCACAGCAGATGGCGCCAGTTTCTTCTTGTTAAAAGGAGTTTTTCCTTCCCACTGTTGCCAACCAATTAGTCGTAGAGGGTTGTCCGATTGCTGGGTTTTCTCTGTATTATTGCAAGATCTTTACCTTACAATAGAAAGCACCTGTCTAATTTCAATGCCATGACTGCTGCAATAGTTAGAAACTAAAATTTGTGCAAAAAGCTCAAATAAGGTAATTTAGGACTGTAGGAAACTATGAATGTCTGTAGGAAATTTCAGGAAATATTCATTTAAATGCGCTATATGGACCAAAGTATTAGGCCACGCCTCTAAATCTTTGGATTCAGGTCTTTTCAGTCCCATTGCCGCTGATTTATAAAATCAAGCACCTAGCCATGCAGTGCGCCTTTACAAACGTTTGAAAAGTTTGGCCGTTTAAAGACTGAATTTGAGAGTGGTTTGTGTAAAGTTAATTAATGTCTCTCTGTGCAGAGTGCTGATGGACTTAATAGAAGTCGCTTTGCTTACTCAATAACAGCATAGAACTGAATCTCCATTGACATTAACATCAGCACAAAAGCTCTATGTAGTCTAGTTCATTCTGGAGCGAAGCAGTGGATCACTGTCACCATCCACAGGTGAGGGGAGGTTAAGGGAACTCTGTATACATGTATGCATGCATTTATTCTTGTGTGCGCTGTGTTGTGTTATCAGGGCACAGTATGGCAGAGACACTCACAGTCGCCCTGCGTGTTGCTGAGGAGGCTATAGAGGAGGCCATTGCTAAGGCAGAGGAGTTCAGAGACAGCTTGGTAAGACATCCCTCTCTTCCCCTTCTTCCTCTCCCTCTCTTGTCCTCTGCCTCCTCTTTTCTTCCCCCCACTTTTCAGAGCTTTCGTATTGCCTTCCTGCTCTCCATCCCCATATTTTCAATCCCCTATATCACTGTCATGGCTTCTTACTTCTCCTCTCCTCTTGCCTCCCTCTCGGTCTCAGTATCAGCGGGATACAGTCATGGTTTTTGGCAAAGACCTTTGCACAGACTCTCTCCTGGTAATTCACATTCACTTTGAACTGAATATACTGTGTGTGTGTGTGTGTGTGTGTGTGTGTGTGTGTGTGTGTGTGTGTGTGTGTGTGTGTGTGTGTGTGTGTGTGTGTGTGTGTGTGTGTAGGAGAAACAGAATGAGGCTCGGTATCTGCGGGACCACAAAGAGGAGCTCATAGAAGAACTCGCCACAACCATTGTACAAAAAGTAGGTATTACTTTACTGCAGGTTTATTCGTCTCTTTTATGTGGAAGCATTAATTACAGCTAAAATCTTTCAAAATAAAAAAAAAATGTAACACTTCAGGCTATGCCTTTCCTCTCCACCCTTTACAAATGGATTGGCAAATAATTACGCTTTTACTCTATAATTTCAAACAGAAGTCATTGCACTTATATAACGTTTTAGTGAAATATGGCACAGGAAATAATTTTCAAGCAAGAAAAGAGCAGAAGGTCTTTGAAAATGATCATTTAGAGTGTCAAAATCTGCATAAATTACTTTAAATTTCAAGTGACAACTGCTTTAATTTTACACATGGCATCTAATTTGCATGCAGATAGTGAGTGGAGCCAGGATCTGCAGTTGTTTGATTGCCTTTGAGTTTAAAGTCAAACGTGTTGGAAATCAGTTCACTGGAAATGAAATACTTTGAAGATTTCAGCACATAATGTTACAATAAAATTTAAATGAAAATTAAATCATCGCTTTAAAAATTATTATTGGCTAAACATAAAATTCTGTTGTACGAGCGCATTTCTGTTTTCCATTGTGCATTTATTATTTTAGTTCATCCTTTTAAAAAGCTTGTTGTGTACGCCTTATAGCTTGCATGCACAGTCTCTGTCATGTTCTCTCTCCTCATCGCCTTCTTCACTTCCTTTTTTTCTTTTTCTTTTCCCTCAGATCATCCAGAGAAGGAAGCGTTCAGAGATGCAGACAGAGTATGACTTTGTCTGGCCTCAGTCTCAGTCTCTGATCCAGCCCAGTGAACTGCCCTCTCCTTCTCAGCCTCACACTTCATCACAAGAACCACAAGACCCGCTCAAAACCTCCTACTCTCTCTATGTGAGTCCCTGTGTCAGTCTAAACTGTTGGAACATATGGAGCATGTCATGCTGCTGTATTCAGCCATCTCTATTTAAGTCAAAAACAAACATGCAGAATAAATACAGATAAAGCATAACCAGTATATTAAAGAAGGACATAGCCAATGAGACACTTCTAAGAGGCACTACAGTGTGTGATTTCGTAGTAGCATGGATCACATACTGCTCTGTACGTGACCCCCCGATGACAGGTTCTCTTTTTTTGACTAATTGTGAATGCAGTCACTTGAAATTAGGTAGTACGATTAGATTTCCTAATATAAGCTGTATTTTTTCCCTCAGACTCAGAATTCTGGAAGAGTTTACTTACTGTTGTGGGTTTGAGGGAAAGGTCCTTTTTTTAAAAAAAAGATAATACAATATACCAACTACAGCAAGTCCTCACACAGGAACACATAGGCAAATCAATAGTACACAAACCTGGCACGGGTTCATACTGCAAGTCAACAAGGACTCCTGGAGATTTGTCATCGTCCTGTGTGTGTGCAGAGCATCAAGGCTGCTCTCCCCGGGGCTCTGCCTTCAGTTTCCTGCTGTTTCACTCAGTGAAGATCAAAGTCCTGTGAAATACGCAGGGATCCTCCTCGACTGCTCTGCCTGCCATGGGATAAGCTGCGTTTATCAGCTCTCTACAAAACCACTCACTGACAGAAAAAGCATGCAGATTTACACTCACATGCATACTTACGCGGTGTAACACTAAACCTTAATGTTGTATCCCACCCTTTTTTAAAGAGGAATGATTTTTTTTGTGTGTTTAATTCTGCAATTAATTTCTCAAATTTGGGAGAAGAATAAAGTATAGCTTAGCTTAGCTTATTTTTCAAATTGACGCCAGAGTACAGATCAGACACTATTCCTAAAAGCTGCCAAATGTAAAATGCACCAAAAAGCTCTCATGAATAAATTATGTTGTTCCACAGATACACAAATATTACACAAAAATACAGAATACACAAAAATTAAGTAATAAAGGACTAGTGATTTAGCATATTAAAATCTTGATCTAATGTAAATGTATAACTTTTATTTGTTTCACACAGAAAGAATCACAGGAACTGCTTAGTAGATATTTGCTCAGTGTTATAGCTCCACCTGCTGGTGAGAATGGTAAATTACAGCCGGCATAGTAGTGACGTTTTAAGGTTTTTTTATTGCTGGACAGGAAGTGAATTGTCCAGATGGACCAAATGCTCTCATGTGTATTACTTAATTACTATATATGGATATTATATTTTCTGGCCAAGTGCCAGTTATCTCTGTTTCTCAGCTAAAAATCTGTCTGAACTTCCTGTCAACAAAAAACTAAAAAAAAAAAGAAAGAACCTGTCAACAGAGTTGTGTACTATTCTTTGGATCTGTGTCATATTTCTCTGTATTTACCTGTGTGTGTCAATGTTTGTTCTTGCAGCGGTTGCGGTCAGCGTTTTCTCTCACCAGTGACGACTCCCCAGAGAAGGGTCCAGAGGAGGAGGTAGCCGAGGCCGGTGGCGGCAACGACGGCTTGCAGGAATACGCTTCTCTGAAAAGGGAGCCAAAGGCGGCCACATCTTTACCCACCTGGAAGAGCATGGATCGCCTGGATAACTCGAGTAAAAGTCACACTCACAGACTCTTTTTGGTTGAGCAGCTTTCCATTTCGCTTTTATCAGTTTGAATATAACTTTGTGTAGATGCATAACTGAATAGATTTAAAGATTTTTAGACAAAGGCCATAGATTTACTTTTACATGTCGTAAAGATGCACATACATACAAAGACATACAAATTATTTGTAGAAATTTACCCCATGCATTGCTCTATATTAGCCTCATATAATTTTATTGAGCGTATGGATATTGAATTTATTTAGTTCTCTCTGAATCCCTGCAGTTGACTCCGTTCTTCTATACTTCCTGCTGCTGCTTGTGATTTTCATCCAGGTGCCTCTTCAGTGCTCCAGAGTCCAGACGGCAACTGGATTGCTCTGCACAGTTCCCAGCTGTCTCGGCCCAGCCTGCTCACCAAGAGGAAGAGCCTGTTGTTCAGCGTGCTGGAAAAGGAGTCCGGCGTTGTCTCCGCTTACGACGAGATGGGATCTGACTCAGAGGAGGACGATGAAAGTGGCTGGGGTGCAGCGCTGAGGCAGTTTCGCCGCAAACTGTCAGATGAGACTTACTACACGGACTCCCAGCACGACCCCGAGTGGATTTACACTCAGCATCTCCCGGTCACCTCACCATCCTCGGGGCAGTACACCAACACAGAGACTCTCAACTCAGACTCCGAGGCATCGTCAGTGCTTTCTGCGTGTCCCCGTAAACCACCCCACAATCTGATGAGGAAGAAAGGACCCCCGGATACGCACCTTCACCCTCATCACCAGCCGCTGCATCACCAACACCTTCAGCAGAACTTTTCTCCATACCCAGTCCAATCAGAGTCATTGGATGTGAACTTTAACCCTAAGGTGATGTCTTTGAATTATCCTGTTCTACAAAGTCAGATGTAAATATTGTCCTTTGTAATGAGAATTTTAGAGCCATACCAAGTAGTTGGTGGACTAATATCTGCAAATATTATAATTATAATATCTGCAAACACCTTTCAACCATATTATCAGTGTTGATGTTGTCCACCAGAGGGCACTCTGCAATTTGCCTGTTGGAAATGCGTGTATAGATCATCACAAGCACAACAACCCGCTGATCAACAGCAGAGCAGGAGAGAGCATAACTGAAGAACCACACATGAGAAATGTTAGGGAGATTCTAAAAGGAAGAAAGAAAGAATATTGACTGATATATCAGAGTATTGGCTTCACCAAATATCGGTATTGCTATCAGTCTTAAAGTCCTATATCAATTAATTACTTAACAGCTCTTTATTTGCTGATTAAAAGGTCATGACTGCTTTTGTAGAACTAGGGATGCTCCCTGTTACACTTTTTTTTGTACTCTGAAAAGAGACTCCATGTTCCTTAAGTGAAAAGTACCCACCCCCCAGTGAGCTCTTTTTTTTAGTAGAGACAACGATAGAGAATAAAAGATACGTGAGTTTTTACTTGCAGTCCTTGGTGCAGAGGCATCAAATGAGCCGACAAAGATACAGAAATAATAGTTGCGTTCAATTAAAACCTGATAACAAAAGACAGTCCTAAAAAGAAAAGCATGTTATCATGTGAAAGCTTTAATCTGATATGTAACGGTGGCACATGTACCTGTTTACTTCTTGTCACTGTTCCCAGGTGATGGGAGACAGTAGCGAGGCAGAGGAGAGGCAAAGTGATCCCGTCAGAAGATCACGGCGACGCAGGAAGAGTAAGAGGGAGTCATCATCAGAGCAAAACAGGACTGGAGGCCAGAGCCATCCACAGTCCGTCTACCCCTTAGTGCAGGTAAAATTTAGTGATTCCTTATTGGTTGTTAAGAGGAACTCACTTTAAAATCCATCTATGCATCTATTTATTGGGGCTGTTCGGCTTGATTGTAAAGCATTGTTTCACCATTCGAAGGCACCAAATGAAGGTCTCTAGTTCAAGCTACTTTGCTCTTTAGGGTTAGGCTTTAGTCTTTAAAATCTGCAAATATAGGTTACCTGCTCGATTTTTACAATTATCTTTTGATTTTACATGTCGACCTTTAAGGAAAACAGTGGTATTCTACTCCACGCCCTGCTGAAGAGGGGATTAAGTGAGGAACAGCCAAAATCTGACACTATACCAGTGGCCACAGCTGCACCAGACGCCTTCAAATTAGATGCTATGACAACTGAGCCAGAGGACCTGGACACAGTGGCGCCAAATTCACCGGTCCCCAGCCCTTCTCAGCCCCCCTCCTTGACCCTGGGGCGAGAGCTCTCATCCAGCAGCTCAGGGCCTGGATCCACAACCAGAGATCCTCTAGAAGGGGAGCTGCAGTCTAGACTTGGTCAGCTGGTCATCAGTGCCAACAGCAAAGACAGCAGCTCATCTGAGGAAGAGTGCACAAACTGGCCTGCAGACAGGCAGACGGATAAAGAAAGTGACAGACAGACAGAGAAATTGAAGCCAAAGGAAAGAGAGCGAGAGAGGCAGCGAGTGAGTAACAAATCAAGAGAGAGAGCAAGCGAAGCAGTGGAACAAGTGAACGGACAAGAGATTAAAAGAAGTGAGAAGCTAATAAAGAGTCCCTCGGTGAGAGAAGACGGCAGAAGTCGGGAGAGGAGGTTTGAGAAGGCATGCGAGAGTTTAGATATGAAAGTGGAAGACCAGGAACAAAAGAGAGGAGACAAAAGAGAGCCCAACAGGCAGAGTAAGAGACAACATAAACGAGATACGGAGAAGGAAGCGGGACAGAAAGGGGGAGCGAGGAGCGGATCCAGTGCAAGTTCGCCTGCTGTTACCCCTTCTTCCCACGAGGGGGCGCTGTCAAACAACCAGGTGGGGAGATGTACACAAGATTTGATTTTCATCCGCAGATCGTCTTCTGCATGTGCTTGCATTGCAGTCTGTTTGATGCCTGTTTGTAAGCTTTTAAATTCTTTTTTTGTGCCTTCAAAATCTATTTACTATCACAACCTCCTCTGTTATTTACCTGACAATCAGTGCTGTCATTATTTGTCCCTCATCCCACGTTTTCTCTGTTTTGCTGTGTTGTTTTTGAGTTTTTTGTCTGGTCTGTGTGTTCCTGGTAAACGTGTGTGTGCTTTCTGTATGTGCGCATGTGTCAAAACCTGCAGCCATCCCGTTTCATTTATGACCTTAATATCTTATTTACATGCACTGTAGTAAATTGCATTATGATTGCATACATATGATTAAAATGCTCTATTTTTTGGACTCTTTATCAGTCCATACAGTGCTGTGCAAACCCCTCATATCCCTTCATTTTGCTTGCAAGGGTCTTGGAATTTTTTAAAAAGTGTGTGTTGAGCAGTAGGTTTCCAGGCTTTCTGAAGGTTATTCGTTTCTTCACATTTCTGTATAAGACTGTAAATTACTTTGATTTCTTGTGCACTACAAAAGTGTGCATATTATCAGAAATCTTTATTGTTTAATGTATGACTTTTGACATTTATTGAGCAGGTAAAATAAACTTTAAATAACTAGATGTCAAAACTACAATCCGTTATGTCAAAAGTAATGTTCCAGCTGATATTTAACGTTGCATTTTTTTTGCATTTATAATCAACTCAGCACTGTGAAATCAATAACTACACAAAGTCAGATAGATGGGACACACGCACACACTTGTACAATACATCTGAGGCATGAGGGTCGATGCTGATCATTAAGCAGACTCATTCTAAGGGCTTCGATGAGTAATGCTCGCCTCTTCCAGCTTGTATGACACATGTACTGGTGTGATCTATTTTCTGATGGCTTTCACAGCTCCCTTTACAAATCCGCCAGGACGCCTCAGTGCGATGTGAATAGAGGAAAACGTGCAACCATAGCCGTGATATTTGCGCCTTTTTGAAGCGATATCTAGTGTTTTGCCTTTATTAAATGAAACCGAATGAAAACTGACTAGCTCACTGCCGTCGTACTAATTCACAGCATTTTCAGCGCACGTGATCTTCAGCAGGTAAGGGTCTGGATGGTGTACAGAAATAGACATAAAGCAAAGAATATTGAATAAATAATCCCAGATTCACAAAATATCAACCACCTTCTGGTTCCGTCCATGTGTTCATTACTTTTCATGCCCTTATGAGCTCATCCCCACTAGAACCACTGCTGTGGACACAGGTGGTGTCATTTGAGGCTTCGAGGCTTTAGAGATTAGCCCTCAGGGTGGAGAAGGTAATTGGGCCCAGTGTATGCACAGAGGGAACGATACAGGAAAAAAAGTTGAACAACAACTTTTTATTCCTGTACGCCAATCTGACCTCCTTACTTATTTATCTTCCCTGTGTGTGCCATATTCCTATATTCAAAAGGCATCAAACTAGTTTCTTTGTTTTTTATGTACTAGGATCAACTTTCCTCATTGATAGGAGTGAGATATCAGTGTCTGTGATGACTGTTTGATCAGACGTGTGATGGCCTACTTCTTTGAAGTGGATCAGCACATCTCCACTCCTCCTTTGACCAACCCAAATCGATACCTCACTGTGTCCATCTCTGCGTCTCATTCTTTTTTAAGATCGATCAATAGTGATTTAAAAAGGAAAAAAAGATAACCAGCATCTCGTCTCTTTTTCATCACTTACCTTCTCCGGCTAAAATCCAGCTTTTCAGACTGTCACACTGTGCCTGAGAGGGATCGATATACTTCCAATCCCACTGATCAAAGCTTCAGCAAATTATTCATTCATTATGGAATAACATCTTTCTCTCTTTACTGCTATTTCTTATTCTTGCTCAGTGTTTACATGAGCTCAAGAGGATGAAACGGCAACTTTCTTCACTCACCGTCTTTACTTTTGAATCATTATTTGTCACAGATGGCATGAATTTGGAGGCAGGCTGCTTGGGTTTGGCTGAAATGAGAGATCTCCACAGCTGACTTAAGTCATTTCCATTTCCTGATTAGCCGAGGCATCAATCGACAATCTTATCTCCTCTACTGGCAGATGTTAGATTATTTTGAGTAATGATCCAATCCTCAGCTTCACATCCAAACTGCAATTGCTTTCCTGAAGCTCAGTGACCAGAGATAGTGTGTCCACAGTGCCATCATTTTCCAATTCAAAGCCTAAGAAAAAACCCCAACAACAACCGAAGATGACTCACTTCTCTGGCTTTGTCTTGAGACCTTATTACCCCATTTCTCACATCCCTGTTCTGCAGCCTCTGACTGCTTATCCAGGTCAAGCATGTGTAGATGTGGGTCCTCACAAAACATTAATTAGACGACCAGAGTGACAAATATATGTGCACTTGTCACCTGCAAAATGTTCTTTTCTATTCATGTATTATTATTTTTAAGGCTTTACAGTGTGAAAACCAAAGGGAGCTAATGCAGCTGATTAAAACATGATGCCGCATTATCTTTATTGGCTCACATTCATTTTTGAAATGGGGATGTTTTTACAGCGCTAATGATTGCATAATGTTCCAAAATTGAATAGTTGCATAATTGCCTTTTGTCACATCCCCTTGCTCTCGAAATGAAATATATTTTTCATTATCATTTCATGTGTATTACACTACATTAAGCCCTTGCCCTTAAGGTGATGTTTACAGATTAGATGTACTTGCTTGACATTTTCTGCTTTTCTCACACATTAAGTCTCTTTAACAGTGTGAGTAATAAGGTTTTCTCTCTGACTCCAGTGTTTCTGGACATTTCACTTGAATTCATTTTAATCTCACTTTAATTCAAACGGTCTGTTAATTCTTTTTGTTCTTTGACTGGAGCAGAAGTGCTCAGCGGCGTCGCTCTGCAGCATCACCACGGAGGTGCTAAAGGTTTTGAATGCTACTGAGGACCTGATTGGTGAGGCGGGAGGCGAGAGCTACACCCCTTCTGAGTCTATGAGTGCTTCTCCCATATCCAGCAGCTCTGAGACCCGCAGGTTGGACCAGAGGCTTACCAAAATGGAGGAGAATGTAAGCTAGAGAGCACCTCCACCCAGTAGTTTTACCTCCTGAACCAGTGGTGCTTATGGGAACTAAAGGTTTTGCTCTTTTCTGTGCAGGTTTATCTTGCTGCTGGTGCTGTGTATGGCCTCGAGGGAGCACTGGGAGACCTAGAGCACTGCGCCCGCAGTATTAGCAGTGGGACGACAGACCAAGAGCTGGCCTTCCTGGAAGATCAAGTGGCTACCGCGGCTGCTCAAGTCCAGCAGTCTGAACTGCAGGTACTTCAGAGGATCGATGACTGTTTGCACACATCTTTATACTGCTAATCATATGTTATAGTCTTACTAAACCCTGAACAAAGATAAGAAGAACTATTACCTGAGACATCCTCCTTAAATTCTCTTGAAAAAAATCCTCTTTTTGCTTTAAGATATCAAACATTGAGGCAAGAATATCAGCTCTGAAAACGGCTGGGCTGAACGTGACTGTCTGCAATCGCTTCTCCAAGCTCAAGCCAAAGTCTAAGGTACTCACTGGCCTTCCTGCACGCTTAATCTTTTGCACTTTTTTTGTACTTTCAGGCCATATGTAACGTCTTTAAAGAGTATTGGTGTAACTGATGAACTTGTCTGTGCTTATATAGTAATGAATGGTTATTGGAATAAAGAAATGGTCAGATATGGTTGGTTTGTTGATTTTAATGAACTATAATAGATGAGCGATGGTAATATTCTCATTACAGCCTCAAACCCTGGACTCATCACGCCATCAGAGGAGGAAGCTTCCAGCGCCTCCACTAAAAGGTACCAAACATGCTAATTTTGCTCACTTTGGAGAAATCTATTATGTTGAGACAAAGAAAAATGTGTTTATGCATTTTTTTTAAAAAAACTGAACTAAACTGCGGACATATGCAGGGTACAGCCTTGTATATACAAAATGTGAACGTGTATGCTTATGTACGCGTCTGAAACTGAGACACCTAGAGATGGGAACTGAGACAGAGGGGAGGGACATTTTTATTCGGCCTTAGTTAACATCTCACATTTTATGCTTTGTCCTAAAAGAAGAGAGAGGCCATTGAATGGATGTAAAAGTGAATACATTTGCTAAAAAGAGACTAAGTAACTGAAAAGCTCCATTAGATGTAAAGCAGCCAAATGGAAACACACACACAGTCCAGGGGGATAAGGCTGTTTTATCAACCAACTGTAAGTCGGTTCCTTTTCATATTCGTGAAAAGCCTCTTTCTGCTGCAGCTTTCTTTATTTTCTTTTTTGTCTCTCTTTTTTTCTTCACCGTCATCTACACAATGACTTTGATTCAGGGTGGCTTTTTAGCAAAACTCCAAAGAGAGACAGCAGAAAGGACAATGGGTCAAACTCAGTGACTTAGTGTGTTCCTTCTATCAGTCCATACAACATGCTCCACATTTGTAGTGAAAATATACTGACATTTAGCTATACACCACCAAACCTACTTGTTGCTTTGAAATGATCATGAGGAAAAGCACTTTTTGATCCAATACAACATTATGGAATAAATATAAATGACTTGTTTAAACCAAGGTGGTGATGAAGCCTTTGCAACTGTGTGTACTACTCCCATCACGAACTATCAAAATCTGTCTTTTACCACTACCATGTCATAAATCTGCCAGTTTAGGACACTGAAGTGTCTAATTACGCTAATGTGTACTGGAGACCCCACTCCTATTCAGGTTAGAGCCAGTTTGCAGAGCTCTGTGAAAGGAGTATACACGTTGTTTTATGAAACCTTCATTTTATCTGGCAGTTTCCAGAAACATGATTTATTGCTAAAACAACAGTAGTTGAGAGTTTCATGGGAAAACACTGTGACATTCCCAAACCAGATGCTATATGTAATTTCTCCAGCATGTCCTGCCCAGGGCCTCCAAGACATGCCCAAAACACCTTATGTAGAAAGTGCCGAGGAGACATCCTAGTCAGATTCCTGAACCACCTCAGTTGGTTCCTTTTGATGTGGAGGTGTAGCAGCTGTACAGTGAGTACCGCCTCAATGACTGTGCTCCGCACCTAATCTCACCTAAGGGAAAACCAAGACACCCTAAGGAGGATACCCATTTCCTCTGCTTGTACTCACTATCTCACTTTTTCAGATCTAGGCTCAGGCTACCTCAACCTATTATGGCCGTCTGTCATGATAGGTTGGGGTGAAGGATGGAGACAGGACAAAGGACATAAATACACATATATGTGATTTTTCCCAAAAAGTTGATTCTGTTGTCATCTAGATGTAGCATCATCGGGAAAACGATATATCCAGATGAACAGAATCAACTTTTGGGGATTTCCTTACCTGGATGATTGAGCATGAATCAAGACAAACGTGCTTTTCTTAAAATAAAAATGTGGCATTTATTCTCATTTCAGAGAAGTTGGAGCCAGAGCAGCAGGTTAAAGTATTTCGGCCATAGTGACAGTCAACAGCACAATGAGTCCCTCAGGGCTATTTTCAAGCCCCGGGGACAGGGGCTCTTCACATCCAGTGCCTTGACCCAGCATCTGCCTCTAGCTCCAGGCCAAGCAGGGGCCACCACCTGCCCTGTGTAACCCAACTCAGCACTCACTCCTCACACAAGCTCAGTACCCATCAGTTAAAGAGATCAAAGAAGACATCGCTGGATCTTTCTCTTTTAACAAGATCTATTCCATGCTGTTTTTCCTCCTTACTGCACACACATAGACTCTCTCTCACACACACACACACACACACACACACACACACACACAGAAATATGTTATTTAACAGTCGGTTTCTCTGCCTTAAGATCTGCAAACACTCCTCATAAACCGACTTAAAAGAATATATATGTACAGACAAAGAAAAACTCAGTTTTCTATCTGTTTGCAAGAGTGTTGTGAATTAATGTGCAATGAAGCTGTGGAAAATCATAAGAAAATTTGTGTGATTCAGTGTCCTGAAAAGAGGCTGAGCCATGTTTTATACTGCATCGTCTTTGTCACCATGAACCAAGAAATGTTACGGGGGATTTATTCAAACTGTTTTGTTTTTTTGATGATTGTCAATATCCACCCACATATAGCTATCAGATGGTAATCACCAAATGGGGATGATTGTAACCTTCAATATTTTACTGATTTATACAAATCACAAGCAGACCAGAAAAGAGTTAGAAAAAAGAGCTGTTTAGATGTTCAAAGTATCACGTAACCAGTGTTTTGGTTTTGTTTGGGGGAGGGTTTGTCTGTTGCACTATGTGCTTGATGACTATAAAGGAATAGCACATTGAGAAACTGTAGCTGAGAAGAAATTAAGCTAGTTAAAAGACCAGGTCAACATGTTGGAAATATAATCATTTAATTTCTTGCTGTGACCTAAGTAACTTAGTCCAGCCACTGTCAAGACAAACTGTCAAACTTGTATCAAGAAAAAAGGAGAGGTCAAATTGAGAAATGGGCAGCTAATTATAATCTGAAACCGGAGGGAGCTGGGCAGAACCAAGTTCACCGCTTCCTCCTTTTTTAGTCTCTCAGCTAAGCTAAGCATCCATTTGCCATGCTGACATTTCACTGGTGAGGAGTGTGTAAATTTATTTAGGAAAGAAAAAGCTGATTTGTAGATACATTCACATATATTCTAGTAATTGGAAATTGTGGGTTACAACATTTAAATAGATCAAAATTAAAAAAATAGATCTGCATGGAGCATCCATCTGATATTCAAGTTGGGTCTGAAAATCCTCCTCCGTGACATATGTAGTTTCTCCAACGCAAAGCCATTCTTCCTCCTCCCTGTCATTTTCTTTGTTTACTTTCAAACTTTGTGGCCTTTTATTTAAGGAAAAAAAAAAGAGTATTTTCATGTTTTCCCTTTACCGGGGTCACGTCTGATCTTTTGTGTTGCATTCAAAGATTCTTGTAAAGATTTTTACATAAGGAAGTCTGACGGGCTATATAACAAATGCCATGAAACCATGATTTTGTTACGAGCAATTTATTTTTGTACTGAACGTTTTTATGCAATACCACTGAAATAAGTACTATTGCAAATTAAAGGCTTTATTCTCTCCTCAAAGGAACCCACCTCAGTCAGTCCTACCAGACTCTCTTATGTGTGATGACTCAAATTGCTTTCAGTGTAAGCTTGCATTTACCATTCGATGTTCTGCCAGTAATGACGATGGTAAATGCTTTGAAAACACAGGTGATGAGAGGCACACTTGTACTCCTTAAACACGAGAATACTGCCTTTCAGTTTTGGGAGATTTTATGTTAGCCATGCATACAGTTATCAGAGTTCTTGCTTTGGCTCCAGCTCTATAAGAGCAGGTTTGGATTCTCTGATAGTGTTTGAAAGGTGTGATGATCTTCTGTATGAATGCTCTGCCCCTTCTATTAGTGACCTTTTCATCCCCAGCCTTTCGCATCTTGGGTTTGCACATTGATCTTGTATTTTTTGTCAATCTTGTTCTCCAGAGGTGTTGATGTAAAAAAGAGCATGTTTCTGGCTTTATCAAACTGATGAAAAATGTCTCTCTAAGAAGCACAGCCACAAGGGTCCAATCATCAGTGTCCTGTATTTTTCTAATGTAAAAAAAAGAATAAAAAAATAACAATATCTCATTGCAGAATTTGTTAATATACTATATGTGTGAAAAACATGGATATGATATGATAATGTGTTTATTGCCCAATCATAGTTGACAAATCGTTCAGTGTTGTGCAAGAGACTGTGTATAATTGTCATGACTTGTGAGGCTGGATTTGCACAGGACGTCTCGTTGGTTGTTGGAACAGTGTCGCGGATACTGAGAAGTGATGAGATTCTCCCAGAGCTAAAAACAAATGTTGCTTTTGTTCCTGTTTAAATCCAGTGTGAACGACTATGAAGAGGTTCACTGTGCACAGCTCCACAGGCGGGCCATTCACTTTTATGTGCAATTGTTTGTTGCAATCCATACGATATGTTGGGGAAATTATTAACAAGCAAAAAAAGAAAAAAAAAAAGCAGATTCTCTATGTGCCACAGTACTCTGAGAAAAAAATGTATTATGAAATAAATAAAATTCGCAAACTTAAAAATGTTTTTTGTTTGCTTGTTTTTTCAAAGAAAATGTTTGCCTTCACACTCACGAAAGTTACAAGCAAGGTTGTCAATAGATATAATCATGACATCCTGATTTATTAATCAATATAGAGTGCATTTTTATGTACAGACATGGGTGAGGCTCATAACAGACACGAGAGAAATTTAATTATGAAGACGTGTATATAGTGTCGATTTTTAAAAAATGACAAACGAAAAGTAAAACTGAGTTTTTGGATGTGGGGAGGAGAGCACATCACGGTAGCCAATCACCGTCCTCCCCGTCGAGCACTTTTCCAAGGTTCTCCTTGTTTCTCAGGCTGCTGAGCAGCAGCTCCAACGTTCTGACGACGGGCATCCCATCACCGCCCAGAGCATCCAGACTGCTGTGCCTCTTCCCAAAGCGCCCAATGGGTCTCACCCCACGCCCCACATACCAGAATGGGTCTATCTCTGGACCTGGAAACCAAGCAGAGACAAGTTTATCAGTGCCACATAAAGCAAGGGATCCATACAAGATGTTAACAGCTACGTTTGAAAACAGAATTAATATTTAGGAAAGTGGTGGTTAAATATTCTGTTAGTGGACGGACTGTGAGGACAAGTGGCTAAGTGGCTAGTGGCTATCATTCAGACCTAAAACAATGGCATTCTGATATATTACCATGTAAAGTCTGAAAGGCTTTCAAATTAACTGCCAAATATGTTTTCAGTCTTTAAACAACTCCTGAAACGCACGAATGCTCACATCTGTTCAGAACGTTTAGTATGCAACAACACAGAAGGCTGATCAACAGCATTAATAAATTAACAAATGCGTTGCTATCAAAACATTTAATTCAGTAACAAAATATCCAGCGTGGGGAGTCAGTAGTAAGTACTCCAATGATGATACAACCACATACTGAATTTACATTTGATGGCTGGTGGAAGGTGAAACCCGGTTAGCATTTCCTCACCCTGAATTAAACAGTATGTAATTAACCAAATCAGTTTAAAGTCTAATAACAGAAAGTCTCCTGGTTACACTGACAGAGAGCATATCTTTAAACTCAATAACTGGAAATAACGTTTAAAGATTTCAATGGATATAATAGGATTATTAAGAAATAATTACATTAGATCTATTGAATTCCATACATTCAGACACACACTTTATTAAATTGTGGTTGATTTAATAAAGTGTAATAGCCTATTTAGCTTTCTTTTTCTTCTTCTTCTTTTTTCTTTTTGAGCGCGTAAATCCCATCTGATCCTTATCGGGAAAGTCAAATCGGAATGATTTAAAGAAAACGGGTCTTACTTCTGTTGTCTACATTATGAACAATGTGGAAGTCGTGCTCCACTGTGGTGCTGTGAGCGCGGCTGAAGCTGGAGGAGAGAAGGAGGAGCAGCGCCAGAGCTGCGGGCAGCCAGCGGCTCGTCAGGACGCAGTGCCGGACATCAGCCGCTCTCACGGGCAGCATGCTGCGGTGTCGCTCAAGGCACTAAAGACAGGACGGAGGGACGCGGTTATAAGTAACTTATCACTTTTGAGAAGACACTGAAAACAGGAGATATTCGCAAAACCAAGAAAAGACAGAGCTTGATAAAACTGGAGATTTGTTTTTAATGTGCGTTTGTTGCGCCCAATAGTAAAACTTAACGAAACACCGTTTCAAGTAGGATTAAGTCTTTTAAACATCGGGACTAATCACTGAAACTGTAATCTGAAAACTTGAATTTTATAATTCTGGATGATGATAGAAACTTTGTGATGGTTATAAATCAGAGATCCTTCGGGATTATGTCCAGGTTGAAATATTATAATTAGCCGCAATTAGTACAATTGTAGTTATTAAAAGCAAAGTAAAAATATTTGCAGAATTTGCATGCGTTAGACATGCTAAATGCAAACCCCAAATGGTAAATACTTACCCTGAACTTTGGTAACAGGCTGAGGTCAGTTGGTGGACGTCTCGAGTCTTTATTGTTGGCAGGTGTGCCCCAGCTTATATATATCTCCATGCTGCCCATGAGGCTGTTGGATGATGAATCGAGAACGTCAGTCAGCCACAGTGATCCCAGACTACTGGATGCATCACCCTTCCTCTGCTCCTCCCACTCTTTAAACCCCCACTCATCCTTTTGAGAATGGAGGTTTGCTTTCAGAGTTTTCCTGACGTCTGTCACGCAGCAGAGCAGTCCATCAGCAAGTCAATGACATGCAGACACCTTTAAATTCATGAACATGGGGAGACCCAGCAGCCCAAGTAGGTCTGTGAGACAATGAACCGGAGCTTTGGTGGGCGTTTTATGATTAGCCTTTCATCAATCAGCTTGATAGGGACTGGGTAGCACACCATCAGCTGCTGCAAAATGCTTCTTGGTCTTCTCACAAGCTTTTGGAACTTCACTGATTCATGACGGGTGCTGAAAAGTCACATACACTCACAGTGACATGAGGAAGAAGTAAGTGTAAATATGCTATATTTGCCACTGGTAGGTACTGAAAGGTGACAGTGAATCACAAGTAAGATGCTATGCATGGTGAGGAGAGATTTTCAAATGTATTGAGGTGTAAAGCTGCCTTGGGGCCCAAACCAGCATCTGTAAAGGTCAAGAAACTGTAACACAAACTGCTTTGAATTTAACTGTGCAGCTTATCCATAATATAGGTAGTTTTTTGGGGGGCGTTAGTCGTGCCTTTATCTATATGTTGAGACTCTCAGAGCTTGTACCTCTGTCTCTGAATCACATCTGATGGATGAATCTATAATTAAAGTCAAATGTTGCACTTCTACAGGTGTGTGTGAGCTTTTTTTGGCACAAATTCAACAAGGTGTTGGAAACATTCCTCTGAGATTTTGGTCAAAGTTGGCATCATAGCATTACACAGTTGTTGCAGATTTATTGGCTGTACATCTATGATCTGGATCTCCTCTTCCACCACATCCCAAATGGATTGAGATCTGATGATTGTGGAGACCATCTGAGTATAGCCAACTCATTTTTCATGTTTAAGATAACAGTTTGAGATGATCTGGGCTTTGTAACATGATGCATTATCCTGCTGGAAGCAGCCATAAGAAGATGGGTACACTGGTCATAAAAGGGTGATACTAACCAACATCACTGAGATGCTGTGGAATTTAAACAATGCTCAGTTGGTTATAAGGGTCCCCTCACCATTATACCACTAAACACAGCCTGAAGTGCTGATACAAGGCAGGAAGGATCCATGCTTTCATTTTGTTTATGCAGCAGAAATCGAAACTCACCAGACTAGGAAACATTTTTCCAGACTTCTGTTTTTCACTTTTAGTGAATCAGTGCAAATTGTAGCCTTAGTTTCCTGTTCTTAGCTGACTGAAATATCACCCAGTATGGTTTCTTGCTGTTGTAGCCCATTTACCTCTGCTTCATGTTGTGCTTCAAAGATGCTCTTCTGCACCTTGGTTGTAATGAGTAGTTATTTGAATTACTGAATCACCCCCCCCCCCTTTCTAGTGCTCAGTTTGAACTTCAGTGGGTCATTTTGACCGTGTCTACATGCTTAAATGTACTGAGTCGCTGACATATGCCTGGCTAATTAGATAGTAGCATGAACAAGAAGCTGAACAGGCGTGCCTAACAAGCAGGTGTACTTTATTCAAACCAAAAAAATACATTTGTAATTTTTGTCAGTTATGTTACAGTATGCATCCGTTCAAATGCACATCAAATAATTATTAAACTCCATCTAAAACTACACAGACTATCACTGATAGCACGTGTTTATGTTCATGTACACAACTCCACCCTGCGGCAGCACTTTTGTGCCCCTCCTACCGATTAGAGCAGCCATAATTGCGTCATGGCTGAGATCAGATTGTATGTTGCAGAGTGCGGCTGCAGTAATGAGAAGATAACAACCTGAGGATGTGCAATTGCAACACAACGTGGAAAAATCCATAAATAATGAAGCAAATTAGATTTATGACAGGGAACCCTTATTTGCTGCTGTCACCCTTGGATGCATTTTGCAGACAAATACATTTAAAAAGGGCACAGAACAATGTTCTCAGTTCCTGATGTGCAATGTTTTATCTCACTGCTGTGATGGGTGTTAGCATTGTTTTCTCCTGCCCAGATAATTCCAGCTGCACGTTTTCCTGCCTGAAAGCAAAAACACACGACATTGCAGTATCTTTCATTTTAAACTTTTCTCTCGTGACTGTGGGGTCATAGGTCCCCGAATAATCGCTGACTAGCTTTCTTTGTGTTATAGAAGTATTGATCAAGTCACAGCACCAGGTAACCAGCAGGGCTTCCTTCTCCATGACACGCTATGCATAATATAGCTGAAAGATCAAGATATGTTAATTATTTATAAATGGCAGCCAAGTGGAGCCAGTGGCCTAATGGACAAGGCACCAGCCTCCGGAGCTGGGGATTGTGGGTTCAAGTCCCACCTGGGTCGAGAATGCATGGGGATCAATAGGGTTAGTAATTTAAAGCAGGTTGGCACAGGCTCCTAACCCTACTGATAAAGTCCTCCCTGTTGTGATTCATGCTACACTTAAGTAAGTTTTCTTTAATGTAGTTAAACATCTTTACACTGGCAAAAACGGGAGTTTGTCCCACTTGAGATCAAAGAGGGTTGTATGTGGAATACCATGTTGGGTTTGATCTCCCTGATCAAAAGCATTTCTCTTCTTTCCTACATTGCTGACACACTATCCATGATCTAAAGCGCGTGAGGATGGGACAACAGGAGGTATTTCCCTTACACCTTGAATTCAGAACAAAGGCCATTTATATAGAGAAACATTCTACATCCACAAACCTTAACCACAGACAACTCAGGGGCGAAAAAGACATTAAAAAAAGGACACAAAATTTTTATTTTTGTGAGGACATGAATATTTTAAAAGTAAACCTTTTACAAAAGGTCACTGTTGAATAGATGGCTGGTAAATGTTTCTGTTGAATGTCACAAAAGCCATTTTCAGGCCATCAGATGAGAGCAATGGACCAGAGAGGCCCAGAGGCCTAATGGACAAGGCACCAGCCTCTGGAGCTGGTGGTTGTGGGTTAAGTCTCACCTGGGTCGAGACTACTAAGAAGGACACTTAACAAAGTCTCAAAAAGTGAGAACTAAAACGAATGCAGACTGAAAAAACCTCCTTTGCTGAGGTTACACGGAGTCACTGCTGATCTTGAAAATCTTATATAAATATTATATATATTTCCACAGACATGAATTATTTAGAACATAACGGGAACATGCATCCACCGTTTTTGTAAACTGAATGCTTTGCTGCCTCTCTGTGGTCAAATGCGCACATAGACTTTTTTACTGGACTACATCGCAAACAAATATATGTGTGCAATATATAAATATATAGTGTGTTAAGAGAGAAGAAAGAAGTGAATCTTCGGTGCAGCTAAAAAAAGAAACAGCGTTCACATGATTCATAAATATTACAGCGGCATACGTCACCCAACGAGGAACGCATGCGCAATGTGAAATGAAAGCAAACAGCAACATCGATACCAGTCTCAAACTACTATCATAACCTTGGAGTCAGGACGGTATTTATGGGACTACAGGCAAGGGAACTTTACTTAGAAGCCAAAATAAGACACACCAAATCTGCCTGAAACGGAGCTTTCTCTAAAAAAGAAGAGAGAAGTGAAACATCGCTCGCGTTTGACTTTTTGGAAGTGGCTCTAAAATAGTTCTCCGACTCTGCGCACTTGCTTCCTGTTGACACCGACTCTGTCAGATAACCAGTCAAACGACTCACTGACAGAAATGTAAAAGAAAGGAAAGCCGAGACCAGGTAAGAACGCGGGACAGGAGGTAAACAGACAGGCAGACGGGACTCCGCTGGAACGATTTTCTACATGAGTCTTCGGGCAGGATGTCGCTGAGTTCAGGCGGTTGGGCTCACTCCTCCCCCGACCACACACCGGACCACTCCGCCGCGCTCCACAGCCACTATGGGGCCTCGCAGTCTCAACTTGGCTGCCACACCGTCCTCATGTCGGTTCGGGTGTCAGTGTGCCATTCTGGGATTCGGCCGCTGTGTCTTCCGGGAGCAGGTGATGAGTCACTGAGACTGCAGCTCAGCATGGACCCGGGGAAATCCGGGGAATTCCGGCTGTCGCTCCTGGAGAACGGCGGGACTGGCCGGAGTGTGGTGAGTTCACAGCAGTGCGGGGGTTGGCTTGTTGTGGTATGTGTGTTTAACCCTCTGGATTCCATCAAAATCACTACCCTCTCAGCTTGTTTGTGGCCAAAAATGGCCACCCCTTGTTTACGTTTACAAAATGCTATAAAATTCATATATATTAAGAAAAATTCCCACTTTTTTTTACATGATTTTTTAGATTAGTACCAGTGCTGTTCATGAAAATCAAAATTTCATTCAAATTCATAATTTTAACCCTTTAAATACCAGTTAGATCACATAATCCTAGGAACTCATAAATGGAAAAAATCACAAAACCCCAATTTTTTTCCAAATAAAACATGCCATCTGATTTACTTTCTAACCATGATGGAGGTTAGATGTATAACAATAATTAAAAGTATCAATGACTTTTATACATCTTTGTTTTTTTGTGCAGTGACAGAAAAACATAAAAACTTCCTCTCAGCTTGTTTGTGGCCAAAAATGGCCACCCCTTGTTTACGTTTACAAAATGCTATAAAATTCATATATATTAAGAAAAATTCCCACTTTTTTTTACATGATTTTTTAGATTAGTACCAGTGCTGTTCATGAAAATCAAAATTTCATTCAAATTCATAATTTTAACCCTTTAAATACCAGTTAGATCACATAATCCTAGGAACTCATAAATGGAAAAAATCACAAAACCCCAATTTTTTTCCAAATAAAACATGCCATCTGATTTACTTTCTAACCATGATGGAGGTTAGATGTATAACAATAATTAAAAGTATCAATGACTTTTATACATCTTTGTTTTTTTGTGCAGTGACAGAAAAACATAAAAACTTCCTCTCAGCTTGTTTGTGGCCAAAAATGGCCACCCCTTGTTTATGTCTACAAAATGCTATAAAATTCATATATATTAAGAAAAATTCCCACTTTTTTTGACATGATTTTTTAGATTAGTACCAGTGCTGTTCATGAAAATCAAAATTTCATTCAAATTCATAATTTTAACCCTTTAAATACCAGTTAGATCACATAATCCTAGGAACTCATAAATGGAAAAAATCACAAAACCCCAATTTTTTTCCAAATAAAACATGCCATCTGATTTACTTTCTAACCATGATGGAGGTTAGATGTATAACAATAATTAAAAGTATCAATGACTTTTATACATCTTTGTTTTTTTGTGCAGTGACAGAAAAACATAAAAACTTCCTCTCAGCTTGTTTGTGGCCAAAAATGGCCACCCCTTGTTTACGTTTACAAAATGCTATAAAATTCATATATATTAAGAAAATTCCCACTTTTTTTGACATGATTTTTTAGATTAGTACCAGTGCTGTTCATGAAAATCAAAATTTCATTCAAATTCATAATTTTAACCCTTTAAATACCAGTTAGATCACATAATCCTAGGAACTCATAAATGGAAAAAATCACAAAACCCCAATTTTTTTCCAAATAAAACATGCCATCTGATTTACTTTCTAACCATGATGGAGGTTAGATGTATAACAATAATTAAAAGTATCAATGACTTTTATACATCTTTGTTTTTTTGTGCAGTGACAGAAAAACATAAAAACTTCCAAAAATGGCCACCCCCTGTTTACATTTACAAAATGCTATAAAATTCATATATATTAAGAAAAATTTCCACTTTTTTTGACATGATTTTTTTAGATTAGTATCAGCGCTGTTCATCAAGACCAAAATTTAATTCAAATCCAGACTTTTAACCCTTTAAATCACAGTTAAATTACATAATTTTAATGATTTACAAAGGGATAAAAGCATAAAATCCCCATTTTTTTTCTAAATAATACATGCAAACTGATTTATTTTCTAACCATGATGGAGGTTAGATGCATAGCAATAATTAAAAGTATCAATGAGTTTTATGTATCTTTGGTTTTTTGTGCAGTGACAGAAAAACAAAAAAAATCCCTCTCATTTTGTTCGTGGCCAAAAATGACCACCCATGTTTACGTTTTCAAAATACTATAAAATTCATATATATTAAAACATTTTTCTACTTTCATTGACTTGATTTTTTAGATTAGTATCAGTGCTGTTCATCAAGACAAAAAATTTAATTCAAATCCAGACTTTTAACCCTTTAAATACCAGTTAAATTACATAATTTTAATGATTTACAAAGGGATAAAGGGATAAAGGGATAAAAGCATAAAATCCCCATTTTTTTTCTAAATAATACATGCAAACTGATTTATTTTCTAACCATGATGGAGGTTAGATGCATAGCAATAATTAAAAGTATCAATGAGTTTTATGTATCTTTGGTTTTTTGTGCTGTGACAGAAAAACAAAAAAACCCTCTCATTTTGTTCGTGGCCAAAAATGGCCACCCATGTTTACGTTTTCAAAATACTATAAAATTCATATATATTAAAACATTTTTCTACTTTCATTGACTTGATGTTTTAGATTAGTATCAGCGCTGTTCATCAAGACCAAAATTTAATTCAAATCCAGACTTTTAACCCTTTAAATACCAGTTAAATTACATAATTTTAATGATTTACAAAGGGATAAAGGGATAAAGGGATAAAAGCATAAAATCCCCATTTTTTTTCTAAATAATACATGCAAACTGATTTATTTTCTAACCATGATGGAGGTTAGATGCATAGCAATAATTAAAAGTATCAATGAGTTTTATGTATCTTTGGTTTTTTGTGCAGTGACAGAAAAACAAAAAAAATCCCTCTCATTTTGTTCGTGGCCAAAAATGACCACCCATGTTTACGTTTTCAAAATACTATAAAATTCATATATATTAAAACATTTTTCTACTTTCATTGACTTGATTTTTTAAATTAGCACCAGTCCTAGTCATGAAAACCAAAATATAATTAAAATTTAGATATTATACGCTTTGAACTGGGTGTGGTTCCCAATCAGCCAGAGTTCACACCCAGTTTCACACCTTGGCTCAGGCGATTAGAGGATCATCAGGGGGTCCCTTTGTCCCTCTTGGGGGGGGGGACACTCCCACCTTCTTGCCATATTGCCAGAATAAATGGTCTGGAAGCTGTTAGGTTTACTTACAGCAGTAGCAACGTCTGCACCTGCATAAACTCCAGGACACGTTTACAAACAGTGTTTGTTGTTGTTTGCGCTGCAGCTGCAGGTTTGAACTGTGCAAAATGTCCTGTGATTGGGGTTTTTTTTGTTTTTGTTTTTGTTTCTAGAGTTAATATTTTGGGTATGGTCTCTTTTTATGAAAAATACAAGAGTAAAAGTGCTTTTCACATGTGCTTCAAAGCTAAGTTTGACTGGGAACCTCAAAGCTCAATATCCTGCATCCACAGGAATTCACTGCAGCCTATGTAATGTTTGATGCGTCATTATTTATTCCAGTCTATCTTGCAAATACATGTTTGTGCTGCAATGTCATGCACAAACACAAACTATCAGATCCTTAAGATCAAACCTATGTCAAAATTGTTTCATTATATTGGTCCATTGGAATGTGGTAACCCATCAAACGCCCCTAGTGGAAACCAAGAATATTACATGAAATTGCTTGCTTGGCACAAAATGGGCCAAGGATGTCATTTGGTGAAAAACATTAAAAACTACAATTTTCATGTGTTGAGTTTAGAATGAAAGCAATTTTACCTAAATCGAATGATATAGTACTGCCAGTAACAAGGAATCAAAAAAGGTGGTTATAATGGGTTTCAATTGGCCAAAAATGGCCACAATCAGTAAAATGGGAACAATTTGGTGTATAGTGAATATTATTGACATTATTAAGGAGCTGATGTTGAAAAATAAAAAATTTTAATAAAATACACACCTTTGGAAAGTTTCATTCCATTTGCATTAACAGAACAAAAATGGTTGAAAACCGAAAAGTGAAGTGGCCAAAAATGGCCAGATAGAAACCAGAGGGTTAAACGTGTTGTTAACATGCTGTGAAAAGATAATAGGAAAGAGATGTATTCTAGATGTACCTCCACATCAATGCAAGGCTTTATGTTGTCCATGTTTGTTTTTAATGAGCACTACCTCAAGCAGTGCAGTGATTTACAGTTTTCTGGCTTTACACCAAAGCCATTCTGGTCTAGGAAATCCCCGCAGACCCTCCAAGGTCTTAAGTTTCTTATGTAAATTGCCTTATGCAAAGGCCATACCCTTGACAACTTGAGGTAGTGATTCTAAATCATTAAATATTAAATGTTTTTGACAAGGCAGGTTCTTTTTTTAATAGATATTATTATTTTTACCGCTCTTTTGTGAAGGAAATTAATGTCTGTCCATATCCTCTTTGCACAGGTTGTTTGGGTGTTTTTAAAGGGCACCCATGACCGGGGGGGGGAGGGGGGGGGCAGATTCAGACCACTTTGCTTGGAAGCAAATGCTATGTTTTATACACGTCTATTTTATCTAACTACATTTTTTTTTACAATATAGTGGCAAATTAAAGTTTAGACAAATCCATCACACAGTGACAAAAACGACTGCCTTTGATTTCCTCTGACTGTCGCTCGCTCTTTATTATTTCAGACCATCGCCGAGTTTGATTTGAGGAGCGTGAACTACGAGGTGAAGTCGCCAAAGTGCCACGAGCTGAGTTTGGCCGTTCCTCCCAATGATCGCATCAGCTTCAACTTTCGCTGCGAGCAGGAAGCCCAGGAGTGGGCTACTGTGGTGATGTCGTCACTAAGAGAAGCACACAGAGGTCAGTCACCCAGGAGAGCAAATACTTGTAGATGACAAACAGATATTTGGCCTTGGAGCAAAGTCCATCTAGCCTTTTTATTCTGCTTATCCAGTTGACACAGAGAAACAACCATTAACACATGACAAATTCAAAATAACCAAATAATTTAACCCCACTAACTGCATGTCTTTGCACTGTGGGAGAAGCCAGAGTAACCAGAGAGAGCCCACTCAGACATGCTGAGAACATGCAAACTCCACACATAAAGGCTAGTGCCGGATGGTAGAGTCAAACCCAGGAACTTTTTGATGTGAGGCAATAGCTTTAATTTGCTTTAAATTGTTAAATCCTCCCAATTCTTTCGATCTTTGGGCTGAAGGAAGGACAATACTCGGTGTATAAATGCTCAATCAACAATTACTTTATTACATACAATTCAACACTTTTGAGCGTCAACCATCCGGATGGGGAGACATGCATGCAGAGAGTCACAGCAAATCTCCAACTGGTGGAGGGTTACTCAAACTCTTATAGCCTTTAGTGGCCCCCACCTAATCGTAAAAACCGAAACATTCATTCTTTCTAACTCCTAGCGAGCCTGACTTATGGCCTTGGCTCCTTATTTTGTCTGCCTTCAACAACAGTGGCAACGGTGGGGGTGAAGCTCCCGTGCTCTCTGTCTCCTCTACTATCAGAAAAAGCAAAGTCCTGACTCTCCGAAAACAGTATTTCTTATAACTCAGCAGTATAATGCTGCTGAGTTATAAGCAGCATCATACCATGGTATGTTACATTCTTATTCAGCAGTGTGAATGAATGATATCATAAAACAATATCATTCATTCACACTGAATCAGCAGTCTAATGTAATACAAATCAGTTTAATAACTAATAGTTATCACCTTCTTCTAATTCAGGAGAATACTACAAACTAAAACTACATAATACTTTCACAATCATTAATCAGGGGTATAACATGGCATAAGATAATATTATAATCCCACACCACCATGGTGCAAATGCATTCAAATTGGCAAAAATATTGTAGGATGCTTTTGTTATGCTGATCCACCCTGTAGGGAACTTGTGTTTGTGCAAATTAAGGTATAAAATTGACTGTGTTCAGTGATTGGTAGCAACACCAGCATGAACCTCACCATTCCAAGCTTCATCAGAGTATAAACCCTATACTCTGATGAACGATAAACCTCAGATTGTCTCAGTAGGCTAATAATGACATCATCGTGATGTTCGTAAAGCTATAAAGTGTAGTTTTAAGTAAAGTGAGCATCGTTTAAATCACGCCCTGAGCTTTTTTCCTTATTTTTTAACATACAATACAGAGAACAAACCTGCGTCACTTCGGTGTTTGTTGTGACTTACCCTTCCCTTAACTTCTCCCGTATATGTATTACTGCCCATGCTGACTGAAGGATGCTGAGGCCTGTGTGAGCTGAGCGCTCTTTGTTCTCATCATGGCTAAAAATAGTTGTTCGTGCCGCTGGCTGTATGTTTGAAGTTGCACAAAATCCAATCAATTAAAATGTATTTAAGCACGTTTTTAACTAAGCAAACGCAACCACGGTGCTGTACAAATTATCGGACAGGCAACATGAGTAATATATGCAAAACGTAAGTTAGTACATGTTAAACCGTATAAGATAAACGTGACATACACATTGATTTATTAAAATAAAATCAAGAGCGATTACTTGGACCTGCATGAAACACTGCGCGTATTTCCTGGTCTGCACGGCTGCTCGACAGCGTTGCACTCAAACAATGGGGACCTCTCTTTTTTGAAAAAGTGCAGCGTTGTGTGCGTGACTGGGATACAAACTGTGGAAGTGATGGTCTGATATTCAAATTAGCCCTGTGGAACCAAGCACAGCACTGTCAACTGATTCCACTTTCATAGTGGAAACAAAGTGGCAGACGTTAGCTGTTACTCTTCATATTTCCATACGTTGCCTTGCTTCCCCCTCAGGGCTCAATTCACACGAACTTGCGAAATGATAAAATCACAGAATGATTGAGTTTCTTCTGGAGCTTAATGTGTTTTCTTTATCTCTTTCTTGTCTTTGAAATCTGTTTAGTTAAAATCTTTTTTCCCCCTCTGGGTTTCAAATTTATATATTGGCAGCCTTCTCTCACCATAATGAGCCACAGCAGCCCACTGACGGTCTCCATCATCAGAACACCTTAGCTTTGCAGCAAACAGGTGAGCGTGACACGTCTGTTTCTGTTTTCATTCATTTATTTGTTGTTAGCGCCCTTCTGATCTCTGCATGTCTCTCTGTGTTTCATCATGCGTGCATTTGTTTCATCTGCAGAGGACACTTGTATAGAGCTGACCAAGGCGATAGAGGCAGGTGACATGCAGTCTGCTTCTGCCTTTGCTGCTACGCTCGCCCATCAGCGTGCGGCACTTAGGATCCAGCCCTCCACCAGAGACCACGAATACAATGAAGTCAAGTAGGAACACGATTACTCGTTATGATTTTGATACTTCGCGGCACGATCTATAATCAGTAGTTTTATGTTTCCGTAATTTGATGTAATCTTAGTTGTTTGCACGGGTTTCATCTTGTCTCGCAGTTTGGCTGTCGTAGTGGAGGATTCGTCCTCATCCTGTTGTGTCACTGTGAAAGTTTTCCCACACATGACTACTGCGTCGCTGAAACAGCAGGTTAATTTGAGCTGCACATATATATGTTTATCATATTCCTTTCACAGCATGGTTTCGATTCTGCCCCACTGTTAATGTTTCTCTCTCATTCATCGTCATTCTCTTTGTTTTCTTTCTAGATGTTTCTCGAATACGGCTTCCACCCACGAGTGCAGCGCTGGGTGATCGGCCAGTGCTTGTGCTTCGACAACCGATCCCTCGCGTCGTACGGTGTTCGTCAGAATGGTGACACGGCCTTCTTGTACCTCTTGTCAGCCCGCCACGCTCGCTTGACCCCGCAGGCCCTCCAGCAGGATCAGGAGAACATCCTCCTCTTCAGCCCTTCATCTCAGTCTTCTCCAAACCCGCCACTCCCTGCTACCTTTGCAAATGGCCCCTCATCTCAGGACTGGAGGCCTTACACCACACTTCCTCCTAGACTCCGTACCACTACTAACACTGGTAAGATGTGGTCTCTTCACAGTGGTTTATGTGAAATCTGAGCTATTTAAATCACAATTACACACGTGTATTTGTTGCTTTACTAACAAAGGGCCTTTGAACACCTTATCACTAAAACCCTTGTGATCATTGCTTTGAAAAATACACCATGGTATGTTACATTCTTATCTTCTATATGTTATTCTAATAAGAGATGAGTCTTCCCACAAAAAAGCAAAAACCTGGCGTGATTTAAAATTGAAAGGTCTCCTCTTTAAGGTTGTGTTCTTGTGCACTTCTACATTGCTTCCAGGGCTTCTGCTATTTTAGATCAGTTCCTAGAAGTCCTGTTCTGACAGTTTGCAAGTGTGCATCTGTGGGAGGTGGGAATCATAAGACCCCCCTTGATACAGTATTGTTGCAATTTTTAACATTTTGCAATAAGATGAGTATCACAATAACATCTACTACAATTTATCAAATTATTACAATAATCATAAAATGTCGATATTTGGTGCCCCTATATCGATACAAAATAGCCACGCAAAATATTGCAATACAGTGCAGTATCGATATTTTTCCACCCACCTCTATCATCTCTGTTGTGTTCCCGTTCCAATACGCAACATTTATTTTTTTTTTGAGTATGAAGACAGAGAGTAGGGCTCATTAGTGTGATGGTGTGATGAAAAAGCTTCTGCCTGCTCAGTTCAGCGCGTGTTGAACTCTCAGGCACCTTGAGACGTTACAGTAGTGGCCTGCATTGACAGCCTAATGCTGGGGGAATGAACGTTTCACACGGTGGGGTGAATGTCGAAGGGAAAAGAGTGACAAGCATGCTCCTGACCTGTCTGACAAAGAACCTAATATTTTGTCACACAAAGTAGGTCACAGCACAGTTTCTGAGACATGATCTAGAAGCAGAAGTGTTTGAAGTTGTTGCGCACTGCCCAAGAAGACCAAAAATAGTGACTACATTTAAATTAAGTATGGCTTTTTGTTTTTCAGTGACAGATTCATAGACTTTATTGATCTCACCTTGTATGACTCTTTAACACCTTATTTCTATTGTTAGATAAAAATAAATAAATAAATAATGTAAAGTGAGCAATCCCCTACTAGACACTGTGCCATAGTTTGTCTGTGACTTTGTATGGTCTGTGCCCACAAAGTGAAAATGTAACTCAGCAGAATACCAAGGAAAATAAATAATTACTCAATTTAAATCTATATGCACACACTTCATATTTGTGTGTCCAGCCTAATGATTAACATTAGACAGTGTAGTCAAATTTATATTCTATTTTTAAAAAAAAACAACCATTAGAATCCTGCAGCTATTTGTGGTACTTTAATCGGACAAACAGCTGTAGGACAAAATGCAGCTGTTTATCCTATTAAAGTAGCACATTCAGCTGTAGTCTGTAGCAAGGAACCGTTTTTTTGCAGTTGCAAGTTATATATATTATTTGCACCTCCTACGTGTATCAACCAAAGCCATAACGTCTTTCACACACTGGCATATTGAGCAAACATGTTTGCACGCAGATTTGATGTTGGCTGCTTAGTCTCTTTTTTTTCTCCTTAAATGCCTCAGGCGGTTTAGAGAGGCAAAACGTCAGAGAGATCAGAGATCTCATCAACCTAGAGATGCCCCAGCTTGATAAAGCCCTGAGCCCGAAAACATCGCCTACCCAGGTAATGTAATTTTTGTCAACCTATCGAAAACGTATACTCAAAAGACACACAGTTAAGTTCAGTAAGGTAAAAAGAATGTAGAGAATAACGGCGCTAAACAAATTTTCAGGGTTGGTCGTGTCCTTCGTGCACCTACATTAACAAACCAACACGGCCGGGCTGTGAGATCTGCAGTACGGACCGACCTGAGAACTACATTGTCCCCGGGGGATATCGACCTGATACACTGGAGCTCAGAAGAATTCAGAAGGAGAAAGAAGCTATCCGACAATACCAGCAGGTATTTTAAAACAAGAATACATTCCGGGTAGTATGAACGTGCTTTTACGTGCACATACTTAATATGATTTCTGGAATATAACATGATGATGGGCACACAAAGCTCAGTTAAAAATTCAGGGAGGGGAGCACCACTTAGTGACACACAGTTTGGCCAAATTTGACAAAATGCTCAAACTGAAACCAATGAAAGGGAGAGGGTGATATGTATTTATTTAAAAAAAATTAATAACCGTGGTATTTGAATTGAAACTTTCAGGCTCTCTCAGGTTGACTCTCTTCTCTTCTGTCTCTGTTTTTTGAAGGAGAAAGGGAGAAGAGAGGGGCTGAAGAGTGCTGGGCTTCAAAACACCTCACTCCTGTTTAACCTGGACCAGAACTACTGAACATACAGACACAGGCAGACATACACCTCATGTTCATTTCTATCCTTGAAGCACCATCTCCACTGCAGACACTGCCCATGACTATATTCATGTATATCCACATTTATGCAAATAAAACTGTCGAATTTTACCCCTGAAGTCATTTTAAGCTGTCTTCATGCATCGGTTGCATCCCATATTTGCAGATTTATAAGATCGTACAGTTTACAGGGTTTTTTTGGGGGTTTTTTTGCACATTTTCTGAAAAATGTGGAAAAAATGCTCTGAATGAGCAGTAATGCTGACAAGGACGAGCAGGTTTTTAAAAAAACCTGTGAGATTTCTTTTTACATTTTGACCCTGGTCAAATATACGTGGCTCCAAAAGACGTTACTCATATTGAACATCCAGTGACAGTCGTAATCACTGCAGCCTTTCAGCAAATCAAATGAAGTGGCTTTTTAATGAACTCTTTAGGAGCAATAGTTGCCACCGAGTTGAATGTATGAGTCATTTATTTTGCACTGCGATACTGTATATACTCTGAATGGATATAAATAAAAGGTTTTGACTCTGTGTGCTTGTCTGTGTTTGTGTAAATGAGGAATTTGAGCATTTTCGAGTTTAAAATGCACATTATAAGAAAAAGCTGGAAGAGCGCAGTTTACAGAACTTGCCTTTAACCCTCACTTCCCTCCTCCAACAACACCGCTCCTTCTTCCAGGCGAGGGAGGAGGAGCGAAGGCAGAACTTTGCCCGGCTGGTGATGATGGATGGTCAGGACCTGGTGCCTAACCCTGAATCTGTGGAGTGTAGGATCTGCTATGCAGGCTTACAGCCGGGAGATGGCATCCTCCTGAGGGAGTGTCTGCACTGTTTTTGCAGGTAAAATTTAGGGGTGGCGGTTTTTTGATTTGTTTTGTTTTTCTTGTACACCTTGGGTGACTTTTCTGTGTTTGTGTGCATGCCTGCTTAGAGAGTGCTTGCGCTCTGTCATTATGCTGAGCGAGGAGCCCGAGGTGTCCTGTCCCTACAGAGATGACACATACTCCTGTTCCTGCTTCCTGCAGGAGAGGGAGATCAGAGCTGTGAGTGAGACCAACTAACAGCTTCTGACACATTTTTTTTTAAACTACAGTTTTAGCTTTCAGTGTTAGCACACATTCACCATCTTCCTCCTGTTTCCTGGTGACAGTTGGTTCCTGCAGAGGAGTATGAACGCTGGCTGCAGAGGGGTCTTTCAGTTGCAGAGTCTAGGTGTGAGGGCAGCTATCACTGTGCTACTCCTGACTGTCTGGGCTGGTGTGTGTATGAGGATACTGTCAATGTCTTCCACTGCCCTGTCTGCAAGAAACACAACTGCCTAATCTGCAAGGTAGAAATCATACACAGTATATACTGGTATAAAATGAAATTTAATAATTTATTCCTGTCTTTTGTTCCTATATTGGGTGCTTGAACTCATGTGATGCATTAGATTTGCACATATACTATGTAGAGATGCAGATTGAACTTTGATCTAATTAATTAGTCCAAGCTAATTTAGAATAAGTTTATTTGAGTGGCTTCTGCCAGGAACAGTTCATTTTAATTGCACAGTATGCTGTTAAAAATGAAAAATACTTTGGACAAATGAATACATAAATGAAAAAATGTCCAAGTATTGACATGCTTTTAATTGGTTTGGTTGCCTCATGCTAACTGCAAATTGAATAAGAAATGTTTATTTCTGCAAAGAATGCCTGTTTTGCTCATTCCTAGCTACATTTTTATTGAATTTATCCGATTGTCCTAGAGTGATTTACATAAATTACAGTTTTTAAAAGATCCTTATTTGTTCCTCTTTCTATTTTCTCTTCAGTCTATCCATGAGGGTATGAATTGTAAGCAGTACCAGGACGATCTTGCAGCGCGTGCTATCAATGACTCTGCTGCCCGAAGGACAACACATCTACTAAATGTGAGCTACAACAGACATGGAGTTGTGGTCAGAGGTTTTCATACATTCCTTGTGGCATGAATATCATGGTAATTTGGGGCTTTTAGTTATTTCTTTGAATGGCAGGATACATTTTTATTACTTTGAAAAACAAGAATTGGGTGCACAAGTTTCTAATCCATACAGGCTCAGATCTATACATCCAACCCCACTAACATTTGGTTAAATATCTCATAGCAAGTTGTACTACGAGCAGATGTTTTGGTAGCCATCAACAAGCTTCTGCTATAATTCTGTCTGTGATATTTAACCACTCTTCCTGGCAGAATTGGTAGAGTTGGTCTCTTGGCACAGACCCGCTTTTAGTCCACAAGTCTTTAGTAGGTTTGAAGTTTGTACATTGGGAAGACCATTGCAGAAGCTTAATGTTAGCCTGCTTTATCCAATCCAAAACCAGTCCATGTGTGTATTTGGAATCATTGTCCTGTCTCAACACCAACTGAATCAAAGTTTCAACCATCTAGCTGTTGATTTACGGTGAAGCTAAAGAATTTGGAGGTAGTCCTTCTTCATTATTTCATCCATTCTGTGTATTGTACCAGTACCACTGGCAGCAAAACAACCCTAGAACACGATGCTACCACCACCATGCTTCACAGTTTTACTTTGTTTTTAAGTTTGAAAGCCACACCCTTACTCCTCCAAACATGTGTCTTGCAATTGTGGCCAAATAGCTCAATCTGACCATAAAACCTTTGCCAGGAACACATTTGGCTTGTCCATGGGGGCAGCTGCAAATTTCAGTTGAACTATATGGTGTTGATTTTGGAGCAGGGGCATCTTTCATGATCAGCACACAAATCCCTTTTATGCAGCAAATAAAAACAAAAAGTTGTAGTCAATCACAATTACTAACAAGAAGTAAGCGTGCCTTGGCTTTGTCAAGTTAAAAGACATTGTAGAACCTTCATCACTAATTATTAAAATATTTAAGTGAGTGTATGTATATATTTGTGCCTGTGTGTATACTTTTAAATCTGTGTATATTAGCGAATATCTCAAATAAATTCAAACTTGTGCAAGAAATTCTTGGTTTTAAAGTAACAAAGTAACTGAAGATGTATGCTGAACAGTGCCACCCTGGAAAAAGAACCGTCCAAAGAAATCATTAAAATCCTCAAATTACCATGACACCCATGTCAATGATGAGTGTATGTGAACTTCTAACCACAACATCTGTACTGTATGTGGGATGTGGGACATGACACAGAGTTCTTTTGAGTTGTATACTGTTTTAAGGCTATTTGTAATGCACAGAGATAGAAGTGACAGTGTTACAGATCCATTTTTACCTCCACTCATAAGCAGTGAATGGCTTTGCGGTCTAATGCTTACAGACAAACTGATATATACTGGTAATGCTTTCCATATCCTCGGGTCTCATATTCTTTCTTCTTTTTCTTGTTCTCATTTTATCTCTCACAAACAGACTCTTGTGCAGTCAGGGGAGGCCATGCGCTGTCCACAGTGTGGCATCATTGTACAGAAGAGAGATGGATGTGACTGGCTGCGCTGTACAGTCTGTCACACTGAGATCTGCTGGGTAACCAGAGGGCCACGCTGGGGGCCAAGGGTATGAAATCTGTCCTTTCTACCTTAACGTTAACAATTTATCTATTTTTGCTTTATTTAGTAACCTTGGTCAGATAGACTCAAAAACTGTTTATGTCCACCTAAAAAGACTGCAAAGCCTTGTTTTCCATCAAAGCATGTTCCTCATTCTGTTGCTTTTAAAGGGTCCAGGAGACACCAGTGGAGGATGTCGTTGCAACGTGAACAACCGAAAGTGTCACCCTAAATGCCAAAACTGCCACTGAGAGGGTCAATATGGGTCAGATTGCCCCGAATGAATGATTGACTGAAAAAAGCTGCTCTCTCAATAGCATAGAAAGAAAGACTGAGATTTCTATTTAAGCTATATTTAATACAAAACTGTGCAGAATTTATACATTAAATACATACTGAGATCTTTAATCAACAAATCTCTAACGGTCACTTATTTTCACTGGTTTTTCCACTGGAATCCGAATGAAAGAAATAATATTTTTACATGTCGCTGCATCTCACTAATGAGAATGTGGTTAGTTATGTAACGAAGATGAGCGTGGTCAGAATTATGCGGTATAAAAAAACAGGAGTATTTACTTTGAATGCATGTGGTGCCTTTTCAGAATGTTTGCACAGCTGATGTAGCAGTACGGGTGTGTTACTTTCTGTTTAAGCAGTTACGAGCCTGGATGCATTACAGAAAACTGAAGTGGCCTTGTTTCTCGTGCACAAAAATCAGTAGCAGGGTGTTTCTGAATGAAACGAAATGTGACAATTTCTCATTGTGATAGATGAATGTGATAAATAGATGAAGCAAGAGTCCCGAGTTACATATGGAAGCATTTCTGAATGTGTGTATGTGTGTGTTTGTACGTCTGCGTGATGCCGTGTAATGACTGCATGGGTGCCTTGTTACCAAAGAGGTTTGAACCGAAACAAGCGTGTGTCTGATTATTCCTTCGATTGGGATCCGTTGATCTGATGGCTGAGAGAAACCGGACTGTTTTCACAGAGTCGTGTTTTATTACCCACGACTCTGTGTTCCCCCAGAAACTGCTCACATTTGAGTGTTGTGTGATGACATCACCAATAAATGTCAATGTGTTAATTAAAAGGCAGGTATTGGTTGTTAAGTTTATATTTCCTGTATGGGGAGGCACATGTAAACACCTTTTGTCAATAAGCTTTTATTCCTGTTGAAGACCTCGGATACAATAAAGTAATTCATAACAGTGTAAATACTTGGAACATGTTTTTATCCATGTACGCATCAATGCCCTCTCTCTTCACTGGAAAAGGGGGGGATGCCTAACTTCAAATTCCTGAGTTTTCCCTCGACTACACTACTGCCCAGAACTGACAGGCCAAGAAAGATCCTCACTCCTTTCTGTGTGTAAAAGTCAGCACTGCGCTGCTGGCTTTCTGTTGTGCCTTAACAATAAATAAACACCATTCAAACTCACACGTGTTTGAGAGTGATTTAATGTAGAACTGAGTGAATGAGCAGCCTTAAAGCTGTCATCTTACTTTCTAATCCTTTAGTAGGGTACATTTTTCACAGCTTGTAAATATTTAAAGGCTATTTGTAGCGTCCAAAGAGAAGACTTGGTGACTTCTGCATGTCTTCTTAAATGCACAAAAACATTATCCCCTTCTTTCAAGTGCTCCCTTTAGGGGATTTTTTTTCCCATCTCCCCACCTAACTCTAGCATCCTCCTCTACCACATCAACCTTCTGCATCTCCTCCTTCACTACATCCATGACCCTTCCAAACTGCTCAACCTGATATTTTAATTTCTAATACTGCCCATCCCGTTCACTCCCAATCTTCAAATCTTTAACTCTGACACTTAAGGTGAAGCTGGTTCACCTCCTGTCTTTCTGTCAGTGCCACCATCTCCAAACCATACGTCATAGCAGTCGTTTCCACCTGCTCCACCCACTCTGCACTCTACTTCACCTGTGTTCTGCACTGTCTGTTGCCTCGGATGCTTGATCCCGGGTATTTAAACTCATCCGCCTTCACGACATCTACATCTAGTAGATTGTAACATTTTATTAATGTTACAATTCATCCATTTTGCGTATTTAATCAGATGGGACCACACTTTAGAACAACAAACTCTTCTTCACACACCTTTTATGAAGTAATGTTTTCAGCAAAAACCCTTTAATCACCTTTCGGTTTCAAGGTTATTGCTCCAGTCCGCCATTCCTGCAGTGGACTTCCTGTTCCTGCTCGCCTTTTATCGCCGTTGTCACTTTTTATAGTGTTTTATTGTTGTTGCTGTTTAGCATTAAAAAAACACAACAAGCACTTATTTTCGAGTGCACATGATGTTGGTTTAAGCGCAAAGTCAGTCCCACTTTCCACAGCCCCTTCTTCTTTTCGAGCACTTTCACCCAGTAACTCGTTATGCTCAAATTATAGACCTCGAGCTCCCTGCAAGAGTTGGGGGAGGCGGAGTTAAGACCGGACAGCGGCACCGAGGAGCTACTTCGACGTTGTTCCTCTTGGAAAAGGAGGCAGAGCGGGGTTATGGGAGGAAGATTTGACCGACGTCGGATTATCAGAGATTAGCAGACTAGCAGTGCAGCAGCAGTGCCCGGCGGACAGGTGAGTATGTCGGTGCTGTTACTAGCTGCTTTGCTTCGAGTCTGGCATGCTTCACGCTGTGAGCTGCATGCAAAGGAGCTCAGTTCGCATCGGTTTAATATGTGCATATATCTCAGGTGCAGAAAAACTTCACTCTTGAAGGATTCGGGCAGAGTTTGTAAGGATTTCTGTCTCTTAATGTTGGCTGACCTGTGTGTGATATTCCTGCATGCTTCCTCTGGAATATGCATGCTGCTGTCCTACTTGGTGCAGTTTGATCACGTCTGTTCGCTTCATTTTGAAGTAATAGCATCAGATCACATCTTCCTTTTTTTTCTGTAAAGACCTAGTGGAGTCTAGATTTGTATAAATGATCACCACATTTGTTTAAACTTACATTTCTGGGGCTTTACCGCGCATAAAGCGTCACCTTGCACAGTAGTGTGGACAAAGTTCAAGTGGATATCAGGGTTAGCGTAGTTATTAATCGTAGACTTTAAAACAGTTACAGTTAACTGAAATTATTTTGTGAATTTTTACAACTAAGAAAATTACAATTCAGAAAAATAGAGAGATAATATGCATAGTTTTAGTTAGTTTGGTCAAAGTTTTGTTACAGCTTTGCTGATGTGGCATTGATGGACATATTTCTAGAGACTGGGTGTCTATAAGACAGCTGCCTTAAAAAAAGAAGACGTTTGTGTTTGTTGTAATACCTGTACTGATTTTCATAAGTCTTTACTCAGACATACAATAATAATTAAAAAGAGTAAAACTAAGATGGAATTAATAAAAACTAAACCGAAACATGGAAATCCACTCTGGAAACTAAATTGATTTAAAAGCAAAAAGTCAAAAATGAGATAAATATTTAACACTAATTAGAAAATGTGAAACTATAGTAACTTTGGTAGCCATGCATGAACTTTGCAGATGCATTAGCGGTGCACTATGAGAGAGGAATGCATGTGTTGTCTCTGCAGTCTGGAGTCATATAAACAAAGAAAAACCTGGAGGTCTAGCAGAGAGAGAAAAATGAGTGAAGGAGTGAGCATGGTGGCTGCTAGGGCTGCCACAAACGATTATTTTATTAGTCGACTAATCAGATCATGCATCCATTGAACGTAAAACGTACAGTTTATTGCACCAGCATGCATCTGCTCTTATATAACTATCATTAGCTTACAGCTTTAAGTGTTTAAGGTATGTGCTAACTAAAAATAAAGACAAGATGATAGTTTATTAAATCTTAATGACATTTGTAGGTTGTTTCGGTGAAGTTTAATAAACACTTTGCTATCTAAAATATAACAGGACACCGGAGTATATTCTCGAGCATCTCACACTTCTGATAATCAGTTGTCTGCTTGACATTTATTCAGCTGTGTAAAAACTATAACTTTAATCTCAGCCAAACCGATTTACTTAGGAACAAATAAAATACTGAAAAAAGCCAAACAATAACATTTTTAAGTTATCTAAGTGACTTATATATCATGTTTAACCTGAGTAGCGAAAGACAGCGGTGGGTTTGAAAACGATTTGCTGGGAGTCCGGTGTTCTCACCGGGTCTAGTGAGCCTTGCCCCCGGCTAGCTATCGAGCTAGTGGGTAACAGACGTCTCCGAAAACGTCAGAGCGCTTTTGAAAATATGTAGTGTCTTGATAAACTGAGCAGATATTTGAAGTTTACACAGCTACATTCCCGCCTGAAAATATGTTAAAACGTTTATTTTGTGACCCAGAAGGAATAATAAGAGTAACATTAAAACTAACTAGCTGCTGCCATTGTTGGAAACTGAGCAGGGCCGCTGTCACTACCCGATCCGTACCGGAAACCCGATCGGTACCCCGCATGCGCAAATCTTACGTCACTTCCTCTCTTTGCCAACATTGCGACACTCAATATATTTGAATGATACGGTTAGCGCCCAGTTAGCTCCTAGCATTTCTCAACAGCTCTGCCTCCTTTTTGACTGCCCGGGATATTTAAACAATGGATAATCCGTATACAAACAAATTCATGCTTTTCTCCTTAACAGAGAGCGTTCCCCGATTGAACAACAGCGCCGTAAAATAAGAAGAATGGCGCCTAATTACAGACTTAATAATATTGATTTAGCAATGTTTCACGTGAAGATTCAGCAGCCAGATGAAGTGTTTACTGACAATTAACAGTGATAGCGGACATCATCATCACTATTCCAATCAATCCTCTCCACACAGACAAGCATAAACACACTCGATTATCACTAAATCAAATTTAACACACGTTTGTAATGACGCTAATTCAGTTTACAATAGGGTTCTTTCGCTCAGTCAACAGGTGGCGGTATCCTCGTACACTGGGGAGTACACTGCCATTAAACGAACAGAAGAAGAAGAAAACATCTGCACATGCGCGGTACGGATCGGGTAGACCCGATTTGTACGGTCCGACTTTGCACATGCGCAGTAAGGATCGGGGAGTCCTGATCCGTAACTATCTTTTTATTTTTCGTTTTTGTCTACATTGTACTGAAATGCTTCATTATTGCAAACATTTTAAGAGATACTTATTATTCTTAACATTTTAACAGATACTCTGACCCGTAACTATCGTAAAACGCTTCGACCGGAAGTAGACACCTTTCGCGCATGCGGGGTACCGATCGGGTTTCCGGTACGGATCGGGTAGTGACAGCCGCGATGGGCTGCGCTATGAATTCTGGGACACAGTCTTCTTCGGGGTTTAACGGCAGCTGGCATCCTTGTACATGCAGTGCTGCCATCTTCTGTTTCAGTCCGTTATTACACTCTTAAATCCTACTACTTATTCCTGCATCTTTTGGGATCTTACAAAGCTTCAAACGATGCGTCGACTATTAAATTAGTCATCGACGATTTTGATAGTCGACGTAATCGTGACTAGTTGACTAATCGTGGCAGCCCTAGTGGCTGCTGGCTTAAAAATAAGAAGGTGGTGTTTTTTAAATGAGAAATGTTCCTTCTCCTTCAAATTAAAGGTTCCTTATTTGTTCCTGTATCAGCACAGTGTTGAATGAATAATTTTAACTTTCACGTTCTCCTGTTTTTTTCTTAGTTATAGACTTGGGAGCGACACTTTACTTTCTTCACTATGGCTGAGACTAAGGGGAAATTTGACTTTGCCATCGACCGGGGTGGCACCTTCACCGATGTGTTCGCCCGGCTGCCCGATGGTTGTGAGAGAGTCCTGAAGCTGCTGTCCCGGGACCCCCAGAACTACAAAGATGCTCCCACTGAGGGGATCCGCAGAATCTTAGAGGAGGTAATGTTGCGCTGTCCACCTTCAGCTAAGGAAATATCAGGTTAATTGCTGTCATACTGGCTGTCATTTCACTGTTTTTATAGATTATTAATAAGCATGTACCAAAAAAAGCAGAATAGGCGGCTCAATGTGGAAACATTATGTAATACTGAGCAACACTATATTCATATCCATACATTATCTATAGGGATAGCTGTATATGATGCTGATGTTTGCATTTCTTGACAGGAAACAGGGAAGGCGTATCCCCGCGATCAGCCTGTAGACACTTCTCTGATTGGCTGGATCAGAATGGGAACTACAGTAGCAACCAACGCGCTGCTGGAGAGGGAGGGAGAAAGGACAGCGCTCCTGGTCACAAAGGGATTCAAGGACCTGCTGCACATTGGCACTCAGGCCAGGCCAAAGCTGTTTGACTTGGTCTGTTTTTCAGCCTGTGCCAGTGATTGTACTGCATGTGGTGCTCATTAGTAGTGTGAGGAACGGTTTAGTTATTATCTCATTGTGCTGAGGCTTGTGGCAAGTACTGGAGTTTGCCCTGAGCCAGCTGTAGAGTTAACACATTAAGTGGTCGCTTATCTGTAAAGCTCAGGTTACAGATCAGTAAACTGTGGCTTACTGTGCTGTACATAGATTTTTTTTTTCTTTAACCTTTAAGGTCAGCAGAACACACCAACTAAACCTGATAAGCTTTTGCACCATAACAGTCTGAAGCCTTAGCTGGTAAAAGCAGTTACTGTTATTGTTTATCACTCTCTTGTACTGTATTCTGGCTTCCCAGTACATGCGCTTTGAGCTGCTATCACTTGTGTTTGCACGTGCGTAACAGGAGGTCGCGGTGCCTGACGTCCTGTACGAGGAGGTGATCGAGGTGGACGAGCGAGTCGTCCTCAGGCAAGATGGTTGTCAGCTGCCCAGAAAAGATCCCGAACGGGTTGTCACAGGTGCGAGCGGCAGTTGTGCGCTCCCTTTACTGCTAATTTCTTCTGCCATGTTAGCAGTATGTGGCTTCAGGTTTTTAGTCCATCCAGAATTGGTCCATCACATTGGCCTTATATTATATCTTTTAAACATTAGCAGGTTATCAGTATCAGTGTGAGCCTTTAGCTAAAGCATTGTTGTCACTCCCAAAGATCTAATTTCCACATCTGAAAAGTAAACGGATGACTTATGGGCTCACTCACTGGTTTCATGCTATATTGTAAATTATGGCCATTACTGGAGTCAGTAATCCTCCAGGTATATATATAGAATGTGGAACGGTGGGTACGCCCATCTTTCACACTGACTGTGCCACTCCACAAAGCGTCGTGTGGTGCCTGTACAAACTGTGGAATCTTGTCAATCTAAACAGACTGAATAATAATGAGGTTAATTAAACCAGTAATTCAGCTACCTCGACTTCCTTGAAAAACTGACAGCTATAACAAGCTAACAAGCCCTAAATAGCCCATTATTTATACAATAATAACGCATTTGCCCAACAAGCAAAACAATGGTTCAAGTGCAAAATGCAGCTTTGCATTTTTAATGCAAAATGCAAAGCTGGGATGGCAACACATCTAATCTGTGGAAACACCTGGATAAAGCACAAGGATTTTCTTTGGCATTGTGTGTAAACATTTTAAATGTATAACAAAATATTTCAGGTGAGAGTTATGTTTTGAATTTTTTTTTTCAGAGCGAGGAAAGTATTGAAAATAAGTTCTGTTGGCTATTGGTTCAAACATGGAAGCTTTAACTGACATAATTTCAGTTAATCACACTAATCCCTTTGTGTGTCTTTCCCAGGCAGTACTGGGGATTCCCTTGAGGTGTGGAAGGAGTTAGACCTGGAGCAAGTAGAAAAGGACCTGAGAGGAGTTTTGGCCCGTGGTATCACCAGTCTGGCTGTCCTTCTTCTGCACTCGTACACGTCAGTATTACAGCTTCTTTAATATTTACTCACGATCCTAATCTGCTCTCTTGTCCCCTCCCAGTAACTTGCGTCCCTTCCTTTATCATCCTTCTGCATAGTTATACATTTCCCATGCTGTCTCTCCGGGTTTTTGTGGAAGTATGTCAGGAGTGCGGTGTCCAGCAGTATGTTTCTAGTACAAGTTGTGGTGCAATGGGTAGGAGTTCAAGTTGGCATCAACCCCACCCTCAGCTTCCCACTTATTGTGTCTCCTGCTCTTTGAAATTGTTTTATTTCCTTCTCTCCTCGCTCTCTTTTTTAATCTTGTTTTTTAACTTTATTTTATCTTGTATTTAAATGGCTTTACATTTGTTACAGTAGTTAAAATTATGCCTCACTTGCTTCCATTATATAAATAAGCTGACCTCGGTCCACTGACGTCATACCTCAGCAGCCTTATCTCTTATCTCGGTACCCAGTAGTTCTCATTTTATGCTTTCTGTCACATGTCACACTGAAAGCCCAGACTTAGTATTCTTTGCTTTAAGAAGAAGGTGATCAATGAACACTGAAGTGATAAGACAAACAGAACAAATTACGTAAGAGTTTAATGTTTCACTTGCTTTCTAGGATTACGTCTCTTTCTCTCTGTGCTTCAGATGGTCCGAGCATGAGAAAGCAGTGGGTTCTCTGGCTCGTCGCTTGGGCTTCAGCCAGGTGTCTCTTTCCAGTGAGGTCATGCCGATGGTGCGGGCGGTGCCTCGAGGCTATACAGTCTGCGCCGATGCCTACCTCACACCCAAAATTCACCAGTATCTAAAAGGTTTCACCTCAGGCTTCAAGGATGGCCTGAAGGTTTGTTTTTCTCGCGCATCAGTCGATATGTTTCAGGGGTTGACAATTTTCAGAACTCCCTTGTATGCATAAGTACTTTTCCTCTCAGTTAGACACTCTCCCACCACCCCTTTAAGTACCACCAGAGACAAACAGCAGCTCTCAACCATACAGCCCACATATAAATTTGTACTTAACCACACCTTTAAACTAGTCTGAAAACATAAACCTCTCATGTCTGTGTGTCTTCAGGATGTAGATGTGTTGTTCATGCAGTCAGATGGAGGCTTGACTCCCATGGAGCAGTTCTGCGGTTCACGGGCTATTCTATCCGGCCCGGCGGGAGGTGTGGTGGGATACGCCATCACCTCCTACAGCCAGATGGAGAAAAAGCCTGTGATTGGCTTTGACATGGGCGGTGAGTGTATGTGGGAGCAAAGGAGACAACTGAGCATCTTCTTGATATTGACTTGAAGTCTTGTTGTGTGACCTTCATACAGTTTGTTGTCTTCCATGTACCACATTCAGGATTTGATATTTCTGATCCTATGGAGTAAAGTTACGCTTCTCTTTTGGGCGATGTTTTTAACTTTATTTTTCATCTTTAGCTTTTTGTGCCTATATGCTCTTGTTTGTTGTTGTCTGCAGGAACGTCCACAGATGTGAGTCGGTATGCAGGCCAGTATGAGCATGTGTTTGAGGCTACCACAGCTGGAGTCACCCTGCAAGCACCTCAGCTGGACATCAACACTGTGGCTGCAGGCGGAGGATCGCGACTGTTTTTCAGGCAAGTTTGCACAAATTGTGTAACTGACAGTGGGACTAGCTCCATATTTGCAAGCAATCCTCTATAATACCAGTATAATGTGATGATGTGGTAATTGTCATATTACCCATTTTGACTTTGATTGTTTTATATTTTATTTATTTTCTTATTTAATGACTACTCTCTGTGTTTCTCTTCTTTCTAACCCTATCAGATCGGGGATGTTTGTAGTTGGACCAGAGTCTGCAGGAGCACATCCAGGACCAGCCTGCTACAGAAAAGGTAACAGCTTTTCCGTCATTCATGTTCTACTGTTGCCAGCTTCTCTCCCTTCCTTCCTTCCTTCCTTCCTTCCTTCCTTCCCAATCTAGTGAATCATTAATTGTGCAGTTTCAGCTCGTTTTCCCCATCCATTCTTTAAATCATTATACTGAGTCCAGCACCCACTGGCACGGAGCTTGTTCTCCTGTCCTGTTCCCGAGGTTAATCATCCGATTTATGCGTCAGAAGGCTGGAAATTGGCACGTCCAAAGTTAAGATGATATAACACAAACTCGCCTCATAGTTCTCAGTCAGAACTGTAAAGTGTGTTAACAAAAAGAAATCGGAGTCTTCTTTGTTGACGTTCCCTGTAGATTCATTGGTTAGCCTTAAGCTTCATTTCAGATACCACCATCCTCGGTGCCAAGTAAAGCACCAAACGCTAAAGCTGACTCAAAACTCAGAACAATGGGGTTATTGAAAAACAGACCGAGACCTGATTCCCTGTCGGGTGCTGTGGTATTTTCCCAGGTGGACCTCTGACTGTGACAGATGCTAACTTAGCCCTGGGTCGTCTCATGCCTTCCTTCTTCCCAAAGATCTTCGGGCCCAAAGAGAATGAGCCTTTGTCCCTGGAAGAGACCACGAAGCATTTCCGCCAACTCACTGAAGAGATCAACGTCTTCCTGTCTTCAAACCAATCACAGGCACTGATATTTACTGGACTACTGTGTGGAGTAAGTTCAAATATTTATGATGATATTAGGTTTAAATACTCTTTGTGCTTTCATTTGAAGGCTGATGCTAATGGGGCCAACCACTCACACAGCAGACAATCAGAGATGAGCATGGAAGAGGTTGCCATGGGATTCATTCGTGTTGCCAATGAGGCAATGTGCCGGCCAATCAGAGCTCTCACACAGGTATGTTTGGTATTAAACTGCGTTTTCTACATTTCAGCATAAAAAATCCTCTTGTTGTTCTCTCTCCCACTCATTTCCCACCTGCTCCACTCTTGCAGGCCAAAGGCCACGATACATCTCAGCATGTGCTGGCGTGTTTCGGGGGGGCAGGCGGTCAACATGCTTGTGCGATTGCCCGCTCTCTTGGGATGAAGACTGTCTTTATACATAAGTAAGGCTTCTAGATTCTGTTTCACTAGAGGTGAAAGACAGCTGAGAGCCACGGAGTGAGCAGTTGCCTGTGTTTATGATTTGCAGGTACAGCGGCGTGCTGTCAGCGTACGGTCTGGCTCTAGCAGATGTGGTGGAGGAGGTGCAGGAGCCGTGCTCTCTGCAGTACGAGCCGGCGTCCTTCAGAGAGCTTGATCAAAGGGTTGAGCAGCTATCCAAACGCTGCCACGATACACTCCGTGCACGAGGCTTCACCAGGTTAGAAACCACAAAACAATACATGGGCTGGGGTCAAGCACATCTGTAAGACTCCAGGCATGCTAGTCAACTTTCAAAGCTAAACCGCATACTGCAGCTTTTACAGCAGCATGGCTTTATAGCAGAAGAGTCTGGGTGTTAAACTGGTGTGCCTGCAGTCCAGTATCTGCTTTCTTCAGGTCCCAGATGTTTACACACTATTGTTAAAAGAAGAGGAGGTGCTACTCAGTAGTAAACATGGCTGTGTCCCACCTCTTTTGAGACGTGTAGCTGTTATAAAAATCAGAATTCGCTGATATTTTTGTAAAAATGGTTTCATTTTCTCAATTTCTCGCTTTAAAACTTTGATATGTTTTCTGTGTTCTATTTTGAATAAAATATGAGCTTATGAGATGTTTTTAGCTTTATTCTACACAGGGTCCCAACGTTTTTGGAATTGGGGGTTGTATATAAAATTCTTAAATCCACAGAATAAAGTGAAGTATGAATATGTGTGAAACAAGTGGAGGTGACTATAAAAGTTTCTGTCCATTCAATTCGGATATGCATAATTTAAAGGATGAATGTTAAGGAGGCACCAACTCATTTAAAGATTTAAAAAAATAATAAAAATGAAAAAGGGACTTTGTGGCTTTGCTTACATTTTGTTAAAGTGAAAAAAGCAAAGACGTGAATGTTAAGAAGTCATGATGTTTGTTGAACAATTATAGCCGCTAGACTAAAGTAGTCTTGTTTGTCGTCCGCTTCAGCGGTCAGATAACCGCCGAGGTTTTCCTCCACATGCGTTACGAGGGCACAGACTGCGCTCTCATGGTTACCGCTGCCGGATACCCCAGCAACGCCCGGTCCTGTAGAGCCGGAGACTTTCGCAGTGCCTTCACCAAACGGTTTGCTCCTCTTCTCATTACCCATTCATGTCCTGACCTTCTGGCTGCTACATGTTTTTGCTTTCAGAGGGCTAAATCACTGCTGCGTACACTTTGTTTATATTTTTAGCTTTTGTTGTTCATCTTCTTTTATCTTTAGGAGAAAAAACTACATGACATCTGTACACAATACCCTTGATTTCTTACCCCTCCTCTTAACACTTTTTTTCCTTCTTCTTCTTATTACAGTTATCTGAAGGAGTTCGGGTTCACCATCCCAGACAGACCCATCATGGTGGATGACATCAGAGTGAGGGGTTGTGGGCAATCTGGTATTACATCAGTTCACAAAGCAGAGATGGGACACAGACAGGCCAAACCAGCCACGGTAAATGGAGTCACTTACTGGGTACCACATATATCACTTATCAGACATGATCACACGCAGGCAGTCTCACCAAGGCCTGAGGGAAAAACGATCAAACCTGGGCCACTGCATGGTCACCGGCTCAAGCTGTGACCACGTCTGAGTTTTTAGAAGCTGAAAAAAAAGAGCCTTTAATAAAACAAAGGTGGTTACCAGCAGGTGAACATAAAAAAGCAGCAGGCAGAATGGGAGAAGTGGGAGATGTTCACAGACAAATGTTCTGTTCCATCATTGTAATATTGATGTTTTACCTAAACTTGTGGGCACATTTATTTCATGTCACTCTGTTTCTGCTTCTCTGTGTAGATAACCAAGTGCTACTTCGAGGGCGGTTACGTCGACACCAGTGTGTATCTATGGGAGGAGCTGCCGTGTGGTCACAGCATCCAGGGACCAGCCATCATCATTGACAAAAACAGGCAGGCATTTGCTTTTTGCTGACAACTACCAAAATTAAACATATTTAAATCATTTTTTTTATTCTTTATGCTCTCCTTTTTACATTTTCTGAACTCAGGACATTAAAATCTATTTAAATTAAGCAAATTAAACCTTTAAGTTATCAGTTGAGGTCCTTGTTTCAGCAGTTTTTACTTCTGTGGATGTGATTTTTAATTTCCTGTGCTGATTTTGAAATGTGTTGTACTTCGTACATGATTTGCTCCTGTTTCCTCCATCAGCACTATCCTGGTGGAGCCCTGTTGTGAGGCTTGCCTGACAGAAGGTGGTGACGTTTGCATGACGGTAGGCTCAGACCCTGACTGCGCCCTCGGCACTGAGCTCAACACAGTGCAGCTCTCCATCTTCTCCCATCGCTTCATGAGCATCGCGGGTATGCCAGCATGCAAAATTAGATGAGGAAGAAGGTTGTTGAAGAGTATGAACTTCCTGTTTACCGCTTCTGTCTTCCCCTACAGAGCAGATGGGCAGAGTTCTGCAAAGAACCTCCATCTCCACGAACATCAAGGAGCGACTTGACTTCTCCTGTGCTGTGTTTGGACAGGATGGAGGTCTGGTGTCCAACGCGCCTCACATCCCCGTCCACCTGGGAGCCATGCAGGAGACTGTCCAGTACCAGGTGAGGCACGAACAGTCCAGCCATGTGTGAGTGAGTTTTTCTTAGTGTGGCCATACACGTTGAATGACAAAAGGATGGTGTTTTTTTTCTTCTGTGAGCAGCTCAGATCACTTGGGAATAAGCTCAAAGAAGGGGATGTGATTTTGAGTAACCACCCATCTGCTGGGGGCAGCCATCTCCCAGACCTCACAGTGATCACACCGGTCAGTCCACCAAGCTTTTCAACACTATTTCTTCCCTCAAATTCTTCTTCTATTCTTTCCTCATTGCCTTTTTTCTTTCTTGTTCAGGTGTTTAGAAAAGGAGTGAGCGGCCCTGTGTTCTTTGTGGCCAGCAGGGGGCACCACGCCGACATCGGTGGCATCACTCCAGGCTCCATGCCACCCCATTCCACTTCCCTTCAGCAGGAGGGCGCTGTCTTCACTTCCTTTAAGCTTGTCACTGGTGGGGTCTTCCAGGAAGAAGGTAAGTGAGGAGGAGACGAGTCAGGACCTGAATGTGATACACTACTGAAAGGAAAGAGCATAGAAAATCAAGAGATGACACTTAACTTAAGATAAAGAGTCATTCTTTGGCACAAAAACAAAGGACTCTTTGTTTTTAAAATTACTAGTAAAAAATAGTTGTTTTTTTATTGCTCTGTTGACTTTTTTTTTTTTTTTTTTAGCATTCATTTTGTTTTCTATACCCCTTACTTCCTCTCCCATCTCTCTGTATCAGCTGTAACTGAAGCTCTGATAGCTCCAGCCCAATACCCAGGCTGCTCTGGGACTCGAAATCTCCATGACAACCTGTCAGACCTGCGGGCTCAGGTGGCGGCCAATCAGAGAGGGAGCCAGCTGGTGGGAGAGCTGATTGACAGTTATGGACTTGCTGTGGTTCAGGCCTACATGGGATACATCCAGGTAAACTGTTGCTACAAGCAAAAAATTTATTTAATTTTTTTGCCCCTCAAAAGGTTGATGATTTCAAATCTCAGTGACCTTGACCTGAAAGCACAGAGGTCAAGATTTCTGAAAATATTGTGAATGCAATGACTTGAGAACAAGGCGATGAGGGGTAGCACTGGTGGCCGCAAGTATTCTCGTTTCTGAAAAGTATGGGCTATGAGGGTGTTGTAAAGCCTCTGTGCATTTTAGAGCAACGCAGAACTGGCGGTGAGGGACATGCTGAGAGACTTCGCACGTCGGCGGCGGCAGGAGACGGGCTCCTTGGAGGTGGAGTCAGAGGATTTCATGGACGACGGAACACCAATCAGACTGCGGGTTCAGATTAATGAAGAAGAGGTGAGGAGGAATCGTAACACAGCATATTTATTAGTTTGCAAAGCTGGGATAGAAACCGCTCTTCAAGAAGGACTGTGATTGGTTAAATGTGTGAACCTCCTTCTTTACAGGGCAGTGCGGTGTTTGACTTCACAGGGACAGGAACTGAGGTGTGGGGGAACTGCAACGCTCCACGGGCCATCACCCTCTCTGCTCTTATCTACTGCCTGCGCTGCATGGTTGGACAGGACATCCCCCTCAATCAGGTAAAAATCCAGTTCTAGGAGCTCCTGGCTCACTTTGAATAACTCATGGTTTGAATGTTGGTTGTAATTTTTGGGGCGGGGGGGCTATCGTGATTCATTCGGGCTGCTTTTTTGACCACCTTTCTTTTCCCATGTTTAGGGTTGCCTCGCACCCATCAATGTCATCATCCCTCCTGGGTCCATCCTCCAGCCTTCCCAGAATGCAGCTGTGGTTGGAGGAAACGTGCTCACATCCCAGAGAGTGGTTGATGTGATTTTTAAGGCGTTTGAGGTGTGCGCGGCCTCACAGGTAAATGATATTCCAAAATATGTTTGCAAAAATGCATCTTCCTACTGTGAAGCTTGACTGATGAAGCATACATTTGATAGCTATATACCCCTTTACTACTGTTGTGTGTTTTCCACCTGTAGAGTAAACAGCTTGTTGATAGGGTGTGAAACACAATGCATTGGCATTCAACTGACTAGTTAATGGTGTTTTGTTTATTTCGCTCCTTCCATTAGGGCTGTATGAACAACATTTCATTTGGAAGTGAGAAAATTGGTTATTATGAGACAGTTGCTGGAGGAGCTGGGGCAGGGCCGGGCTGGAACGGGCGGAGTGGAGTTCATACTCACATGACAAACACCCGCATCACTGACCCAGAGATTCTGGAGAAGAGGTGGGATATAAGTTGACGATTTGTGTCGTGTAATGATATCATTTCTGTTATTCACCTGGATGCCGTCTTTGTCCTTCTGGTGTTCAGGTATCCAGTGGTTTTAGAGCAGTTCTCTCTACGGCCCGGCTCAGGGGGTGCAGGGAAATACCGCGGTGGAGACGGTGTGATTCGTAAACTTCTGTTCAGGAACAAGGTTGTTCTGTCGGTACTGACAGAGAGGCGATCCACTCATCCCTATGGCCTCCGGGGTAAATTTTCAATATCAAAGCCTGATGACAGCCCCAATGTCCTCAACAATTTTAAAAAAAGTCTAAATGCTCACATTTTCCTTACTTAATCTTAAAAAATGTAATCTTTTGTTGGTGGTCAGGGGGAGATGATGGTGTAGCAGGGCTGAACCTCCTCCACAGAGCTGAAGGCAGAGTCCTCAACCTGGGAGCCAAGACCAGTGTCAGCCTTGATCCCGGGGTAAGACTGTGCACGTGTGAAGCACTGTCGTGCTTTAGTGTACTTATAATGACACTACACAGAAAACATGCCAGCCCAGAATAACTATATACAAGATGGCCATAGCATCCAAGTCTGAAAACAACAGAAAGTTGAAGCCAGCGGCGATCAGTGGGCTCTGGTTGCAAAAAGCAATCTAAATCTATATCTGAGGTGTCTTGAATTATTGATTTCTATTGGAAAATGAGCCTACTTCTTGTTTACTGTAAACTCATGAAAAAAACATTTGTCTCTTGTTACAATTTTTATTCGTTTTTAGATTATTTTGGGGTCTTCATTAGATACTGAAGCAAGGAGGATAGACAGACAAGAAAGAGGGGAGAAAGAAGGGGGAAGACACTGAGCAAAGGGTGATACTCAAATCTAGGCCACTACACTCCAACCATGCAGCTTATGGTCGGCCACAGCATGATCAGTTTGTTTACAAAAAAAGGTTCAATTTAGATAAAAGTGGCAGAACTGAAACGGGTTAAACTTAAGGACATGGCTTTATTGTGGTTGAAAAACCATCGATTATTATCATGGAGGCAACATCAATTGTTTTGGTGGTTTTTAAGCCTTGTTTAGCAGGGTTGGCCACTTCCACATTAAAGGAAGTAGGACAGGAACACCCAGAGTTTAGTTTCCTCTTGGAAGTGGAAATGAAGCAGGTGGAGGGCTCGGATGGAGATGGGGAGGAAGTGGGTCGCATGAATGGGAGCCTGAAAGGCAGAATGACAGAAGAAACTACTCGGTTCACAAAAGGCTGGAAAGAAATGACAACGTGAGAAAGCAGTGCAGGCAGATTAGTGATGCATTTAAAGCCAGAACTGCGCAGCTATCTTAAATTATAATTCACTTTGATATTAAATAACAAGCTAACTTTGGTGAATCAAAAATGTGCTGATAAACAAATTGAATGCACCAGAGAAACTGAACATCTGTCCAGTCAGAGCAGAGATGTCAAACCTATATTACATCATGGGTCACGTACAGCTCACTTTAGTTTTATGTGGTCCAGACCAGTGAACATTCCCTATTTGTCACTGCACAGAAGCAACTGCACATTGAATCCTGGCGATATCTTAACATAACTGCAGTTACAACAGTATGTCGTTTTTCTACACTATGGAGACTCGTGACTCATGACTTAAAAATACAGTTTAAACTCCAGAATTTATGCCCTCCGCATTTTTTCCAAAGCAGTCCAGTGGGCTGGATTGGAGTCTTTGTAAGGCATATTCTGGCCCGCGGGCCTTACGTTTGACACCCCTATCTTAGAAAGCCTTTGTTTCCAACTGTAGGCTGAAGAACAAAATAACTGCGCCTACCTGTTACACCCCTAATAATGCATTACTTTGCTAGTACTTTAACATGAAATGGCACACTGGCCATGAAGACCAAAATCATTGCTTGGGTTGGGTATAAACATGGAAACCAAGCCTTAAGTAACACCTAGAGGAGCTTCGTTTTGTGGTACTTCTGTTGCTTGATCACAGCTTTTGTGTTTGTGTGTCCCCAAACAGGACATGTTCTGCCTCTACACCCCTGGAGGAGGTGGATATGGAAAAGAAGAGGAAGCAAACAATAGGCCTCAGACCAAGCGAAGGCGCTTGAATGAGACATTCTCCGAGAGGGGTAGCATCTTTGAATACAGAATGGCACAAGAGGGAGTGTGAAAAGAAGTGAGAAAAGGAGCAAGAGTTAAGACAGTTTTGTCATTGTACTGCAAAAAATTTGCGAGACACATACTGAGTAAAAAGGATTTCAAGCCTACATGCAGGCTGTCAGAATTTCAGATTTTTACTTGAGCACCATTTAAAAAAAAAAAAAATTTTTCTTTTTTTTCTTGCAGTGTCTGTGTTTAAAAGATGCAGCACAGAAAAATGTGGCGTGTTACGCAGACAGATTGTGCTTACATTAGCAGGGAAGTTGGCTAAATACTAATAACAGGCTGGGTCTGTCCTCACCAGACTAAATATGGCATCAAAGGACCTTTGTAACGGACATACAGTTGTTATATGTTGCATATCTATCACTCTGTTCTTATACTGAATCTACTCAGTAGTTTTGTTTAGTTCCATTTGATGCTCAAAAAGCATTAATTTAGACCTCAAAGGTCTAAATTAAAGGTCTTTTTTTTGTCTAATATCGATTTCAAGATGTTTTTCTTGTCCTAACAAATCAGACAAATAAACTCTATTTCTACTAAAAAGATTTTTTTTTGCACCATAGCAGTCACACACACACACACAGATTTACTCAAAATTTCAAATGACACAACATTGTGTCGCACAAACTTCACTCATGAGGACAGTTTAAGCTTCGAATGCATTGAAACTAAACTGAATTGTGATCCAGGCACGTTCAAGCTCAAATTATTTGACCCGGATCATGGATAGTTAATGAAAATAGTTTGATTAGGATGACTTCTGACATGCCACAAAAAAAAATCCCAGGATTGTTGAATGTGTTGGTGCGGGATGGGGGCATGTCCCTGTTTAAAGTGTTGTCCCCTCCTCCCATCTCTGGGTCAGGAATGATCGTGGAGCAGAGCAGGAAGGATAGTGAGGGAGTGCAGGCATGCGTATGCAGCAGATAAAGAGATAGTGGTCACTGCAGGGGAGGCAGCAGGAGGCTGACGGCTGCTGGACGATTGATGCAAATCAGCTGTGTCTGTGTGTGTGTGTGTAGCTGTGCTAGAAACTCCCATTATGGAGGCCGTGGATTAAAGAAAGCTTCCTTGTTTCTGGATTACAATTCCTGTGATAAAACAATCTATTGTTTGTGAGGTTTCAAAATCCCTCGCTGCTGCTGCTGCTTGGCCCACTCTGTCTTTTCACCTCATCCACTGGCTTATTATCACTATTAACTTTAGGAAAGTACTAACGATCAAAAGAAATGAGAGAAACTAGATTCACAAAATACAAAGAAAAGGGGGGGAAAGGAGTATTTAAAGACACATAAATGTTACACTCACACTCCGTCACACCAGTCAAAGCAGTCAGATGTGTTGGCGTCACTAGAACAGCTGAAAAAAAAGTTCTGTTACCAGAAATACCCACAAAAAACTGTTTGCATAAAATAGAGAGATTGGAGAAGCTCAAAGACACATGGAAGAAAAATATATTTCATTGCAAATCCCCAAAAGCTAATTCATTGCAAATATTTAAGTGCATTGCCATTTACAGTTTTTCAATTGATACATTTGTTTCTCATATAGTAAATAAAGTAATAATAATGACAAATTAATTTCTTGGCAGTTTCAAAAGACTCAAGGACAGCTTATAGCACAAAAATAACAAAAACAATATAAAAAGATTTTAAATCACAAGGCTGAGCATGAGGTACTAAAGTGTTTTTTCTTTTCTTTTACTCCCATGCAATTTCAAGTAGGAATTTCAAGTTAATTTATTTAAATATCTCAATAATGTCTTTTTTACAACCTTCACTTACATAATAATACATTCAAACAAGCCTCATCCATCAGTCATATGGAATTCGCATATGTAAATTCAGTGTAATTTGTGATGATGTAACACTCAGAAGACATTCTGCTGTTCTTTTTATTTTGAGGTGACACAAAATACCTGAGGTTAAATAGGTTGGCTTGTAGTAGACCAGTCCATTCATTTTTACACAGCTGCTTTATATATAAAGGCCATCAGAAGATTTATTCACAAAATAATCATGAAAAAAAAGCTTATTTTCACGTGACTAGCCTAAGCTTTATATTTTGATTCTCAAAATACAAAAGTTCAGATTTTTTTTTTTTAAGTAACAGAAACCAGTGATCCTGCATATAAAGAAAACATCCTTACCAGCCACTTCATTAGGTACACCTATTCAACTTTTCATTAATACAAATCTGCTAATCACACAGCAGCAACTTAGTTCATTTATTTATATAGACATGGTCAAGATCCACTGGGATTTTCACACACAACCATCTCTAGGGTTTACACAGTAGTCCAAAAACGGGGGAAATATCAAGTCAGTGGCAGGAAAGGGAAAAAAAAAACAGTAACTGAATAACTACTCATTACATCCAGGGTATGCAGAAGAGCATCTCTGGGTACAAAAACTGCTGATCCTTAAAGCAGATGAGAAACTGCAGAGTACCACCACACCAGGTGCCACTCCTGTCAGGTAAGAACGGGAAATTGAGGATACAATTCGCAAAGGATCACCAAAATTGTACAATAGAAGACTGGAAGATTGTCTGATTTGATGAGGCTTGATTTCTGATGCAACATTTGGATGTCAGAGTTGGAATCTTGGATTAAAATAAAACAAAACTTAAAAGCATGGATCCATCTTGTCATGTGGATGATATTTCTTTTAGTCGCCCAGATATGAACTGAGAATTGTTTAATTGCCACAGCCTACCCAATGTCCTCAGATGACCTGGACAGTAACTAGATCTCAGTCAAGCAGAGCATATTTGGGATGTAGTGGAATAGGAGATTTGCTTCATGGATGTGCAGCTGACAAATCTACAACTGTGTGATTAGCTTCATGTCAATATGGATAAAAATCTCTGGAGAAATGTTTCCAGTTCCTTATTGAATTGAAGGCAACTCAAAACACAATGTGGGGTCCCACCCACTGCTAATAAGGTGTACCTAATAAAGTGGCTGCAGAGTGTAAATAAACATAAATAGTGCAACCACAATACAGCATATTCATGTAAAGTTGGCAGGATTTTGCACTTAACAGCGTAATTGTTACACAGCCTCAAAAAACACGGAACAGCACTGTTAATATAAACATTTTATTTACATACCCTGTTAAACTCCAGAACATTCTTTGGAAACCCAAAACTTTTGAGCTGACCTTCTACTCAGTACTGTAAAATAAAAATAAAAAGAATTGTAAGAAAAATCACAGTATGTCAGAAAACTAACAAAACATTCACCTGTCAAGGTAAGGAGACTTTTAAAAGCAGCTTCCTATAAAAGATGATTGTAATGGCATTAAAATAGTGCAAAATAACCAGCAGTGCAAATTCTGCAGGAAAGGATTCAGTTTGAGGTACGTTTTGGCTGTCAGGATGTGAAAAATAGTCTCCAGTGTCATGACAAGCTGTCAGATTCTCAGATTATATCACTTCAACTGACTTCAGACTAAAACAAAGATATTATAAAAATTACACTGTCTCCAGAAATCTTTTGTTTTCTTCCCAGTACAATTTCCTTTCCCCTTACACATAATGACAGAAAAAAAGAGTAAACAAGGCCAATGCCACCATCAATAGAAGCAACACAGACGTACATAAACAAATGGTATCTTTTGGTATCTATCATGATCATTTAGATGTAGGCACTGATCTGTGCACTGTCGCACCATGAAGACAAAGATGCAATGTCTTCATTTACTAACTTTACAGTGTCAGTCTTTAGCTCATATTTACCGCATAGGCCTTGTAGTCCAGTTCTTTGTGGCTTTGTATGTGTAATACATTCAGTAGTCAGAATAGGTAGAAAACATTCAAAAAATGATAATAAAGGTTAAAAAAAAGAAGCTTGTTTATGCAAATAAAGAAACAGTGCAAACTATAGGTGCAGTGCAATGACTTTACACAGTTTCACTGAAAGACTGAGGTAGATACTCGTTTTGTTGTACAGTTATTATAAAAGGTTTTCTTTCAGTGAAGCCATGTAATACTCCATACACTTCTTTTTTTTTTTAAATTGCAACATAAAAACACTTTCATCTCCTCCTGATAAAACTGAGTCAATCGATAACATTGTCTACAGCTCAGCGAGTTTTGTTTTTTTACATTTATTGTAGTATTTCTTGAGTGTGTGGAAGTGGCAAACAAAATATAGTTCCTTTATGGATCTTGGTGTGCATCCAGTTGTTTGTCATTGTGGTTTGGTATCCTGTTTGGGTGACAGTAATACTCAGTATTGATGGTACCGGTTGAGAGGAGCCCCATTCTGCAAAGAGTACTGACCGGGCTGCTGATAGTGTGGGTGAGAGTTTTGACTGGCTGGTACCAGCACATCAAACACACTCTTATTTGGAGGCACAGATTGCAACATGTTGTCCAGGTCCATGAGTAAAGGAGGGGCTCTCACTGAAACTTGTCTAGTGGGGAGGATGGGCCAGTATGTATGGCCCAAGAAGTGACTTGGTGTCATGGGAGAGCTACCATAGCCGTAGATGGGTAGCCCGCTGTGCAGGGGCATCAGAGGACCCCCGTTGAAACGCATGCTAGGTGGGGCAACGACATTAGGGGGTGCATATTTAGCGTAGGAGGTAGGCAGCTCCCATGGAGGTGGTACAGTTTCCCGTCTGGCTGATTTCTGCAGTGGTGGCCTGCAAATATCTGCCCCTGCTTCCACATCAGGAGGAACACGCTTCCCAGTTACTCCTTTCCACTCTTCATCAGATGAAGACGAGGAAGAGGAGGACGTGGAGGCTGGGCTTGCAGAGCTGGCAGAGGCACTCCGAGCAGAAGAGGTGTAACGATGTTGCGGAGCCGGTGAAGGCCGAGCCCGAGTCACCTCACCCCAGCAGTCCCCTGAAGCCATATCTAAATCCCCAGAGGCACTGATTGGCCTCAGGCTGTGTAGCAGGGAGTCGATCGCGAAGGACGAATCCAGCTTAGGTCTGTACAAGTCATCCTGCGGTGGGAAAGAGTTTCCAGAAGATGTGGGAGGGAGCGAGGTCACAGGTTCAGGGGGCGCCTCAGACTCAGGCTTGTGTCCCTGCATGATGTAAGGAGCCAGATCCTGAGCAAAGATCGTTTCATCCTGGCGGGACACGGCCGTGTTCTGCCTCTTGAGAAGCTCCAGAGGAATGCGGCTCAGCTCCACTGCCCAGAAATTGCCTTTGCCCTGTGGCTTACCTGGGTCTTTTAATACCTACAAGGTGGAGGAAGGATGGACAGTAATATTAGTGCTTGCCTGGAAAACCTAGTCTGACAGGATTGGCCTAGTTTCATTAATAATTATCACAACACAAGTGACTTAAAGTGGGTTCTAGGTTTTAATAGAAAGACTCCAATGGTGTATTCCTACAGGAGTAGTTTGTTTTTTTTTAGTTTTAGTTTTTTTTCTCTGTTTAATGATCCTTACATAACATTTTACCATACAAACCTTAACAAAGCAGTCATATGAGGAAAGGTTGTGTCGCACAGAATCTCGCCAGCCTTTGTAGTTTCCTTTGAAAAATGGAAAGAGGGTACTGATCTCCTTGAGGATCTAAAATTTAAACAAACATCAGCATTAAAGTCTGAACCAACACACACCAGCATCACAGATTTTCGTTATATGGTCACTATATTAACTGCAATCCATGCTTGCGTAAAAACAGCTCGGTGAAACTACAAATTTCAACGAAGGATTTGGATTTTTATACTTATTGAACTTAAAATTGAAACAAATTGAAAATACGTTTTCCATCTGGTACAAAAAGCGAATGGAGCCCCCATTTGAAGCCTAATATTGGAATGTACTGTATATCTTATCACGGTTTCTGATACAGATCTGCGTCTGGTTCTACTGCAGTCCAGCCTTATCTCATCAAACCAAGAAGGGAACGGGTAGAAGTCACTCAAGTGTCACGACGATGTGGCTGTTTAGTGTCACTTTAGGAACTGTAAACGATCTTCTCAGACAGATTGTAGAAATTTCGCATAAAACTCTAATGGAGTCTACTCTAAATACACGACGCAGTGATGGATTTGCTTCTGCTGATGAAATAAGTGACGATCATAAGCGGCACCGTGCGTAAAACACCGCGCGCATCGTCTACACACAAACGCCAACCTCCGGCAGCATTTACACAGTTAACACATAAAAGCATTAGTTTTATCATTACCTCCGCTAACGTCAGCTTCTTCTCTGGAGACCTCTGGATGACCATAGCGATCATTGCAAGATAGGAATACGGAGGTTTGGGGTACCTCTGGTAGTTCTTTTTCTTCCCATTGCCGGCATTTCTTTTCTCCCGTTCACTTTTCCACATGTCCTGCGTTTCATCCTGCTTAAACTGTCCATCTTGATCATTCGGGTTTAAAGATCCAGGCGCTTCCTCTTTATCCATGAATCCCGTGGCGCCGGTGAGGTGTCCGGGGCGCTCCGTTGGTTCCTCCGTGCGCGGCAGCTGCTGGGGAGGCATCGGATCCGAGAGGTAAGACCAGTGTTGGGCTGTTGAGCTCCACGGCGCTACGCCGCTGGGAGGAAAACTCTGCTGCTCATTTCTGTGGAAGTCAAGTTGATGGTCGAGAAGTTCTCCTAGGTGGGATGAAGCGATCGGTGCCAAGAGACTCTGCCCCGACCAATGCTTTGTCATGCTGATCAGTCAGGGGAGGAATATCGCTCTGCACGTAGAGGGGGAGGAGGTCAAAGAGTCGGTCCTTAACTTCTGGCAGACTGTTGGCTCCAGGCTGACTCTATTTGAAGAGCAAACAATTAACAGTTTCATGTAAATCCCGCTGCGTAATCGGGGGGGGGGGGGGGGGTGACGCGTTATCTGAAAGCAGAATGACTGATCGGCCCTGGGGGCTGGGCTGGGTCTGTGTGCGAAGAGGGGAGAGAAAGAGAGGGCAAAACTGTAAACCACCCATACGATACCTTATCAACACGCCGACATGCAACGTAGTGATTCCACAACTACTTTAAAATCTCTGTTTACAAGATTCGTGCATGGAGACTTTAAGTGTTTGGGGAACACATCTACATTAATACAAGTCTGGCTTTACACAATTACACATTTTAGTCTTATCGTACACTTTTTAAATTATTTGTCTATTTGATTTTAATATCACTAAAGCTTTTACTTGGGCTTAGATGTAAAAGGTAAAACTTGTGGGGGTAGGGTGGGTACAAATATTTTCGATTTAACCTCGGATGCAATCAACAATTATAGATGAGCAATATACACAAGAGAGGGCTAATATACAAACACTGAAGATGCCCCTTTCAGTACTTTATTTATTTATTAATTATTAAATAAGCAATTCAGCCTTCACTGCCTGCTGAATACTTTTAGAATGTTTTTTAATTGTGAGAAACTAAAATCAAATGAGCTAAATTGTGTATTTGATTTGGCTCTTAATTCCAGAGGAGAAACTATTCCCATGAAAGCTATTCCTAAAAAGAAAAAAAGAAGAAAAAAAGTATAAAATACGCTGATCAGCTGATTAGTAGGTGCAGAATATTTGAAGTCATCATTGTTTTGTGTTGTTTGATAACGCGCTGCAGTCGACGGGGGTGTTTTTCCACAGTGGGGTCTCCCTCTGGAGTGTTGAGCATGCCATTCAGCGCTGAAAAGACTATTTTCGTGTATGCGCCTCTTTTGTTCAACTTAACGTAGTGCTAATGTCGAAACTCTTGCTTCCCAGCAAGACAGTGAAAACAAGTTGGATTAGAAGAACCCCCATCGGGAAGCTGGAGACTTTTCCATCCCAAGAAAAAGAAAAGCTGCTTAGCATGTGAGGAAATACGGGGAGCAGGGGGGTTTCAACACCATTTGTGGGGTTTCTGGCGCTTACAAGCTGCTAAGTGTTGTAGTTGGGTCGAACATTCACACCTTAAACAGGGGCAATCACGTACACCCCCAGCTGCTGGAAAATGCCTCAACATCTCCCTCAAGCAGAAAAAATATCAACAAGTCAACCAAAGAATCAACTTTAGGATCCATCGTGTGACAAAGCGTGAACTTTGGGACGGGATTGTAAAGAGTTTCGCACTAATGCGCAGATTAAAGATGATTTGATCCAACAGTTGTGTCACCTGAAAGTTACAGAAGCAGCAGAGCTGGAAACAACTCAGTTTTCCTGCAATTAAAATCCATTCACTTTTAATAGGCGCTACTGGGCGTTTTCACATTGACCCCCACTCACATCACACCACTCCACAAGTTAACCTTAAATGTCCAGGCAACAAAGCTGATGACGCTCTTTTAATCAGGTTGCTGTAAAAATTAGAATCAAAAAGGACACTCTGCTCGTTTTTGCTTTGTTTCAAATAAATAATTCGCCCGTGTGACACACTTACCGCACAAATGTGTAATTTCTGCAGGCAAAAATATTTGAATGAGTTTGTTTGTTTGTTTTTTCTAGGTCAGATGGCACTCCTGAACACGGTGAACATCAAATCTCCGTCGCACACCTGCTTCAATTTAGGTCAGTATTTTCCTTACACTGTCGGTGACCTTCCCTGGAGGTTTATCCCCACCTAGCGGTTTCACTCAAAAACCACAGAAGTACTAACTTCATGGAAGAATTAAAATTAAGCATAATTAAATAAGAATTAACGGGGTTAAATTCCTCATATCTCTTTCTATTTGAGAGATTCGGAGGCAATTAAACAGGTATAAGAATGACTCACAGCCTAAGAGTCTGAAACAAAAAATCAGATTAAAAATGGAAAACCTCTGTAGGTTATACATAAAGAAAATGAATACATGGTATATGTCTGAAAGTTAAGAAACAGCTGAAAGTAATGGATACATTTCCAATCAGGGAATGGCAGATTAATTGTGATGCTACAAAGTAACAGATAATAATAATAACGAAAAGTAAAAGAGTTAACTAAATACTAGATACTTTTAAGAGGTACTGGAAAAACAGTACCGAACACATGCTGAAACCTGACACAAAAAAGGGTGGGAATCACTGGTGTATATGGGGAAACTCCTAAACTACTACGCACCATGTTACCACCTACATTTGCATAGCATTCTCCAGTGAAGGGCTCAGTGCCAGACGCACCGATTTGAATACAAACTGTCAATTCATCCCTTCCTGTTTGCTGGAATGCCAGTTAATAGGTTTGGTCTGGATTAGAGACACACACATAAAAGAATGGGATCCTACGTGAATAGGTCAGCATCGGGGACAGGGCTCTTCACATGGGCTGATTGAGTCCAGACAAATCCTTCCTAAACTGTCATCCATCCCGATACCGGGATAGAGGAGGAAGAAAGGCATGCTCTTTGTCACAGAGAAAGTAAGGAAAAGTTTGATCTGAGATGTGTCAATTAAGACAAGAGTGACTTTTGCTTACTTAAGCAATAAAAAAGCATACCATTGGTTAGTACTAGCATTTAGAAAAACCTCCATCAGGTGTTTCTGACCTTTTGTCTGTAGGCTGGTATCAGGCAGTTTATCTGTCATGCCACATGAAATCGGACTTTTCCGAAGCATTCAAAACCAGAATAATGAAGAACTAAAAGGCCTGAAAATAGTCTTTTCATTTACGCTGAAGATTTTTCTTTCCTGACACAGAAATGGATAATAAATATTTGTGTAAGCCAAATCCAATTGATTTTAAACATGGGCATCACTGGTTTCACAAGGCTCTTCACATGGGCTGATTGAGTCCAGTCCAATTACTGAGTCACTCTTCTCTTTGTTGGCCATCATTTTTATGAAACTCATTCTATGCATATTCAAAACACTTGAAGAAGCACTGCACTGAATCTTCTCCCGAGGATCAGAGATGGTAACAAAAGCTCCAACGCAGTTTCCTTGTTGTGACTCTGCAGGGTCCCCGCTGTGATGCATATGGGTCACTGCGGGGGTCAGCAGGTCACAGCGTCTTCAGTGTCTATCTCTTTTTTAGGATTTAGTAACTGATTCGGATGCTCACAGTGACACCTTGTGTATTTCAGTGTTTTTGGTTGAGTGCCTCAAAATTGATTTTTAATTATGGGAGTGTTAAAGACACACTTGTTCAGGTTTGTGTGTTGCAGCGATTATCATTTAGTTACCAAACACATCTGAACAGTTTACTGTGAAAAGACTGCAGCGAATTCACATTTCTAAGAACGCAGGTGCATAGGCAAACACATCCTTATACATGCAAACACACCCTTAATATTTGACTTAAAAATGAAGGATGGGTTGTTTTTACACTAAGACAAGTTCAACCTGTTTATTTTTTAATGTCTTTTTTAAATTGCCTTTTAGTAGTTTTTTGGCAATACTGTGTATTTACAAGTATCTATTAGTGTTTGTTAGTATTTATTGAATGTCTATCATCAAGGCTGGACTGGTAATTTGGCATTTGCCTGGTGGGTCAATATAATTGTTCTTTGTTTGTCTTTGGTCGATATGTTTATACAGACAACAGGTCGTAGGGCCGCTGTGCACCGGTCCTTCAAACACTTCCAGCAGCCCATTGGTGCATTTTCATTATTGACACTGGATTGCCCAATCAAATATCTTAATTTCAAACTGTTCCCTCCCCTGCCAGCGCCCGCGCACCTTGTATAAGAGATTTTATTGTGGAAGACGTGGTTGATAAAGACAGCAAAACGAAAGGTGGAGCTGAAAAGCTGAGAGGCAAAAAGAAAGACAAACAAAAATGCAACAAAATGAGTCAAATTAACCGGCATGTTAGCAGCTACACTGTCAACAGCAACAACTAGTAAAAAAAAAAACAACAAAAACAAACAAACCCTCGCGTCACAAACAACTGCTGTTCTTAGCACTAGTCTTGGAGAAGGGACAGAAATCCCCAAAAGAGAGTGGTGAGAAAATAGATGGAGGGGAAAAATTAGGAAGGGCAGAGATTCAAGTAAAATGAATGGCTACTTTGACCACAAGCCACCGCTAATAGCTAAAGTACAGCTTTTAAATAAAACATGATGCACTACAGTACAACTCATTATTAGTCAGTACATAGTGTCGTGATTGCTTTTGTATCAGTCCTGGCCTGTCTAGCATGTATGTGGAATTTGTTAATGCCCCCCTGGGGATGAATAAAGTATCTATTAATCTATCCACTTAAAATATATTTATAGAGCCATTATGTTTGTTGCCATTTCTGCTGCCCTCTTGGCCAGATCTCATTTTAAAAAAATACAATTTTTAATCTCAGACTTTTTTTGTACCTGGATAAATAAATGATGTATAAAATTCACTTTGTCAAAAACTTGATTGCTGCTTACACATTGGGATGTTTTTGTTTTTTGTTTTTTTTTTTTTGGGGGGGGGGGGGGGGGGGGGGGAGTCAGCAAGTCATTTATAACAGTTTAAATACGGGCATGTTTTTTGGCAGACGATCACCTGTCTCCTGCCGCCCCGCAACCTGCAGACTTTGCCGCCCTCTGGTGGAGGCTGTCCGGCGGGAGGAGAGGGCGCAGGTCCGGTTGTTATGGTGAAGCATTTCCCCAGAGGGCTGGCTGAAGCTGGAGCTGCGGCGGACAGCAGCTGATTCAGTTTCACGGCTCGCCCAGGACCTACCGCTGACAGGCAGCGCAACAGGTAAGATGTCGCCACTTTGTTTTTCTATTGTTTTACAATGAATCTGCACGTCCTGCTCGGTTCAAGCGATTGTTTATAAGCTGAACTTAGTTGTCGCCGAGACGTTAACCTTAATTATCTGAGGGCAGCGGCTCCGAGTTCAGCGTCGGTGAACAGCGAGCTAATGCGAAGCTAAGGTAACGTTAGCATAATATGACTTCACCACAGGTAGCCGCACAACAGGTAGGCTTGCCAATTTTTCAACTTATAAAGTCAAGCGTGTGGGATACAACTACGTTATGAGAGCTACGAATGAAGCCAGTGGGGAAAGAGCCGCTTGCATTACCTGTCAGCAGACAATACACCTGTTGGGCTTGTCTATGAACCGCTAGGTCGGTTAGCTAATCCCGTGACAGGAGCTAAAGCTTCCTCTGCTGTTGCTGTTAAAACTTTCCATTATTGTATTAATGTCGTTTAGCGCTATAGCGATCGCATCAAACTGTGATGAAAAAGTGAAGGTGATTTGGGACTGAGTTTAACTTTTTTTTTTTTTTTTTTTTTTTTAAAAAGCTAAATATATCACAGCAGGGTGAAGGGCGACGTGCCAACGTAAAAAAATACAACTCATTTATCTTACATGCGGCAGCTCAGAGTTCAGGGTCAACTAGATCCAATCATTTACTGAAATGGGTTTTGTTGGATTACTTTAACATTAGTTGAATTAATCAACTATTTTGTTAATAATAATATAATAATAAAATAGCAAGCTCAGTCTGGCAAATGATATTACAGGTTGATGACTGAATGAATAATTCTGATATCTTATGATAACATCTCTGATAACATCTCTTTTCTCAGCTAAAAGCGAATTGTAAAGAGAATTTATTTGTGAAAATAGGCGCACTGCACAGGGGCAGACCCACAAGTCTGAAGAGATTAAGGAAGAAAAAGGTTATTATTCACAATCAAGCACGGCCCTTCAGCTATTTGACTTTAACCCTCCATCAATAACTTATTAACCTAAATAAACTCACAGGCATTTGTTCTTGTCAGGCCTATGTTTAAAGTGCCTCTTCAACAACATTGACTTGGTATGTAAAGTTAAATATTTGCAGGTTTCACAATATAGACTAAAATTAGTGTGAGGGCTCCTTGATACACTGTGTGACAGCCCACACAGTGCTGCGTGCTTTCAGAGACTTAGGAAGAATGGATAAAAAGGCCGGACTGTGATTTTACAGCAAGAGTAGCAATCGCTACTAAACTAATAGATTAATTCTGCAAAGTAATTCTGTCGGGTTTGGGGCTCTCTTTCGTCTTACTGAGGCATTTCTTTATTATCCCATTATGGGATAATAAAGCTACATCTCATCCTGTCACCTGGCATCATTTAAAGATCCATGTTTTCTTTTTTGTTTCTTCGCCTCTCCTCCTCCGCTCCAGCATGACACGACCCTACTTCCTACTTACAAGTAGTCGGAGGAGTTAAAGTCAAAGCTAGTCTGGCTGTCTCCTCCCCATCCTGTCTCCTCCTCATATTCTTCTCTATCTCCTTCACATTCTTTCCTCCACATCCTTTTAACCCTCTCTTTCTCTCTGTCCACATCCTGTCTTCCAAAAAAAGCAGCGGCTCTTTTGTGTGACGTATCTTTGCCTTCATCATTGTGTTTTTTGTTTCTCATGGTCTCTCCTAACCCTTGGCTGCTTGATAGAATTACTGAGATTTCTGAGTGATTACATGGAGCAACTCAAACCTTAACACATGACAGGGCTTATTGTAGATCCTCCTCCCTCGCTCTCATTTGTAGTGATTATAATTTTGTCCGTCCTTCAAGGGCTGCAGCTACAAACATTTCCTGTATCAGTACCCAAAGTGGAAATTATTTCAAGGTATGTGACATCTTCGTTTGTCTTGCATTGTCCAAGCATCAGCCCAAAAAGACATTAAATTTAAAACAAGTTTTTCTTTCTTTCTTTCTTTCTTTTTTTTAACGCAGAGAAGCAGTGTAGATGCTACACTTGGGTAACACTTGGCTTTTTGATTAGAAATAATGGTTCATGATTTGACAAGCCATTCCCAGCTCTATCCCTTCTAACAGTGAGCATTTGTGAGTATCTGGCACACATTTTAGCCTACTTTGGCATTGTTTCAGACTGCAGGCGGGATCATTCCCGAATCATCAAGCTACACTGACTCAGCAATGTTTGTTTCAATGAGTGGGTCGGTAAGGTCCTCTGTTTCAAATCAAATAGCTCACCAGGCTGGAGGCTGTACACAGGAGCCATCCGGTGCTGTTTTATGATGACAAACCCATGATTGAAGCACAGAGGACCAAGTGTGGCCAGATTTAAGGTTGGCTGTTTAGGCTGTATTTTCTGTTTTGATCAGTCCCACCCACCTGGTGAATGTTTGAGCCCCAGTATATGTATTCATAGTACTCTATTCATTCTAGCTGTTGAGTGAAAGGTTGTATTTGTCAGCAGCTGTAGACAGACCTTCCTGTTAGGTCACTAGGTGGAAAATTAGTCAGAAGACTACAAGTGTCACATTGACGAAGGGACGTTTTCCCAAACATAATAAATGTTAGTCATATTTTTCAGCGCGTGTGTGAGTGTGCACTGTGGTGTCTGCCGTGCTATAATTTGTCTTTTCCTGTGTAGTTTCCTGTCTCGTCTTTGCCCAACACTGGGAATCACAAGGTTCTTCCACAGTCTTCCCACTAACAAATTCCCCATTCTTTATATAGCAGAAGCAAAACTAACAGACTCATGAGGCTGAGGTCTGTTGTGCATCAAGTGTTTGTAGTGAGTACATCGGTAAGGTAAGATCACAGCATCGCAGAGAAATTGAAGCAAATTTTTAAAGATTATTATTGATATCATGTAGTTACATGAGATTGTTCATTTAGTGTTCAGATTTTCATTTATAGCTTTCTCCTCATTTCTTTTTGAATAGTTAGCAAAATCCTTCCTTAAGAAAACAAAAGGACGGGGGAGGGGTTGCTCTTTGTTGAACACTTGATCCTAGTGTATACTGTTGAAAATATACAGTGCTGTGCAAAAGCTTACATTTCTTTCCTTTTTTCCCCTCTATGAAAATGGGAAGTCGTTGCAGCTGTTTATTGAAATGTGCAAAACTACAAGAAATACAGTATAAAAAAACAAACAAATTTTGTGCAATTCTAACAGCTTTATTCTTCAGCACAGTCTGAACTCTCTTAGACAAACTGTCCTATAATTTGTTAAGTCCTCGGTGAACAGAAGATTGGTCAACTGAAGGATCAGATGCATCTTAAAGGCCCTGTGTCAGGTCTTTGATTGGCTTTTTTTCTTATTTCTTAAATAACTTTCCAATAGTGTTCATGTGTTGTAGAGAGTCTTTAAGCCTGCCATTTCTTCTTTTATCCTCTACAAAAAAAGAGCACACATTGCTGAGATATGCACTGTTTTCAGCTAATATCTCTTTGGGAATTGCCTGTTTGGTCCAAACTATTTTATTTCTATCACACTGTTATCATCTTTGGCACTTTTCCTGGGTTCAGCTTAAAAATTCGAACAATTTATTTGCCTTTGTAAAAGACTGCTAGTAACAATGTGCCTTAAGATACAGTTTAAAATGTCTGTTATGTGTAGACACAACACTGGTTCCTTGAGTTAGGGTCCTTTTTCAGGCTTGAATGATTCATAGGCCAGTGTTAAGTGGCTTAACAAACAAAACATTCCTCTGAAATGAAATGTGAAAGAAAAACTTCCAGAAAGCCTGGAGAACTGCTGACCACGCCCACTTGCGAGAAATTGTAAAGACAAGAAAAATTACAAGAAAGTCTGACTCCTTGGAAGCAAAATCTAAAGAAATCAGGCATGGCTCAAGACTTTTGCACAATACTGTAGTTTCAATATTTATCTTAGAAATATCCTCACATGGTGACGCCTTGTCTACAATTGACTACAACCAAACTATTAATATGTCCAGAGAGGCAACACAGTATTGGGCCACTGACTGTTTATCTTGTAGTTTTTTTCTCTAGTTCACTTCTGAGCTGCTGGTCTGTCTGAGTAAGATAGCATTTTCATGTTGTGAGGATACGGAAGACGTGTTTTCTCTTTTTCACAGCAACATGACTTGTAGTTTGTTTGACTAAATCTGAACTATCGGAGTAATACTCTAAAGGCATAAACTTCCCTACTTTTAGGCTTTAAAGCAAAGACTGGACTGAAAGGTCATGGTTAAAGTGGAGTCAAAAACAAAACAAAACTGGACAGTATATGATTTAAAAAGACAAGATCCAGAGTGGAAGTGGCTGATTTTGACACATACTGTTTTTTGCGTCAGTGTGTAACCACAAGTTAGCGGTGTTCACACTCACAGCAAATACTTTTGTGTACATTGTGACTATGAATCAGGTGCTTGCATTGTTTCGTTGATGATGGGCTAACACAGAATTACTTGCGACGTAGAACTTAATTTCTCCTTCAGTCCAATTTTTACCCCTTAACTGTAAAAGGCTAATGGGGTATTGTAGTCACCTGGGCAGGCAGTGTGGATGCCCGTGTTTTTGCATGTGCTAACTCGAGAAGAAGGCAATGTAGGATTTTCAAAAAATTTACCAAAAGTGCATATATAAAAAATCTTGATGAGTTCAAATCTCAGTGCCCTCAATGTCAAGGCCCCAGAGTTCAGGTTTTCTGAAAATCTGGTGAATGAGGGGTAGCACTGGTAGCTGTGAGAATCCACAGTGTCCTGAGCAGAGTGCAGTTGTCACATAACATTATTTACACTCTCCAAGATCAGCTTGCGTAGTGAAAAACATTTACAAGGATGTTGTGTCTTCCAGAATTGATCCTTGGCAAGAGAAATTGTCACTGTGTTTCCTGCTGAAAGGATTTAGGAAGTATTATCACTGCTACACTACTTGGTTTTGAAATGGATACATGTATTATTAATGGTTTCAGGATTAGTTTCTTAGTGAAAAAGATGCGATGGAGGTAAAAAAAAAAACCACATTAGGCTTGGACATTAATGTAAACCTGGAACTCTGACGCTCTTGGTTAAACAAACAAATAAATGTGCTTCATTGGACCTTAGTATGAGAGGATGTCTTACATGTTTGCCAAACTTAACACTCCACGGCACAACATCAGAATATATTGCTCTGATGCCAGAGTTTGTGTTTATGTGTGTGATCGTACATTTTAATTAGAAATAACATAGATAATGTCATAAATTTAAGTTTCACAGGCAAGAAAGTTAGCCTGTGTGCGATGTATCATGCCTCCCATTGCTACTCGTGTGTAATTTTGCTGTGTGTTCAAGTCCGATAGTGTACAAAAGATGCATGCAAGAGCGTTCACATGGACACAGTTTGTAACTTCTTCCCAAGGTAGTTTAATCACTTTACCTATGTTCTACCTACCTCTCCAAGTCTGCCTGTCTGACTTGCTCACCAACATGGATATCTCTTCTTTCTCTCTTTGACTCCTTTTGTCTCTCTGTTATTTTCAGTTCTGGTTAATAGCATGAGTTACTAAACTGTGGCTCCATATTGGCATGGTTTACTGATTTTCCTAACAGGTGAAAGATCCCTAGTTTGATCCTGGGAGGAGAAATAAATCCCTTCAGCGTTGCATCAGAGAGGAAATCTGAAGAAAAACAACAACCTGCCAAGTCAAACATGTGGAGCTATCTGCTGTAATAAAATAAGAGGGAAGCTAAAAGTAGCTTTTAGTGACCTATTGCTAATCTCCAACATTTTCTTTAGACTGTCATTTGAAAAGGATTCAGGAAGTATTAAGTTTGGTGTTAATAGTATAGTTGGGTAACTTTAACAGTGTTCTTGCATTTTCCTCAGTGCATTATCTGCCATTGTGAATCAGTCAACACACCACATATGACAGTTTTTGGAGGGATGGGTTGTTTTAAGTGACATGTGTTTTTGATGACTGGATTTTATGCGTAAGATACAGTGGGGCAAAAAGGTATTTAGTCAGCCACCGATTGTGCAAGTTCCCCCACTTAAAATGATGACAGAGGTCAGTAATTTGCACCAGAGGTACACTTCAACTGTGAGAGACAGAATGTGAAAAAATAAATCCATGAATTCACATGGTAGGATTTGTAAAGAATTTATTCGTAAATCAGGGTGGAAAATAAGTATTTGGTCAATAACAAAAATACAACTCAATACTTTGTAACATAACCTTTGTTGGCAATAACAGAGGTCAAACGTTTACTATAGGTCTTTACCAGGTTTGCACACACAGTAGCTGGTATTTTGGCCCATTCCTCCATGCAGATCTTCTCAAGAGCAGTGATGTTTTGGGGCTGTCGCCGAGCAACACGGACTTTCAACTCCCGCCACAGATTTTCTATGGGGTTGAGGTCTGGAGACTGGCTAGGCCACTCCAGGACTTTCAAATGCTTCTTACGGAGCCACTCCTTTGTTGCCCGGGCGGTATGTTTTGGATCATTGTCATGTTGGAAGACCCAGCCTCGTTTCATCTTCAAAGTTCTCACTGATGGAAGGAGGTTTTGGCTCAAAATCTCACGATACTTGGTCCCATTCATTCTGTCCTTAACACGGATCAGTCGTCCTGTCCCCTTGGCAGAAAAACAGCCCCATAGCATGATGTTTCCACCCCCATGCTTCACAGTAGGTATGGTGTTCTTGGGATGCAACTCAGTATTCTTCTTCCTCCAAACACGACGAGTTGAGTTTATACCAAAAAGTTCTACTTTGGTTTCATCTGACCACATGACATTCTCCCAATCCTCTGCTGTATCATCCATGTGCTCTCTGGCAAACTTCAGACGGGCCTGGATATGCACTGGCTTCAGCAGCGGAACACGTCTGGCACTGCGGGATTTGATTCCCTGCCGTTGTAGTGTGTTACTGATGGTGACCTTTGTTACTTTGGTCCCAGCTCTCTGCAGGTCATTCACCAGGTCCCCCCGTGTGGTTCTGGGATCCTTGCTCACCGTTCTCATGATCATTTTGACCCCACGGGATGAGATCTTGCGTGGAGCCCCAGATCGAGGGAGATTATCAGTGGTCTTGTATGTCTTCCATTTTCTGATGATTGCTCCCACAGTTGATTTTTTTCACACCAAGCTGCTTGCCTATTGTAGATTCACTCTTCCCAGTCTGGTGCAGGTCTACAATTCTTTTCCTGGTGTCCTTCGAAAGCTCTCTGGTCTTGGCCATGGCGGAGTTTGGAGTCTGACTGGTTGAGGCTGTGGACAGGTGTCTTTTATACAGATGATGAGGTCAAACAGGTGCCATTCATACAGGTAACGAGTGGGGGACAGAAAAGCTTCTTACAGAAGACGTTACAGGTCTGTGAGAGCCAGGGATTTTCCTTGTTTGAGGTGACCAAATACTTATTTTCCACCCTGATTTACGAATAAATTCTTTACAAATCCTACCATGTGAATTCATGGATTTTTTTTTTCACATTCTGTCTCTCACAGTTGAAGTGTACCTCTGGTGCAAATTACTGACCTCTGTCATCATTTTAAGTGGGGGAACTTGCACAATCGGTGGCTGACTAAATACTTTTTTGCCCCACTGTATATATGGATTAACCAAGCTATGGCTGCATCCATAGGCAAGGCAAGGCAAGTTTATTTGTATAGCACAATTCAACAACAAGGTGATTCAAAGTGCTTTACAGAGACATTAGAAACAAAAACAAATAAAAAGCATGATTTAAAATTGATTAAAACAAGCAAACAAACTAACTAATTAACAAACAAACAAACAAAATAGTATATAAAATCAAAACAGATAAAATCAGAACAGTAGATAAAATCAGTAATTAAAATGTGAGTTTTGAAATTTAAGCCTAAGTGTGGATTTGGTGCTTTATTCAAATGCAGCTGAGAACAGGTGAGTCTTCAACCTGGATTTAAATAAACTGAGTGTTTCAGCTGATCGGAGGCTTTCTGGGAGTTTGTTCCAGATATAAGGAGCATAAAAGCTGAATGCGGCTTCTCCGTGTCTGGTTCTGACTCTGGGAACTGATAAAAGACCGGATCCAGATGACCTGAGGGATCTGGAAGGTTCATACTGGGTCAGGAGGTCACTGATGTATTTTGGTCCTAAACCATTCAGAGCTTTATAGACCAGCATCAGAACTTTAAAGTCTATCCTCTGACGGACAGGCAGCCAGTGTAAAGACCTCAGAGCTGGACTGATGTGGTCCACTTTTTTGGTCTTAGTGAGGACTCGAGCAGCAGAGTTCTGAATGAGCTGTAGTTGTCTGACTGATTTTTTAGGTAGACCTGTAAAGATGCTGTTACAGTAATCAAGCCTACTAAAGATGAATGCATGGACTAGTTTTTCCAGGTCCTGTTGAGACATCAGATCTTTTATCCTTGATATATTCTTGAGGTGATAGTAAGCTGATTTTGTTATTGTCTTGATGTGTTTTTCTAAGTTTAGGTCTGCATCCATCACTACACCCAAATTTCTCGCCTGGTTTGTGGTTTTTAGGTGTATAGACTGAAGTTCTCTGGTGACCTGTAATCGTTTTTCTTTGGCGCCAAAGACTATTACCTCAGTTTTGTTTTTGTTTAGCTGGAGAAAATTGTGGCACAACCAGTCATTAATTTCCTCAATGCATTTACCAAGAGCCTGTACAGGGCCTCGGTCTCCTGGTGACATTGTGATATATATTTGTGTGTCATCTGCATAGCTATGGTAGTTTATTTTGTTGTTCTTTATAATCTGTGCCAGTGGGAGCATGTAAATGTTAAACAGAAGGGGTCCCAGGATGGAACCTTGGGGAACTCCACATGTGATACTTGTCTGCTCAGATGTGAAGTTACCTATTGATACAAAGTATTTCCTGTTTTCTAAGTATGTTTTGAACCAGTTTAGTACAGTTCCTGAAAGACCTGTCCAGTTCTCCAGTCGTTTGAGTAATATGTTGTGGTCAACTGTATCAAATGCTGCACTGAGATCCAGTAAAACTAAGACTGACATTTTTCCACTGTCTGTATTCAGACATATGTCATTAAACACTTTGGTCAGAGCGGTTTCAGTGCTGTGGTTCTGTCTAAAACCTGACTGGAAGGCATCATAGCAGTTATTCTGTTTTAAGAAGTAATTGAGCTGTTGAGAAACTGCTTTTTCAATGATCTTACTTAAAAATGGAAGATTTGAGATCGGCCTGTAGTTGTTCATTTGTGTCTTGTCAAGATTGTCCTTTTTTAGTATAGGTTTTATTACACCAGTTTTTAGTGATTCTGGAAACACACCTGATAATAAAGAAAAATTGACGATCTGTAACAGGTCTGACTCTAAAGTCTTTGAGACCTTTTTGAAAAACAGGCAGGACATCTAAACAGCAAGAGGAGGAGTTCAGTTGACCTAAGATGTCCTCCAGGTCTTTGCTGTTAATCGGGTGAAACTGTTTCATGGTGTTTAAACAGTTTTTCGGTGGACACAGTACATATTCTGGATCTGCTGTTGATGTACCAATTGCTTGTCTAATCTTTTGGATTTTTTCTGTGAAGAATTTGGCAAAGTCATTGCAGGCCATGGTCGAATGAAGTTCAGCTGCCACTGACACAGGAGGGTTTGTTAGCCTGTCAACTGTAGAAAATAAGACCCGAGCATTATGACTGTTTTTGGTGATGATGTCAGAGAAGTAGGACCTCCTTGCACTCCTCAGTTGTAAATAATAATTGTGAAGTTTCTCTTTATAGATGTCATAATGAACCTGGAGGTTTGTTTTTCTCCATCTGCGCTCAGCTTTCCTACACTCTCTTTTTTTATTTTTCACTAGTGTGGAGTTTCTCCATGGAGACTTCTTCCTTCCAGAGATAACCTTCACCTTAATGGGAGCAATTGTATCCATTACATTTAACATTTTAGCATTGAAGCTATTGACGAGCTCATTGATTGAAACTCTGGACAGGTCAGGTGTTAATGGGAAGACCTGGTTAAATATCTCACTACTGTATTCAGTTATACACCGTTTTGTGATCACTGCTGTTGATATATTTGTGTGGGCTGAGATTTTACTTTCAAAGAAAACACAGTAATGATCAGACAGGCCCACATCAGACACAGTAACCTTTGAAATGCTCAGGCCCTTGGAGCTCAGTAGGTCAAGAGTGTGTCCTCTATTATGTGTGGGCTCTGTTACATGCTGAGTCAGCCCAAAGTTGCCCAGAGTGTTACTCAGGTCTTTAGTCCCTTTGTCCTGAGGGTTGTCCACATGGATGTTAAAGTCCCCAACAATAATTACACAGTCGAAATCAACACAGGTTCATGGATATTTCTTAAAATAGATTTTTCTGAGTTTGTTTTGAAATTGCAAAAAGCATTCTCAGGTGTTGTCAAGAGCCCGCCAAGGCAAGAGGTGGTGATATCCTGAGAACGATCCAATGCCCACTACAGAAGACATATTGAATAGACTATTGTTCTAATGACCCATTGAGGTTTTGCCGACATGTGACCACTATTAGCATGATGTCAATTTGTCTGCCATTCTGGATGTTTGACATTCATGGTGACCATGTAGGTTTAAGTGAATAAGTACGTAAATCACACACAGACATGGAGACCTGTCTGCAACAATCTGGCAACCTCCTGTTGCGAGGGAAAAATATGTATTCCTCAACCAGTTGGCAAAAACCTGTTTGTGATTTGGCTGTTATTATATTGCTGTGGTCGTAGAATAAATCTAAGTGATGCACTTGTCTAGAAACATTTCAGATATTCTCCAAGCTCAAGAACAAACGGAGAAAAGTCTGATTCAAACTGTAAATCGACACAGTTGGCTCAACCTTTACTTTGAAGATGAAGCATCTGCATTTTCTTTTCTTTTCTTTTTTCATTTTTCAAGTTTTGCTACCACTGGGTTAATAGTTGCCAAGTATTTGCACACAAAACATGAAACATTGCAGGCAACTGTAACCAAATCAAACACTAGGAGGTTTTTGATGCAGCACCTTCTTTGCAGCGATAACTATATGGTGGAAAACTTGTGAGCAATGTGGTCATGAGTATAAGAAACAATTATATAAGAAACCACAATAATATAAGAAACCGCAATAATGCTGTCATCCCAGAGTGATACATCATGTAAGATACACACCACAACAGTGGCAGGCCAGGACAGTTCCAGCAGGTCAGGTGAGCCCATATTTTCATGGTGAGGGTGGAAACACAGTAAACCGGTTTTATAGTCACAGTGACAAAAGGGGCACACTTTTATTATCTGCTTAGTCAGTAGGATAACGTTATTCAGAAAGAGCTGTGAGGGCAGCCTTGATTCTCACATTGATCGCTTTAGAAATGCAAATCATCAAATTCCATCTCTTTAATGTGCGCTGTTGTGAATCGCATATTTAAAAAAAGAAAAAAAAAAAAAAAAAGGTTTATCACTCTTTGTCTGTGTAAACTCAGCAAACATGAAATGTTAGTGAAGTAAGAATCGAAGCATCTTTTTTCAGAAGAAATGAACTTCTGATGTGCACAAATCAAGTAGTGGCTGATTTTTGTGAAAGATGTGGACTAAAGGATGTATTTTAATATACAGGTGATATATTATGGCTTTGGTGTTTATGTCTGAGTGTCAACATTTAACATAGGCTTTGAGTATGAAAAGATATCTTTAAATTTCACAGCACAGGATAAAATGTCAAAAACACTAGGTTTGGGAGTCTGACAAAAAAAAACCCCCCAACATATTTAAGATATTTTTCCCACTGATCTCTCAGATTGTGTCTGGAATTATCCCACTAATACATCAGTAAAGTTCTTGAAGGGATTTTTCCAGATTTCTCTAATCCTTTTCCCCTTTAAAGCCCCTTAAAATGCCACAAAACTTGTTCCCCTTTTCATTAGTTAAGTGCAGTATAACCAAGGCCACTAACTGTAATTGGACTATTCTTTAATAGTCCGTATACTTACTGTTTACTCTTGACTTTTACAGTGCTGATTTTTGGATACTATGGCTTTCTTCGCTGAGGGAGAAAGGTTAAAAAGCTATATTGTACAATTGTCGGTACATTCTAATTGAAACTAACCTTCATTACACATATCTCTGTCCTGTGCATTCCAAGTCCATATTAATCTGTGTATTTAAAAGACAGATCTGCGTAGTAGCCTTCAATCCATGGAGAGAGTCAGAGTGTGACCTTAAACTAAGGAAATCCTTACATTGTAGCTTGTGACAAAGGGTGAAGGGTTAGGTATCCTGAAAATAGTAGGTATACACAGAATATTAATAGTTCTTGCCTGTCCCCAAGGCAAGAACTATTAGTCTTTCAAATGGCAGGGCAAAACCCTATTTAAAAAGCACAATTATAGTTCTTTGTATGCTATATCATATTGCACACAAGGCTTTAAGATATAGGCCTCTGCACTTAGTTTGTAACAAAGGACTATTTGTGTTTAATACAACTATTAAAAACACTGTTGGAGTCTTAATGAGGGTAAAGTCCAAGAGGACCGCTGTAATATTTATGTCTAATGATTCTACACTTGATTGCCCTCTAATCTTGCTGATTTACGGTGTGTTCTCCCAGCTTTTTTTTTTTTTTTTTTTTTTGTCATTGGTACAATGTTGCAGTAGCTGTGTCCTGGGACTACAGTCTTATCAGTCACTCTCTCTATCTCACTGAGTGCCTCTAGTTGACCTTCCTCTCAGCGCTCACTGGCCCAGGCCTAAATAATAAATGAACAGCCTGGAAAGAGCCGAGTGTGTGAGCCGCGTATCTCTACTTGGAAGTGAACGAAAGCCAATGAGAGTGATCTCACTGACCAGGGTTGTCAGGGGTGGGAACTTGCACCATAACAGGTCACATACTTGTTACTTAACTGCATTGCCACAACATCCATCACTCACTCTCACCGTGTGAATACCCTGTAACACATGTAATGTGTGTGCTGGGCTGCAGGGTGTGTCAGTCATTAATGAAAAGCATCCCACCCTCTCAAGTTTCCTTCAGGAGAGGAGTGGGAGAGGAGGGAGTAGGGGAAAGGAGCTCAGGGGTTAAAGATAACAGGATTAAGAGAGCAGTATATTGTCATTATACTGTAACATAGCCCTGACATTTTGTCTCACTGCAGTTTTTCCTTCTCTCTCCCTGACCCACAGGCTGAAGACAATGTCATTCAAGTTGGTGAACACGTTATACCTAGATCACATCTTTTGAAGATTTACCAAAAAGTGCACCAACACTATCAACAGGAAGTTGTGAAATGTTGTTATTTGACCACCCAGAAATATTTTAATTCTGTCAAATATTTTTTATTGTCAGTAACTGAAGTAGGACTCCTTTTTTTTAATTCTCATTGGATGTTTGGTTCTTTCCACCTTGTGGATTTGTTTTTCACTGCTGCCTATGGATTCTCACAAATCCACACCTCCTTTGGACCATATACTGAAGCATGATTGCTATCTGTTTGGATTAGAAGCTAAGATAGACTGACCTTTTATAGTTGTGTTTTGTTTTGTTTTCTCTGTTTGCCAAGTGGATGATTCGCCAAGTTACCCAAAGTAGAAATGGATTGGAGGACTGACAGCTGGTTGAAACCTACCCTTTGGATTATTATGTTTTGGACACCTTCCTGCTGCTATTTTACTTTAGCACGATAAGAGTTTTTAAAGATGGGAAAGAGACAGAAATATCTGTCACCTGATTGCACAACTTAGTTTCTTTCCCATCATATTTCTGAAGTTTTTGCTGTTTTTTGTGGTTCAAGTTACTTTTAAAGATGAACTGCAGCATCTTTTTGTGTTCTCCCACCCTGATGTAGGCCTCTTTGGCTTCCCTATAAAAAGGACAAGAGGCATATGATAAATTACAAAGGCTGAAACCCCCTAAAGGATATCCTCACATAAGTGAAAGAAACAGTACTATAGTAGCTGAGCCGGTGTGGCGGTGCAGTATCATGGCAGCAGATCACGGCGAGCTGCTTGCTGAAATGGCAACCATGGGGCGTCTGAGTGCCACAGAACGGCTCAAGCATGCCAAGAAGCGCCGCACTCAGCAGCTGAAGGCTTGGGCACAGATGGAAAAGGATGCAGCACGAGGGTCGAGGGCCAAAGCAGATAAGAAGAAGCCACGCACCACCAAAGTGACATTCCCCAGTGCTGTCACCCTGCTTGATGCTGCTTCCCGCAACGACCTGGATGAAGGTGGGTATACACACTGCACAAAAAGTTCATAATCAGAAAACAACAATTCAGATCTCAGAAACGTGTGAAGGGAGACCCCAGAAGTATTGGTGTGCCATAAATTGACTGTAATGCTGAGGCTTCTTTGTCCTGTAGCTGTTGGCATTTGCTGAAAGAAGCTCTTGCACTGTAAAGACCAATGACTTACAGGAACTGAAAAAATTGCACTGAATATATTACAGATTAAAAATAGTATTAAGAGCTTTATTATAAGTTGTTGGATCTAAGCTAGTTGGTAAGGTGGTAAATCCTTTTACATTTTACACACACCATCTTGTAAAGATTGTTCTATGTTCAGGGCAGGTAAATGGCAAGGTTGTTTTTGTTTGTTTATTTGTATTTTTTGGAAAAGACTCTGCCCTGGTGGTCATGCATAATCTGTATATACATGATTGTAAATTTCTTTTTTCTTTTTTGCTAGTGAGGGAGATGCTTAACAGCGGAATCAACCCAGATCTAGTCAACGAGGATGGACTGACTGCTCTGCATCAGGTACACATGCATTTAGCTCCAGCAGCCGCCACCAGTCAACCACTGTTCACTGTTAACACTGCCAGTGGTACAAACTCAAATGCCTCCTCTCACTTAGTTCTGCCTTTGCACTAATCAAATGCTAAATGTATCATCAACATTACTGAGTTACACACAAAGCAGTTCTGCTTACGCGGCATGATTTTGTTACGGCCGGTAAAACCACATGTTGCACATATACCACTGTCAACATTTAGGCCAGTTCTGTTCTGTGTCTGTGTTTATGTTTGTTTGTGTGTGGTCACAGTTTTGAGCTCACCAAGTACTAGTTGTGTTTATTATTTCTTAACGTTTTCTTGGTTACTTTACATAAAGAAAGTAGTTATTACCCTTATTATAGATGGAAATGGTGAAAAAGGGTTTTGTTTTTTTTTCTTGCATTCCTATTTCTGGGCAACCTCAGTCACACTTAACCACCACAATATTGCTGTGTTTTGTTAGTTGACACCTTAAGACACCTTAAATCCTTGCAATTTTCTCACTCCTTTTTAATTTCTCCTTATATGTTTACACATACACGCACTACTACACACTCCTGAGAGGACTGTTTGTTAGCACAGAGAACTCTTTACAAGAGCGGTTTGCTTTGCTGTTTCCCTTGGAAAATTTAGTGTTTACACAGAGGGCTGAGTACATGCAAATTCTTTTCTTTATCCAGTGCTTTAGTTGACATTAATACTAATGTTTAGATTTTTTTTTATCTCTGCTTGTACTCATTTTCTAACGTCATATTTTTTTCCCTCAAGTTTATTCCATCCGTTTTTAATAAATGGTCGACAATTTTCATTTTTCAATGTTCAAAGAGATGTTGTAAGGGAGGGAGACCATCATTAGGCTGAAAATCCGCACAAACCTACCATAAATAGAGGAAAAACTTGAGGAGGGTCCAAATCAGGAATCTTGTTCATTCTTAAAAAGAAGGAATGCTCTGGTCATGTCAGCAAAATCAAAAGTCCTTAAAGACCCCAGAAAACAGCTAAGGTGCATTATGACATAATTATTTCTGTGATTGAGAAAAACAATTTCACAACATCTGACTAAGTCAAGAACACACTCAATCGCTCTCAAGGTCTGCAAGTAAGAGATGCCTTTATAAATGTAAATACAGAGGCTTTACCAAAAGGAACAAACCACTGGTTACACTCAAGAACAAGATGATCAGATTAGACTTTGACAGAAAACCTCTAAAAGAGCCTGCACAGTTCTGGAAACAAAAGCTTTGTACAGATGAAACCATTGTGAACTTGTGCCAGAGTGATGGGAACAGAAAAGTGTGGTAAATGAGAGAAACAACAAGATGAACCAAAGCATACCACACTATCTATCAAACTTGGTAGGAGCAGTGTCATGGTATGGGCATGTATGGGTGCCACAGGCCACTAGTGTTTATTAAGATAAGATAAGATAAGATAACTCTTTATTGTCATTGCACAGTCATACATAGTACAATAGTACAATGAAATTGGAAAACTGTCCTACGTCGGCACTACATATAACACAAAACGACACGATATGACACATCACAACGCAACACAAACAACACAACACAGTATAATAACTTAGTAATAAAAAAGAAGAATAAGTGTATTTGTATTGCACACTGTTATTATTGCACATTATTATTGCACCTTGTTATAAATATAAATATTATTATTGTTTTAAACATTGTTACCTCCCCCCTAAAAAAGTCCAAGGAGGTAGCCAATCAGGTCAGCTATTTGCATTGATCAGGGCTATTGCCCTGTTGTAAAAGCTGTCCTTGAGTCTATTTGTCCGGGACCTCAGCAGCCTGAACCTCCTGCCGGACGGCAGCAGCTTAAACACCCGGTGTCCTGGGTGTGTACCGTCCCGTAGGATGCTGCGTGCCCTCTTGAGACAGCGAGTGCTGTAGAGGTCCTTCAGGGAGGGAAGAGGATGTCCAATGATTTTTTGGGCCATATTGATGACCCTCTGGAGTGCCTTTCTGTGTGCTGTGGTGCAGCTGGAGAACCACACACCGATGGTACACACCGATGGTATTGATGATGCGATTGGTGATAGAATGGCAGGATGAACTGTGAAGTGTACAGGGCTATACTTTCTGTTCACATTCAGTGAAATGCTGCAAACCGATCAGAAACACAGTGTTAATGGATAATGGGTCAAAGGAAACTGCAAAAGCATCCAAAGAGTTTCTCAAGGCAAAGACATGAGACATTCTTCAATTGCCATGTCAGTCAGCTAATCTCAAACGGAGCATGTTTTCAGTTATTAAATACTAAACTGAAGGCACAGAGTCTCACAAACAAGCAGCGACTGAAGCATCTCAGCAGAAGAACAGAATTTGGTGATGTCCTTGGGTTCTAGACTTTAGAGAGTCAGTTACTGCAAACGGTTTATACCAAGGTGTTGAAAACAATCCTTACATTTAAAACATTTACGTTGGTTTGTCCAATTACCTTTTGGGATTTCCAAAAATGGAATATGTAAAAATATATAAAAATAGCTGTAATTCCTAAATGGTTATTACAGCACTTTGATTACATCCAGTGGATTCAAATGGAAATTTTGCACTTCAATTACATCATGTTTAAAGTTGCACACAGGCGAAAGCACAGTATTAAAAAAGAATCTGTCGTTGTCCAAAAACTTATGGGCCCAATTGTATCTGTTGTCTGTTCTCAGTGCTGCATTGATGATTTTGTGGAGATAGTGCAGTGTCTGCTAGACGCTGGTGCCAATGTGAATGCTTGTGACAGTGAGTTGTGGACCCCTCTGCACGCTGCTGCCACCTGTGGACACACTGGTCTGGTACAGCTCCTGATTCAGAGGTGAGTGCTGCCTCACATCATAACTTTTCTGTTTCTCTCACAAAATGTTTAAATTTCTAAGCTAATATGTTTTGTTTATAATGTGCTTTTTTTCGTTTCAACCTCAGTGGATGTTATTTGCTAGGCCACATTTGAGACTTAGAGCCTTCTTGGGAAGAGAAAGCAATTTCTGAACCCAATGCAAATGAAAACACTTAGAGTGACACACCCTAATATGCAAAGCTGCTAACTCAGGTCTTTTTGCATATGGATATGTGTGCTTTCAGTGGGGCCGATGTGCTGGCTGTCAATGCAGATGGCAACATGCCTTATGACATCTGTGAGGACGAGGCTACCCTTGAGCTGCTGGAGATGGTTATGGCTGAACAGGGTCAGTGAGAAGTTTGTGCACAGATTAACCTTCCTGCCTTTGACAGGTTGGGGAAAAAGTGGCATGATCAAGATTAACTTACCTGTCATGTGTCACATTTGAAATCAGATGGCCAACATTTATGTGCAGTTCCAAAGTAGGAAGAAAATAAATCCAAGTCCAAGTGATCTTTTTAATCCTGTCCCTGTGTGTGTTGTTTTGTGAAGGGATAACTCAGGACCGTATAGATGAATGCAGAGGGGCTAAAGAGGCGGCTATGCTGGCTGACCTTCGGGCTCTGGCTCAGAGCGGAGCAGATTTAAACGCACAAGATGATAATGGAGCAACTCTGGTGAGACACAAGGACGCATGCACATGAACTGTGTGGTTCACTCAAGATTTGTCAGCTCAGAGTTCAAGTCTATATCTAATGCTGTAAAGCTAGATATTTTAAAAACATCTGATTATAAATGCAATAATTCCCTGACCGTTAACAGGTTGCACAGGTTTCCTGCATTCTTTGTAATGTTTTTCCAACCATTTCTGTAACATTTAGCCAATGTAATAATAATATAAAGGCTCAGAGAATTGGGAAAATATTTTGTTAATTTTATTTTGTTGTGAAATCTTGTTCTTTACTGACGTGCAGTTCATTTTCTTTATTCTTTTAGCTCCATATCGTATCTGCTAACGGCTATATGTCTGTGGCTGAGCTGTTACTAGAGAACAAGGCTCAGGTGGATGTGAAGGACTCTGATGGGTGGACTCCACTGCATGCTGCCTCCTGCTGGGGACAGGTTCATACTGCTGTCATGCCTAAAGCAACTAGTTTTCTGAAATGACTCATTCATAGTGTTTTGTGTTTTTTGTTCCATAGATGCAGATGGTGGAACTGCTGGTGGCACATGGAGCCAATCTAAATGCAAAGTCCGTCTTAGAGGAGACACCACTAGGTGAAACTAGAGCATTGTTGTGGCTGCTGTTTCTGCCTTTATTATCAAACTTATTCATGAGAGACACACAAATGTCAAACTTGCTTTTGCCTTTCAGATTTATGTGTTGATGAGGAAGTCAGAGCCAAACTGATGGACTTGAAGCACAAACATGATGCCATCATGAAGAGCCAGGACAGGCAGAAAGGCACACTGCAAAGACGAGCATCTAGCACAGGAAGCAGAGGGTGAGCGTGGAGCTCAGTGGAACCAGAGGGGGAAAAGCATACACCGAAGTTGAAATGGATCATTGTTTTACTGCTTCCCCTCCCGTCTCTCATTTCTATGTGCAGTAAAGTGGTGCGTCGCGTCAGCGTGAACGAGCGCTCCAGTCTCTACCGCCGGGAGCACCACAAAGAGGCCATGGTGTGGCAGGAGCGCGGTCGACAGCCCGAGCCACAGGACGACGATGAGGACAGACAGACCGACAATGAGTTGCACCAGCATGCCACCATGGTGATGGAGGTTTTGTTTGGAAAATGTTTCTCATGACTGTTTTTGTGACCATTACAAACAGTGTAAATGTTTTGTATTTTTTTTTTTGTTTGTTTTTTTGTCCCGTCCCGTCCCGTCCCGTCCCGTCCCGTACCCCCACCCCCACCCCCTCGTGTTTTAGGTTGCTACTCGAGGTGCAGCAACATCACACTTGGAAGAACTGGAGGCAGCAGACAGGAAAATTATGCCCAGCCTAGGGAATGGAGAGACCTCTGTTTCTCTGGCATCTTCTGTACCTGGAGAGCAGTGGAGTGGGGGAGGAATCATGGAGCGCAGCGCCTCCTACCAGCTCGGCTCTGCGTCTGGAGCGGGGTCTGCAGAGGGCGAGGGGGCAGACAATATGACTCGCGAGAAATCCCACCACACCTTGGCTGACCTGAAACGCCAGCGGGCAGCTGCTAAGCTCAATAAATACCAAGCACCTGCACCACCGCTGCCCTCGCCCGTTGAGGAGGAGCCCTCTGTTGCAGCAGCTGAGGTGACAGCCATTCAGGCTCAGCCAGATCCTGAAATGACGCCTGCCGCCGAGGCAGTCTCACCCAGCCAGGTGTACTTCACCCCAGCCAGTGGAGATCCTCCACTTCTGAAACTCCGAGCCCCTGAGGAAGAGCAGTCCGACAATAAGGAGCCTTGCTGTGGACTCATGTAGAAAGAATCATGTAATCAGACAAATATGCTGCCTATAAAGTACAAAAGCTGGTGGCAAAAAGTGGCAAAAAACCCTGTTAAAACAGACATGCTTTAAGTGAATCACTGGAGACTCTTTAGGTTAAGGCTACATGCCAATGATGGATCAATCTGCTTTGCATTTCCAAGTGAACTAAAGTGCAATCTGTGATTATTCCTCCTTTGATTAGCTTTCTCATTTCTTATGCAGATTTCACACCTTTAGCAGGTCCTAGCTTTCCCTCCTGCTTCACCTACAGGAGAACTCCAGATTGTTGTCTTGCAGTTAGAAGCAGACAGCTCCCCCACTCCATTTTTTGGGGCATTACATTACTCATCTCTTAAATACACAATTAGACTGGCTGAAAGCCATAGAATCATGTGATGTTTTCTAGATAAGGCAGAAGACTGAATTGCAGCTGATTTGTTTTAAATCAATGAGGTTCTTTTTTTTTTTTTTCTTAATGAGTGCTATGACAGGTACATGATCTACATTAGCGTACATTTATATTGTAAACGAGAGTGAAAGAGGTTTGTTTCTTTATAGGGGATTGATCATGATTGGTTTAATAAATATTCTGAATTTATATTTAATGAAGATGGACCGTTTCCTTGCTTGATTTATTTTTTCTCTCCTTTACTTTGGACTGAAAACATTTTTCTCTTGTTGCTTTCAAGTGCACAAAATTTTAAATGGTGCAATTTACTAATGAACGATTTGTGAGGAAATTTAGCTCAGCCTGTCATCATCATCATCATCATCTATCAAATTCCTATTTTTCTGTCAGTATTTCTATTTTTCTACCCTCAGAATGTAATCATATTATTTATTCTTCCTGATCCGGAGACAATTTTTGTGTTAACTGAATTGTCAAAGAGTCTGTTTAGTTTTCTTGTCAAACTGAGCAAACGTGTCACGATTGTTTATCAGAGGTTGGTGCCTTCATTAAATGTCTTATTTAAAAAAAGGTTTGCAACGCTTGCACGAAGTCTCACGTTTAAATTTTGTGAGCAGTGGGATTATTACATAATCGGTCTGACATGGACTTGATGTACTCTCAATGCACCCTTTTTCTGTATTGCATTTCAGTTTTGTTAGTGATTTTTACTGATCCCTGTTTAGAAAAACAAAACATAAAAACATGTTTTCACAAATGATTTTTGTATATATTTTTTAATATGCAAGAACTCTTAATGAATGTATCTGGATGTTATGACTGGGATGCTTACAGGGAGGGGATCAGATCAGATAATGGGTTTAAAATATTTTATTTTATTCCAACTTACATTTTTAAGTGTGTGATTTGAGGCACAGATTTGATCAGGTTATTGCCTTATAGTTGGTTCAAAAAAAAGCTGAACATATCCCAGTCTGTCTTGTTTGTTTGATGTTGATGACAGCTCCCTCTTGTGGTAAAAATGATCAGCTGAATATTTTTTACTTGCCCTCACTCCCCCTTTTGTCGTCCTCTTAGATCAGATCAGTCACTCTCTGACTTTCCACACATCTCGAATGGCACAGTCTGTTCCGAGCCATCTGCCAGAGCAGCAGTTAATACACAATGACAGCTTATTTAGGTGGTTTAACATTGTGGTGCACTAGAATTACCTTCATCCACACCCATAAACATATGCGCACAGATCCTTATGTTGTATAAGTCCTCAGTAACAGTTACCCTTATGGGGAGGGAGTGTGTTAAAACTGGAAGCTGCTTATGTTCAGACTTGTTTTGACTGTGAGCCAGCACCACTGAGTTGCAGGGACCGAGCCTGTAAGTCTCTTATAGTAATTATATAGCTGTTGCACAACATAAGGTATGTGATGTTGATCTGTCATTTAACGTTGAGGTAAAGTTGGAACAGTTACAGTCTGACAAAATGCACATGAAAGTCACCAGGGCATCACATGCTTGTGTGTGAACTGTTTTAGTTTGGGAAAGACATTTGATATCCCAAACTCTTTCCAAACCATCTGGGGGGGGGGGGGGGGGGGGGGTCTCGCACTGTCCTACAGATACACATTCACACTCCTCTCTGTCTCTGATTAAAACAAATGACATGCAAAGGAAGGAAATTTCCATGTGAGAAATGAATTTTATTTAACATTGCATCCCTGGCATCAAGTTCCCCTGCATTCTAGGTGGTTTTTCTCTGGTACTGTAGTTCCTTTCGCATGAAAATACAGCACAGTGATGTGTCGTGGATGTAATTTATTAACCCATACCTTCGTGCCACAGTCGATTAACATAAACCAAAATACAATATACAAAGCAAAAGAATGAATATAGTTCTAAGAACTTTAAAAATAAATATTTGATAATGACCACTATTTATTCAACACAGTCTGCGCTCTCTAATGGAAGCTGTCTTGTCTTTAAGTAGTCTTCAGGAGTACTTTTCCAGGCTTCTTGAAAGCTCTTCTTTGGATGTTAGCTGCTTTTGGTTTCCTGTCAAGATGAGCCCACACTGCTTCAACACCATGTTTTAGAGTCCACTGTAGATGCCCACTATTGTCCCTGTGTTTCAAATTTGGATTCATCACTCCATAAAACCTGTTGCTACTGATTTCAGTCTGTGTCTTGTGTAATTTGGCATAGCTCAGCCTTTTCTCTGTTTTCCTTACTCAATAATGGCTTTCTAACAGCAGCTCTTCCACTGACACCATTTCTGATGAGGCTTGATGTATCAATTGAAGGGGCAATGCATCTCTCAGGTCCTCCGTCAGGTCTTTGCTGGATTTTTTCCCCTGTTTCTTAAGGACCTGACTATCAGATGCTCTTCTACTGTAGTCTTTAGCCCTGCACCTTCTTTTGTGTTACTCCATCAGATTTTTAAGGGCATGCCACACACCATGCTGAAAGATGCCAAGTTTCAAACTAAGAGCTCTTTGAAAATGACCTTCTTGGCACAGTTTTATGCCTTTCAAACTGTGTTATCTTTGGCATTTCATATGTTGATGTAACAAATGATGGGCTTTGTGACCGTTTTCAGAGTTGAATGATTTGTAGGTCAGTGTTAAGTTGTTCAACAAACAAACACATTCTTATGAAAATGTGAAGGTACAAGGACTGGACTCAAGATGACTGAAAAAGCAGCCAGTTTCCAGTGTAACAAAAAAAAAAAGAAAATTTTCAAAACTCTTGCCCAAAACCCTCTTTAGAAGTCTTGTTTTCTATAAGTTAGCTGTTGCTATTGCACTTAATGTCCGTCATAATACAGGGCATTATTCATCAACAATCCAATAGAAATGATACTGTTAAAATGACACAGACAGCATTAATCTCACTCTCTCCCTCCGGCAAAGAAGTTTCCATTCTGAGCTGACAACATAATACTTTAATAGTTACTCTGTCGTTACATTCACTGTAGCAGTATACCTCTTTTATGGATTTTTTTTAAGAGCTAGAAACGCTACGTAATAAAATTAATGAAACCTGCATTTCATTTATCTGCTTGACAATCGGGGTCCTGGTATGCTGACTGTCAACCTGTAATGGCTGTCTGGGACACCTCACTGTAAGAAAAGCCAGGCCTGCTTCACCTGCTATATCGAGTCAAAATCTCTGCTTCAGAGCAGGGCCACTGTATGGCTGATATTACACTGTTGTCCAGTGGTGAACCCACAGCAAATCACCCAATTAAAACCCAAGTTTTTGTTTTCAGCAAGAATTTTCTGAATGAGAGAAATAAAAATAGAAGTTAGATGTTTGATTGTATGATGTGTGATTGACACGGATCTGTAAAACTAAAACGTATTTGTATTAATATTATTATTTTTAAACACAAACCTAAGTAAAATAACTTAAAACTGAAACTAGTTATTATATGTTGTTAACAACTATTGTAACTGCAGTTGTACACTGGCCTACATTATGAACAGATCATTCAAAAAGTTGTTTATTAAATACTGTCTGGTTATTGATTAACTGTACTAAAAATCAGATAGTGGCTTCTTCATGTTGCTCTACTGTTTTGCTCCACATTGATCACAGCAGCGGATACTCAAGAAGGACATTTAATAAATTGGACTAGTCTTGTAAGATTTTACAAAGTAGAGATTACGGTTTTCGCATGATAACAGAGCCATCGTCCGGATGAAGTCCACGTCCAAGGTAAATAAAGTATTTCTACAGCATATACAACACGCCAGAGTCTATCCCAGGCGAGTTAGTCAGCCAGTTTTGAGAACCTAGCATAAATATGACTTTATAACAGTTGGGAATGGTGCTTATTGCTTAGCTCTTTTCTAATTATACAGTTCAGTTGTTGTTGTTTTTTTTTTTAAAAAAAAGAAAGAAAAGAAAACCGCTTTAATGTGGGAACTTTGACCTTGACTTAACCTTTAGTGCTTTTTCTTTCTTTTAAGCTGTGCTGCTTGTCTTCAGCCAATACAACTAGCAAACTAACATCTTCCAAAGGGCTTCTTCTACTGGACAAGCCACACTCTCAAGCAGGACAAAGAAAGGAAGAAAAGTCTCCTTATTAAAGAACTTGGGCTGTACTTTGTGCACTCTTTTACCATCCATTTATTCGTCACTGTTATTTAGGTGGCCAACATTGGTTCGGACTTGCACGCGCTAACATTGTCTCTTAACGTAAATTAGCCGCTGCTTGCTAGCGACGTTAAATGCTACTTACTTGTTTATTTGTTCATGCTTTAACTTTAAATAAATACTTCCCGATGCATAACAATTAAGAATAACTGTAAAAACGTGGAAGCAAAAGGCAACTGAAGCTGATGCCAACGCTGGCATCGGTATTGGATTGATACTGACGCAATGGGATCGATATCTTGATGCATGCTCAGTCATCCAGGTAAGTAAATCTCCAAAAGTTGATTCTGTTCATTTCTCACACAAAACTGGACCTCCCAGCCCATTGTTCCTTGACTGGGGTAGTTTCAGTCATTATGCAATGTACAGTTTATAAGATTGGGGAAACCTGCAGTCAGCTGAGACTGAAGAAGTCACCTGGATGAGTGATGAAACGTTTCTCCCACAAAACGCTATGTCCAGATGAACAGAATCAACTTTTGGAGAATAGGATCGATACTTTGCTTCTATTCTCCAATACAGTATGTTGCCCATTAAATTTTCTTAAATAAATTATTTGTTTAAATGGAAAAATAGAGCTCAAACATGCATTGTGAAACATTTATTAGCCTTTTTGTGCTGACTGTATAGTCTTTAACCTATATACATAGCAAACACTAACCCAAAGCGATTTAGAGTCTCAAAAAATGTCTGTGAAGGTTCTCAGTCATCCAGGTCATAGTAGTCAAATTAGCTTGCAAAGAAAAGCGTCTGGACTTCTTTAAGTTGCTTTTGCATGATATCATGCGAATTCCTGAATTCACATGATAAGGTGGGGGGCCAGGTTTAACAATGAGCTCACCTGAAACCCTGGCTGGGACCCACACCCATTTTCACACCCTGGCTCATCAGGGGGTCCTTTTGTCCCTCTGTGGGGGGATACTCCCACTAGGTTTAAATCTGGGACTTCCCACCATTTGACCTTAGAACTGAAGAAGCTTCAGAAGAAGATGAGAGGTGAAACGTCTTCAAGCAACTTAAAGAAGCCCAGATGCTTTTCTTTGCAAGCTCAGTCTCAATTTTTTTTTAAATATCCAATTTTTGTGGAAAGTGGAAATCACAAAAACTTTGTAATCATTAAAATGTCACTGTCACACAACACACTGTCACGCTCCCCTACATAAGCTGCCTTTATAGGTTAAAAGTATTGGTATTGGTATCGGCAGGACCTGCACCGTATTCACTTGGTATCGGATCGATAACAAAATTTGCTGTTTGACACGGCGCCGGTCAGCGCCGCTAGACGCTGACTTCAGTCGCGGTTAGGAAATCCAGCCAATCGCAAGCGACAGCGCGCGAAGGCGGGGCAGCACAGGGCGGCCCGGGGAGGGGGGGGGGGGGAATACAAACACCCAGGGTGCAGAGGCTCGCGTGTCAGTTGAAGCTTAAAGGAAAGGGGCTTGGAAGGAAAAGTAAACACGGAAACTTTTCTGACAACATCCCCGCTGAACAACTGGTAACTGCTGATATACTTTATCTGCTCCCCGTGCAGCTAGGAGCGTCTAATTGCTGAACCTATCTTTTTTTTCTTTCTTTTTCATCTTCCAGATAACGCTTCAGCTTCAACGGTGCGCTCGTGACATAACAAACATGTCCCAGCAGGCAGTGAACGGGGTCCCGCACCGGGGCAGGGTGCTGACTTTGGACAGCATGAACCCCAACGTTAAGCGGGTGGAGTACGCGGTCCGCGGACCCATCGTCCAGCGGGCGGTGCAGATAGAGAAGGAGCTGAAGGAGGTAAAGTGGAGCCAAAGTTGGACAAAGCAGGAGAAAAGCGCGAACTGAGTTAAGAGTATCGCTGAGGTGGCACTCAGGAGGGAGTTGGGTTTCAAAAGAATGGTTTGTTAATTTAAAGCTATGTGCTTTAAAGTGCGGGTTCTAACGTGTTTTTTAAGTGTTAAATCATATTTCCCGTGTTTTTTTTGTTTGTTTTTTTAAAAAAATTGTTTGTTGTTTCTTTTTTATTTTTTTGTTTGTTTTAGCCAAGGGGGAGACATGGTTATGCAGTTATGTACATACCCAGCTGTTGAAACTATTAAACAGCTGGAATCTAACTCTACACAGCCGTCATAGGTCACACCTGTTGGAAATACCCCCTTTATATATAAGCCCAGAAATTATTAAGATTGCCTCATATTAGATTTTGGCACACAGTAAGTAAAAAGTGTCATTTCCCGACTCTGTTTCCTCCAGATACAGTTACAAAATAATAATTCAGGGCAGGCTTTGTGCATGAGATGCTTGACTTTTGCTGACTGGCTCAGGGAGTGGAAGCAGGACATTCAGGGCAGGTCAGCATTCAAAGTGTTTGCATGCGCCACGATGAGCTTGTTGCCCTCTGCTCGTCTTTCATTCAACAGGGCAATATTGATTTACTGTGCTTCCCTTAGGAAGGACGCGTAGGCTGAACAAGCTGTCTTCTGAAAGCTGTAACGCAACCCTCGGCTCTGCAGTTATGTCCTCTTCATGAGACACGTGATGAGCCTGCGGGGACAGCTCTGGCCTTCTTTGAGTACACTTTGCTCTCATCTTGCCAGGGGCGGCCAAAGGATCCAAAAGGATGTGTATAATACAAAGGGTTATTACGTAAGAGGAGAGGCTGCACTCTCTGTCCTCCTTTGTTTCTTTCTGGGTTTACCCACCTCCCTTCTGCACGCGAGGGAGCGTTTTCATTGAACTGAGCTGCAGCTGTGAGGCCCAGCAGCCTCAGAGGCCTTTCTGTGCAAGGAGCCTTATAACAAGCAGCCCCCCCCAGTTCTGTGGAAAGGCGGCCTCACTTCTCTGGTTGTCAATTTTTTTTTCTTTGCTTATTGAAGCCAAAGCAAATCCTGCCAAAAAACTTTTCCCAGAAGTCATGACAAAGTTGACTCATCATCTATTGGTGAGCTTCCTGTCAAATCTTTTAACTGGAACACTTACTGACAACTCAGCAGATATTATGCGTGTGTGCGTCTGTGTGATAATGACCCACACATCTGGCAGAACAGTGCCCACAGTACTAATTCAGGCGTGAACCTCAGCTTCTGGCAGTTCTGCACTTCCTGTCATAATAAAAGGGTGACAATACACCAGTAGAACGGGGAAAAAGAGCCCATCTATTACTGTAAACAGTTCTTTAATTTTCTTTTACTGAAATGGACATTGAGTGCATTTCAGTAAAATTGACTTTGATAAACCACATGATTAAAGCAACAAGGTTATTTTCCACTTTGCCTCAGTTATAGCTTGAATGATCCGTGTTCCAGTTACTCTAGCACAGTTCAATTCAATTCAATTTTATTTATATAGCGCCAAATCACAACAAAAGTCGCCTCAAGGCGCTCTATGCAGTTAAGCATAGAGAACCAAGAGTCCAAACTAGAGCTGTTGTAAGTGAAATAACATTCACGATGACTGTCAGGCCTGTTGTCCCACAGGCTTTCTTGGCCTGGTCTGCAGGTCTGGCCTGCGTAATATTCACCTGGTGCTGACTGAGCAGGAGAAACGAAGCAGCGAGCCGAGGAACCAACTGGCTCCTATTCTACCCGGAGAACAGCAGTCTCTTTGTTGCTCGAGAATGGGGGCTAAAAAGGAAAAGGAAAAGCATCCCGTTACTTAGATTCCAATCAAGCTCTTATCTGACAAAATCCTAACTCAAAGCACATTCGAGAACTTGCTCTTGATATTATTCAAGGACACAAAAATGACTAATAGGGACTTGGTTTCAAGGAAAACACTTTCAGTTGAACTTAGAGGCTGGTTGCTTGCTATTTTGTCATGTAGAGCACAGTGAATCATGGCAAGAATAATGTAAACAGCAGTTTGTTTGTTGTGTGTATGTAGTTGTTTGACCCAAAGGAGAACTTAAACTACAGGACTCGACAGTATAAGAATAAAGCTGTCCTGAGAAGCCGTAAGGTGTATATTACCACAATATAGTCCACTTATTTTGATGAATGTTGAGAAGTAAATAAGACCCCAAATGAATGTTGGGTTGAGTTTACCAGCAATTTTTGGTTTCTTTCTGTAGCTATTTAGAAATGCAGTGAAGCGTAACATTATTTCATCATGATAAAAACAATGCCCAATAATTTTCATAGATTAAAATGATCCTTTTGGTTATTTTGGTTAACAGAAATCTTCTGTTTTGTCTTAATTATCTTAAAAAATGGTTAATATGTTCAAACCTGATGCTTTTCACTGGAGAAAGTCCAAAATCTCTTTCAAGTGAGGTGAGGAATTACATATAGGGAAAGCTGTGTAGAACCCATCTGAGGCAGGTTTCAGAATAGACAGTGGCTGCAGTTCTGCAGAAAACAAAACAAGTTCCCAAGATTTTATGGGAGGTGCAAGAATTGGTGCAAGCCAGCACAATGAGAACAGCATGTCCTGAATTTCAGAACCACAAAGACAGTTTACATAAACAGGGTGCAGTAAGCTCCAGATGTACTTCTGGAACTGCTCTGTGGATTTTTTACTTTTTATGTCCTTTGGGTTTTTTTAAAGAAATTGTATTACTAGATAATAAAATGTTGTATCCTCGCCTGAAATGCTAATTAAAGGGCACTTGTGGAAGTGTTTGGTAAAGTTAAATGGGCACACAGCAGTGCACGGGTACTGTCGCTTCACGACAAGAACATTCCTGGGCTGAGCCTCCTGGTACGCTGGGGCCTTTTTGTGTACTGCATGTTCACTCTGTGCTTGCATGACTTCCTCCCATAGTCCAAACAAATGCTTCTCAGGTTAAATGGATTTCTAAATTGGCTATAGGCATCAAATGAGAATGTGTGGTTGTCTCTCTTGATGGTTTGGTGACTGGTCTAGGATGTACCCTGCCTCTTACCCACAGTTATGAAAAAGGATATACCACTGTTCCCCTTTCAGTGAAGTGTGGATGTACTATGTAGTTGTGTTTATATCACAATGCAATACAAACTGGGGATTTGCAGTTTTCTAATTGTATTTCAGACAAACCTTCAGTGAAGGCTTAGTACAGTTTTCATTTTAGTTTTATGACTGGCCCAGGCTGTCCAAAGTAACAGAGGATATCTGTTATCACATGTCCTCCTCTAATTAGCAGCAAAGGGTGGTGCATGTTGTGATCAGTAAATAGACAAATGGGCTCCAGACCAGCGTGTGCATAATTTGGTTAGGTGAAATAGTTGACGAGGAAGGGCTCAAATAAAATGAAGGTGGACAATGAGGTGGACAGAAGCAGAAAATGGTTTGGATAAATAGAGGAATGAAATGAAGAGGATTCAAGAGTGTCTTATAATTGGATTCAGCCTGCAATTTGTGAGTGAAACCCCAACATCAACAAAAGCAAATTACGTTTTTGTGTGTCTGGTAGCTCTGGCAGCAGGACTGTGCCCTTCCAGGCCAGCACTTTTGCGCTGCAGCCCAAACTACAGTCTGTACCAGAGCCTTTGTAAAACAAAAACTTCTAATGGTGAGAAGATCCATGTGAGGTTTTTGAGGGGACAAAAAGCTCTATGTGAGATGAATACAAGGACTTCTGATTTGAGAGATTATCTCATCAGGCCTGGGAATGCCTCGGAATCCCCCAGGAGCAAATGGAAAGTGTTGCTGGGGGTAAGGGCCTCTAGAATATCCTTCTTGGTCTGCTGCCACCATGATCTGACTCCCGATAACCTCACAATTTTCAAAAGAAGAGCAAACCAAATAGGGAAAATGAAAAATACAACGCTGCTTAAAAGTTAAAGGCACTGCAGCTAAAACCAGAACCAAAAGCAAACATTGCAGATGAAAAAAGAAGATAAGATTAACAATATCGAAGGATAAGGTGACTGACTTTAACTGCAGTTGTAAATTCCATGACATTAGTGTGTTCATTAATGATTACATGTATTCTTACAGCTCCTGAGACAAGTATAGCCTGTACATTTGAACCCCTGGCTCTGTTAAACATTCTTGGGTGGAAGTAAACATAAAAAAAACATAATTCTTGCTTGGCTTGCTTTCTACTCTTATGGTGTCAGCAAGTACAAGCTTTTATTGCCTTAAAGGATTACATGACAATACCAGTGCTTAAAGGGCAAAGAAATGCTAGCGCTCAGGACTGGTGACTAAATGTCTGTCATGTATATGCTTGTCAGAAAGAAAACCTTCTCTTGTGATCGTGTTGAAATGGTGATCCCGTTCTCATACAGACTTCATTATTTAGTAGTTTGAGGTTTTATGTGTAGTAATCAGTTATATGCTTGTAAGCTATAACCTGAGGTTGCTCAGATTAGGAGCACAGCAAAGGTGATTTATAATGTACCCTTTGGAGTTACTTTGCAATTCTCAATCCTGCTTCCTATGAGTCTTAGTTTTAATCTCTCCCTACAAAGAGTCTCTTATGCCGGGTATGCTTCTCATCTGCTCTTCTCCAGATGTCAGTTATGATGTAATAACCATAATCATTTTAACCATGATTGATGTTGGAAGCAATCAAAAGAAGGGACGGAGAAAAAGACAGGGAAAACAGTAACGTTTCTGCTTTACCTTTGCTCACTTGTTTCCTCCTCACTTACTCCTTTTTTACATGTCCAAACAAGTTTGGTGAGCATATGTTCCTAGAATTAACAATGCAAAGATTTTTTTTTCACACTTTGCTCAGTCACTTATATCAGGTACCTTTCTCTGTTTTGTTCCAGGGAGTGAAGAAACCTTTCACAGAAGTCATCAAGGCCAACATAGGTGACGCCCACGCTATGGGTCAGAAACCAATCACATTTTTCAGACAGGTTAGACCACTCTCTTGCTTAAAGCTTACAATCTGTTAATGCCTGTGTTTTTGCTAAGTAGGACGCACTCATAATTACAGAAGGAAACAAAACTGTATGACAGAAAACCCAAAACAACCCTAAAACCACATACAAAATAACGTTGAAGCAACACATCCCCGCTGAAGAAATATTTAGTGGCCAGCTCCTTGTTAGTCTTGCAATTTAGGTCATATATTATGAAACTGGTGTAGCATGGTGGTGCAGTGGCTAGCACCGTCACCTCACAGCAAGAAGGTTCTCAGTTTAAACCATATGAAGCTTCCATGTTCTCCTTGGGCCTCTGGGTTTCCCCCAGATGCCCAAAAGCCATAGATGTCTATGTCATATACACAGTACTTTCAGCACTGAGATAAAAGTACTCAAATAGAAGCTTAATTGTGGCATTATAGTGTAACTTTCGATATTGGATTTAAAATTAAACAACATGAACAATAAATGCTTAACTTTGTAAATAATTACAGATTGAATAAGTCACAGTGGTCACAGTTGTGGGACATGTAGCGATTTTTGTTCTTTTCCTCTCAGGTCTTGGCTCTCTGCTCTTATCCAGCACTGTTGGAAGATAGCAAGTTTCCTGAGGACGCCAAGCAAAGAGCACGGCGCATTCTTGAGGCCTGCGGAGGCCACAGTATAGGTCAGACAACTCCCCCTCACTACACCAACCACATTCTCTGTCCCAGGCTTCAGCACCTATGTCACTAGCATCTACGTCTATTTGTCTGCTTATCAATAATTAATTTGGACAGTCTGATCTCTGTGTAAACTGGTCAACTAAATATGTTACTTGTTAAACAAAGTTCAGTGTCATATCATTAGGGGCCTACAGTGCTAGCCAGGGGATCGAGTGCATCCGTCAGGATGTGGCGCGCTACATCGAGAAAAGAGACGGTGGCATCCCCTCCAACCCCGACAACATCTACCTCTCCACTGGGGCCAGCGATGCCATTGTGGTATGTGCTGACTCATTTTGCTGCTGTACAAATGGCAACTGAGGACAGGTGCTTTAGTCAGCTTTTGTTAAATATATACTTATCTGTACTTTGTACATCTCTAATACTACTCCACCCACAGACCTTTGTCTGTCTCACTTTTATGCAACCCAATCAGGCTGCTGAATGACTCCTGCACTAAAGATCCTGCAGTATGAAACTTGTTTTTCCCCAATATGTTTCTATGTAGGTGTTAAAGTTTGTCTCCCAACAAAATTGATTGTTTGTACTCTTCTTTTTAATATACACAATTAACCCAACAGTCCATACATAGTCTCCATAATAACGCCACTCCACTCTGTTCTCCTTTTTCTCTTTACACCTTCCAATCCAAGACCATATTGAAGTTGCTGGTGTGTGGGGAGGGTTGTGACCGAACAGGAGTGATGATCTCCATCCCCCAGTACCCTCTGTACTCAGCTGCCCTGGCAGACCTGGGCGCTGTCCAGATAAATTACTACCTGGACGAAGACAACTGTTGGAGCCTGAACATCACAGAGCTCAGGAGAGCGCTCAGTGCCGCGAGGGAGCACTGCAATCCTCGTGTCCTCTGCATCATCAACCCCGGAAACCCCACTGGTAATTCAATTCAATTCAATTTTATTTATATAGCGCCAAATCACAACAAATGTCGCCTCAAGGCGCTTCATAGATACAGAGAAAAGCCCAACAATCATATGACCCCCTATGAGCAAGCACTTTGGCGACAGTGGGAAGGAAAAACTCCCTTTTAACAGGAAGAAACCTCCGGCAGAACCAGGCTCAGGGAGGGGTGGCCATCTGCTGCGACCGGTTGGGGTGAGAGAAGGAAGACAGGATAAAGACATGCTGTGGAAGAGAGACAGAGATTAATAACAGATACGATTCAATACAGAGAGGTCTGTTAATACATAGTGAGTGAGAAAGGTGACTGGAAAGGAAAAACTCAATGCATCATGGGAATCCCCCGGCAGCCTACATCTATTGCAGCATAACTAAGGGAGGATTCAGGGTCACCTGGTCCAGCCCTAACTATATGCTTTAGCAAAAAGGAAGGTTTTAAGACTAATCTTAAAAGTAGAGATAGTGTCTGTCTCCTGAATCCAAACTGGAAGCTGGTTCCACAGAAGAGGGGCCTGAAAACTGAAGGCTCTCCCTCCCATTCTACTTTTAAATACTCTAGGAACAACAAGTAGGCCTGCAGAGCGGGAGCGAAGTGCTCTAATAGGGTGATATGGTACTACAAGGTCATTAAGATAAGATGGGGCCTGATTATTTAAGACCTTGTATGTGAGGAGCAGGATTTTGAATTCAATTCTGGATTTAACAGGAAGCCAATGAAGGGAAGCCAAAACAGGAGAAATATGCTCTCTCCTTCTAGTCCCTGTCAGTACTCTTGCTGCAGCATTTTGGATTAACTGAAGGCTTTTCAGTGAGTTTTTTGGACATCCTGATAATAATGAATTGCAGTAGTCTAGCCTGGAAGTAATAAATGCATGAACTAGTTTTTCAGCGTCACTCTGAGACAGGATATTTCTAATTTTAGAGATGTTGCGCAAATGGAAGAACGCAGTCTTACATATTTGTTTAATATGTGCGTTGAAGGACATATCCTGGTCAAAAATGACTCCAAGGTTCCTCACAGTGTTACTGGAGGCCAAGGTAATGCCATCCAGAGTAAGAATCTGGTTAGATACCATATTTCTAAGCTTTTCAGCGCCGAGTACAATGACCTCAGTTTTATCTGAGTTAAGAAGCAGAAAGTTAGTGGTACACCTCTTTGCAGTTTCTCCATGTGACATTAAGGAGCTGCTGATGTTTTAGAGTCTTGTTGTGTATGTGTGGACCAAAACCAAACCTAGTTAACCATAATATTTGATCTTGGACAGTTAACACTTCAAAGACATTTCGTTTATTCTCTCTGTCTTCACACACTTCTCCTAATTATCAAACTATCTGCCCTGTGTGACAGGTCAGGTCCAGAGCAGGCAGTGCATCGAAGATGTGATCCGATTTGCCAAAGAGGAACATCTCTTCCTCATGGCCGATGAAGTACGTATTTAACATTCTGTTTTGTGTCAGAGTGCAAACTTTTACGCTTTAAAGATTTCTTTCAAACTTACTGCACTGCAGCAGTTGTTTCATTTACTTTGCTAATATTTTATCATATACACCAAAAGGGTGTGAGAAAAATGTCTTTGATGTTTATAAATATAATGAAGTGTTATTAATGTTAATAAAGCCATGTTTATTTTTTTTAGGTCTACCAGGATAATGTATACGCAGAGGGCTGCCAGTTTCACTCTTTTAAGAAAGTTCTGTTTGAGATGGGACCGGAGTACTCAAACACAGTGGAGATGGCTTCGTTCCACTCCACTTCCAAATGTTACATGGGAGAGTGAGTATCTCACACAGATACAGCCACACACATGCACACGCCATAAGTATAAAGAAAAAAAAGTGAAAGCCAGTAAATATGAGTGGAAGCAGTAAACAAGATTAAAATACACTAAAAAAATAATAATTTTGTTACATATACACAATGTAAAATTTTACATTTATCAGAATCTGGTTAAGTGAAATTGACTTGATTGACAGTGGGTTTATGGTTGAGTTTTACAGATGCTTATTAGTAATGCACCTCAACTAAAACCAATAAACAAGCATGAAAACCCCACAGGGCAGCTGAAAATGGTCCTTGGAGTTGTTAATCCTTGCTGACGTGTACATCTCCTTCAGTTAGAGCAGACTTTACCTTTCTTGTCTCTGTTTGTTTTCTAGGTGTGGATTCCGTGGAGGATACATGGAGGTCATCAACTTGGACCCTGAAGTGAAAGCCCAACTCATAAAACTAGTGTCTGTGCGTCTGTGTCCACCAGTCCCTGGACAGGCCCTACTGGATCTCGTGGTGAACCCCCCACAGCCTGATGAGCCCTCTTATGCCACTTTTATGAAGGTCTGAGTGTATGCAAACAGAATTAACTAGTGCAAACATCGCCTCACCTAATCTACACACAAAAGCTGTGTTAGGTTTGATAAAGTTCTCAGGTGGCACTCAGTCAGATCAGGTTTTGAAATTTGAACATACAATCAGAGCTGTTTTGTTTCACATCTTCTGGATTTTTAAACTGACTACTCATTGTGGTCTGGTCTTTATTAAGTCTTAATTATAGATGACCACAATCTGACTAAACAAGTATGCAAACTGGTAACTCCCACAGATGTTCTCTTTAGCTGTTTGTGAGACTTACACAATGATGAGAAAGGTTTTTGAATCATTCCTTAAAAAACACTCCTGTTATTTCATCAGTATTTGTGGTGTCCGGATTGAGCTGCCCTATTCTGGTTACTTCGCCTCAGCTGCTCCATCTTTTTCAATTATTTTCCATTGTTGTTGATTTACTTATGTTGGACTTTTGGTTACTGTGTTTATGCATTACATAACCCTTGGATGTGTCATGGACTAGTGCCCCGAGAGGCGCCTGTAAAAATTTTTTATTGTTTCATCAATGAGTCCAAGGGATTCATGTTCTGAGATAGCAAAGTGTCCTGTAACCATTCTGCTCCATGCTTCATGATCCAGAGTTAAGATGGACTTTTGGTGTTAGTGTGAAGTGTTTGCTGTCTAAAAGTTTTATAGAACATTAATATTATATTTTGAAAACTCATTATTTTTGAAAAGCAGTAGTTTCTTTCATGTTGTCCATTGACATTTTATTTAGTCTGTTTTCTTCTAGCAAGGTGCAGAAATTGCTTCATACCTTTTTTTGAATTACACTTGGTTATGTTTTCGCCCATTTCAAGACTGCACTCTGTGCTCTTGGCGTGATCTTTCAGTACCCTTTTCTGGGAGATTAGCAGCAGTCTTGAATTACCTTCCTTGTATGCAGTTCGTAAAAATATAAAGTGAACATTACACCCAGGTATTTGCGAAGGCTTTTGTAATCGTTTTCTAACTTTCGGAGATCTGTAATGCTTTAAACCTTGTTGTAATCAAGGTTCGGTTCACACTGGTCTTTCTTGGGCACAGACTTTCACAACCAAACTTTGAGTTGCTTTATTTGCTGGGAAGGCCTCTACTGCAACTCACACTTCCAATCTAACCTCCTTACTTGGTACACCTGACTCCGAGTAGCTTTTAGAGAAGTCAATGTCACAGAGGTTCTCTTAGGTTGTTTTTTCCAGCCTGCTTTGTGAGTAATTAACTCCATGTGTTCAGTGAGGACTTGAAAGACAGCTTGATCATCATTGATGTGCTCATAGCTAGTGCAAACCTTCAGTTGTCTTTGTTGTTGCAGTGTGTAGCTGCGAGTTTTAGCTGTGGGAAAGTCTGATCTTCAATTATTGTGTAATGAATGGATGGCTACATACAGGTATGCCACCATTGGCCACAATGGGGCTGGTAAACAAACGATTGTTTGTGTTAGATTCAAAGCCTACGTCCTGAATAGAGGTCGATTATCTTGTTAATAATTTCACCTCCTCACTACGTACGACTCTGGATACTGTAGCTCCAGTGAAAACTAAGGTCTCTAATCAGAAGTACCTGACCCCGTGGTATAATTCTCAAACACGTACCCTAAAGCAGATGACTCGTAATCTGGAGAGGAAATGGCGTGTCACAAATTTAGAGGATCATCATTTAGCCTGGAGAAATAGTTTGTTGCTTTATAAGAAAGCCCTCCGCAAAGCCAGAACAGCTTACTACTCATCACTGATTGAAGAAAATAAGAACAACCCCAGGTTTCTCTTCAGCACTGTAGCCAGGCTGACAAAAAGTCAGAGCTCTGTTGAGCCAACCATCCCTTTAACGTTAACTAGTGATGACTTCATGAACTTCTTCACAAATAAAATTTTTATCATTAGAGAAAAAATTACCAATAATCATCCCACAGATGTAATATTATCTACAGCTACTCTTAGTTCCATTGATGTTAAGTTAGACTCTTTTTTTCCAATCGATCTTTCTGAGTTAACTTCAATAATTACTTCCTCCAAACCATCAACGTGTCTTTTAGACCCCATTCCTACAAAACTGCTCAAAGAAGTCCTGCCATTGATTAATTCTTCGATCTTATATATGATCAACCTATCTCTAATAATCGGCTATGTACCACAGGCCTTCAAGGTGGCTGCAGTTAAACCTTTACTCAAAAAGCCATCTCTAGACCCAGCAGTCTTAGCTAATTATAGGCCAATCTCCAACCTTCCTGTCATATCAAAAATCCTTGAAAGAGTAGTTGTCAAACAGCTAACAGATCATCTGCAGAGGAATGGTTTATTTGAAGAGTTTCAGTCAGGTTTCAGAGTTCATCACAGCACAGAAACAGCTTTATTGAAGGTTACAAATGATCTTCTTATGGCCTCTGACAGTGGACTCATCTCTGTGCTTGTCCTTCTTGACCTTAGTGCAGCATTCGATACTGTTGACCATAATATTCTATTAGAGCGATTAGAACATGCTGTAGGTATTACAGGTATTGCACTGCAGTGGTTTGTATCATATCTATCTAATAGACTCCAATTTGTGCATGTAAATGGAGAGTCCTCTTCACACACTGAGGTTAATTATGGAGTTCCACAGGGTTCGGTGCTAGGACCAATTCTGTTTACATTATACATGCTTCCCCTAGGCAGCATCATTAGAAGACATAGCATACATTTTCACTGCTATGCAGATGACACCCAGCTCTATCTGTCCATGAAGCCAGATAACACACACCAATTAGTTAAACTGCAGGAATGTCTTAAAGACATAAAGACTTGGATGGCCACTAACTTTCTGCTTCTTAACTCAGATAAAACTGAGGTCATTGTACTCGGCGCTGAAAAGCTTAGAAATATGGTATCTAACCAGATTCTTACTCTGGATGGCATTACCTTGGCCTCCAGTAACACTGTGAGGAACCTTGGAGTCATTTTTGACCAGGATATGTCCTTCAACGCACATATTAAACAAATATGTAAGACTGCGTTCTTCCATTTGCGCAACATCTCTAAAATTAGAAATATCCTGTCTCAGAGTGACGCTGAAAAACTAGTTCATGCATTTATTACTTCCAGGCTGGACTACTGCAATTCATTATTATCAGGATGTCCAAAAAACTCACTGAAAAGCCTTCAGTTAATCCAAAATGCTGCAGCAAGAGTACTGACAGGGACTAGAAGGAGAGAGCATATTTCTCCTGTTTTGGCTTCCCTTCATTGGCTTCCTGTTAAATCCAGAATTGAATTCAAAATCCTGCTCCTCACATACAAGGTCTTAAATAATCAGGCCCCATCTTATCTTAATGACCTTGTAGTACCATATCACCCTATTAGAGCACTTCGCTCCCGCTCTGCAGGCCTACTTGTTGTTCCTAGAGTATTTAAAAGTAGAATGGGAGGGAGAGCCTTCAGTTTTCAGGCCCCTGTTCTGTGGAACCAGCTTCCAGTTTGGATTCAGGAGACAGACACTATCTCTACTTTTAAGATTAGGCTTAAAACCTTCCTTTTTGCTAAAGCATATAGTTAGGGCTGGACCAGGTGACCCTGAATCCTCCCTTAGTTATGCTGCAATAGATGTAGGCTGCCGGGGGATTCCCATGATGCATTGAGTTTTTCCTTTCCAGTCACCTTTCTCACTCACTATGTGTTAACAGACCTCTCTGTATTGAATCGTATCTGTTATTAATCTCTGTCTCTCTTCCACAGCATGTCTTTATCCTGTCTTCCTTCTCTCACCCCAACCGGTCGCAGCAGATGGCCGCCCCTCCCTGAGCCTGGTTCTGCCGGAGGTTTCTTCCTGTTAAAAGGGAGTTTTTCCTTCCCACTGTCGCCAAAGTGCTTGCTCATAGGGGGTCATATGATTGTTGGGCTTTTCTCTGTATCTATGAAGCGCCTTGAGGCGACATTTGTTGTGATTTGGCGCTATATAAATAAAATTGAATTGAATTGAATTGAATTACACATTGAAACCAGATATACATGTTTTTGTCTACCCAGTATCTTTCCTTACTATTTTATGCAGAATACAAAATAATCACAGTTGGTACTTCACCAAAACCTGGCAAATGAACGCCAAAGTTAAAACAGTACATAGTATCATGTGAACATGGGCTGACATAGTAGCATTGTATTTTATTTTAAACGGCTTTCACTCATATAATGCTGACAGTTTTACCTTTTGTTTTCCTTCCAGGAGCGGACGGCAGTGCTATCAGCTCTGGCAGAGAAGGCCCGGCTAACAGAGCAGATCTTCAACACAGTGCCTGGTATCACCTGTAACCCAGTCCAGGGAGCCATGTACACCTTCCCTCGCGTCACTCTACCTCAGAAGGCCATTGACAAAGCCAAGGTCTGCTCGATACACCCACTGCATCCCTTGAGTTACTCTTGTGTGCAGACAATTTTGCTTATAAATAAGGTGTGTGTGTGTCTGCAGGAGTTGGGCCTGGTTCCAGACATGTTCTATTGTATGAGGCTGTTAGATGAGGAGGGAATCTGCCTGGTACCAGGAAGTGGCTTTGGTCAGAGAGAGGGAACCTACCACTTCAGGTCAGTATGGCTAAATTCACATGCTGAGTATGTTCAAATAGTTTTTGCTTAGAAAGATTTCAAAGTGAGAGAAGTGACCTGGAAGTATATGGATGAAAGAGCTGTTGGAATTCTCTGAGTAAAAGAGCTCCAGTGTTTCCTTTATTATCTTCTGTAGCACAAAATACTGATATATTATGAAAAACACAAGCCTGTTAAACCCACAGTTGAACTACTAAATCTCCTTCTTGTCAATTTGTTGCCCTGCATAAAAAATGTAGATTTGTGTAAGCTCTCTAAATCTAACTTGTGAGCAATAATAATTAAAGTGTGTCTGTATGATTTACGTTCATTTCTGGGGTGGGGGGGTCTTTTGAATGATCATGAATTAATAAAAAAATATGGAATAAGAGCTAGATGGTGGGAAGTTTCAGTCATAGAAGTCCTGGAAAAGGAGTTGGAGAGGAGTTATTTACACTCTGCAGCAGTAAAACTTTAAAAAATAATAATACACTTTATTTATTTATTTAGATTTATTTTATTGTTTGGCTATGAGGGACATTTACTAAGCCAGGCAAATTAGCTTGATGCCGCAATCACAGGATCATCTACTAACGGTGTACTAATTTACATACACAGCCAGTTCATTTCAATAATAACCAGCATTGTGCCCAGAGCAGAGCAGATTTGTGGCTCAAAAGCCAGCAGACCCAGTGAAGGAGGGAGTCGGACCAAAATAACACAGTGTAAACGCAGGCCTTAAGTATGTGTTTCTTTGTGAAAACAGCAATGTAGTTCAAGCAGAGGCTGAAAAGGAATCAGTGGTTTTCATGAAAGGACAAAGTCTCTGATACAAATTCCCAGGCTCTGTGTGAGGTCCCATCAGCTGAGACTGAGGTGGTGTGCAGGGTTTATCCAGAGAAGCTCTGCGTTATTACAAACCTTTCCACTGTATAAGCTAGGGGTGAGGGGGGAAAATTGATGCAGCGGTGATATTTTGTGTGGCAATATTGTATCAATACAGGGACACCAGATACTGATATTTTATTAGATAACTTAAAGTACTCTCAGAATACTGACCCTATATCTTTGTTTTTCTAAAAAATCCCAACCTTTGTAATGAAGTAGTAATTTTCATCAGTTCTCATTTATTTGACCTAACTAAATCGGTGGGGTAAAAACGTGTGGATTGGTTTAAACCCTACAGCACCCAGTGTGACGTTAGTCTAGTTTGATTCGGTTGTGGTTTAATGCGGTTTGATTCTCTATGCACTTATCAAATTTCTTATCAATTTTACACCTTTCCTTGATGTCATGACATTTTTTCATCAAGGTCAAGGTAAAGGGATTAGGAGGTAATTTTTGTACTAGTCAAACTTAACTACCACCCCCCGCTGTCCACATTCAGAGTTGAAACTTTTCAGGTGTAAAATAAAACAAAAGGACATTTCACTTTGCATTCATTTTTAAGTCATATTGATATATATTCACCAACAAGAGAGAATGAGACATGAGACCACTTATATCTGTTTATTCTGATGTTGCATTACGTTTCTTTCTGTGCCCGTATTTCCATCTTGTTTGCATATGTGCTCTCACTAACACCCTCTGCTAATCCCCAAATCCAATTCCACTCAATCACAAGTTCTCTTGTGACATGAACAGTTTTCTTTAAATATGAACTTTTCAACTCTCCTACTGCCCTGCACTAACATTATGCTGAATATTCTGAATCTAAATACACCTAAGTTTGGGTTTTATTACTCCTTTGCCCTGCTGCTCTTCTATTTGTCTCCCTCCCATCCTGAAGTTTGAGAAGTTAAACTTCTCTATCTTACAAATACAAACACACACACTTCATGACTTCAGGAGAGTTTGTGATCCTGTTCACTTTGTGGCTCACTTATGGGTGCGGTGACACGTTTCTCATAAGCTTATCACTCATCTAACTGTGAATTTCAGTTGTGCTGCACAGAGGCAGCTGGCACTCTGAAACTCAATCCGAACCTGCTCAGTCAGTTCATAATGTAAACATTTTGATTTAACTATGGAGAAAGTTTTACCTTGCTAATTTATGGCTCAGCGGTGACACCTTGTGTCAGTTTACAGTCACACAGGTTTAAGTCTAAGCAAAGTGTGAATTTATATGAAAACAAAGTAGTCAAAATAAAATAATGTAGTTTGTAAAACATGTTGAAAAAAAGCGTAAGTCATTGCAGTTTTTACCTCTCAGCTGTATGAAGCTGATGAGGTGTTATCCTCACCCTGCCACACAGGCAGGGCAGGCAGTGTGGACACCCAGGATTGTGAACATGATAACTCAAGATGAACGTGAACTAGGATTTTCAAATGCATACTACACCTGCACCTCTACTAGGAGGCTGAGGGGTAGCACTGGTGGCCAACAATATTTAACATACTCCTTGATCCAAAAAGCTGTGTTGGATGAAGCCTGATTGTTTGCACCGTCCTATTACGTAAATCTGATTTCCAGTTTTACAGCAACTCTACCGATACCTTTATCATTAATCTGAACCCACCTTTTCTCCGTCCAGAATGACCATCCTGCCGCCAACTGAGAAGCTGAAGGTGGTACTTCAGAAGATCCGGGAGTTCCAGTTGCGCTTCACACAAGAGTTTTCTTAATGGTCCCACATCTAAAGAACCAACTGCTCAGTGCCAGTATCATTAAGTACCTTTACGTGACTGAGGCGGAAGCCCCGTTCATGTTCATACAGCACATGAAGATGATGTCAATAAGTTTCACTACATGATGCACTTTCTTAAAGTATTGCCCTGCCGGTTTTTAATGTTCAAACTGATGATAGTATCGATTGTCTCTGCAGTTTCTTACTCTGCTGGTGCATCCCTCTCCTGCCAATTCATTTTAAGGGATTACTTGATTAACTAACAGTTGTTTTATGCCCCTGCCACGTTGAGGCGTACTCTCTGGGCTGTTCACATGTCTCAGAATGTAGCCAATTGTATCAGTAATTGTTTTAATTGTTCTTAAATGTAATTAAAACCAAACACTTGTTTTCTGAAACTGCGTGCAGTGCCTGTTCCTATATTTGCAACACATTCTCTGGCATGACTTGTATCCATTAAACAAACACAAAGAGCCACTTCTCAGCGCTGGCCTGCAAATGTGCCAGCATTTTCAGTTTTATTTAAAAAGGATTAATCTTGAACAGTGCTTACATGCTTTCAGAAACAAGAAACCTGAATCTTGGAATGAACACAAACTAAAAGGATGATTGAAAAGTAACCATGGCAGCAAATCAGTAACACCATTTTTGTTTAATTACTGCATTCCCTTCACCTTCCCAGAGGTTTTGTCAGCATCCTCTGAAACTCTGCACAAGCACGGTAAGAGTTCTTTGCTGCTTCTCCAAGGAAGTTCAAAGTTCGTCTCTCTTCTGTGATAGCTTTGTGGCGTGCTCCTCCAAGAACTTACTGAACCCTTCTACTGTTCTGTCTCCACCTTCGAATTTGATGGGGCTCTGCTTCTTGTTGCTTGGGGCGAAATATATCGTGGGGAAGCCTTCCACTTTGTAGCTGTCATTGGGTACGTCGTTGGCTGTGGCGTCCATCTTGGCAATCACCAGGTTTTTCTCACCCTTGTACTTTTTGCCCAGAGCCAAATAATCAGGCTCTAATTTCTTGCAGTGGCCGCACCAGGGGGCGTAAAACTCGATCAGGACGTCCTTCTGGGTATCCATGACGATATCGTCAAAAGTTTTTCCTACAACCACCTTAACAGGTCCTTTGTTGTTCTTTGGCACCGGCTGGGACTTGATGATGGGTTTAAGCTTTCCTGTGGACAAAATTTAGAGTTTTAGTGAAATTTACACATCTGTCAATACAAACTCTAAATGAACAAGTTAAGTCCTTCATGCAAAAACCCCACACAGATTTTTAGCACTTGCCTTTCTTAAAAGCCACGACAAAATCTCTCAGCACTTCTGAGTCAAACTCCTCGGGCTCCATCGCATATTTTTTGCCTCCATCTGCCAGAATTCCCACATTCACTTCCTCTCCGCTCTCACTCAGGCCCAGGCCCTTCAGCTCTTCCGCATAATCCTCCTCATCAGCGATAGCAAATGTATACTCTGGGAAGTCTTTGGCTACATCGAGCACCTTGCCCCTCCAGAACTGTGTAGCTGAAAGTGAAAGGAGACAAGGCGTATGTGTTACAGCACAGAACTCCTCCCGCATGAATGTTGCTGCTATTCACAGTAGTTGCAAGTGTAAGCAGATGACTCCTCCACCCTACTCACCTTTTCTGTAGTCAAAGCTGAAGTCAACGCCATAATACACAACCACCAGGGGTCTTTTTGTGTAGCGTTTAGCATCGTTGCTTGGTTTTCTGTGTCCCACAAGAGGAATTACATGTTTTTTGAAGAACTCTTGCACGTCAGACACCACCGTCGAGTCCTGTGTTATGAAGAAGAATGTGTTGATGTCAAATGTTTTTTCCCCCACCAACGCAGCACTGCTGACATTTGCAGATCAGAGTAATGCAACAATCAAAACGATAGCTGCTGCTAGGCGATGCAGTGCATTTATGCACCAACGGTGACTCAACGAAAGCACAGCCATTTGCAATGCTGATGAGTTTCATACACACTGAAACAAAATTCAAATCAGTCACAACAATCTGTTGGAAGTAAAAGACTCCACCTTGACTGAAAACGTGTGAGACGATGGCTCGTGCTTGGAGCGGAATTTTTCAGGCTGGACAATAACGACGTGACCGGGAGAAACTTTGAGCAGTTTGGCCACTTCGGCACTGAAGGAGTGACGGAAAGTGAAGTCCTCCCTTAGCGAGTTACCTGCAAGCCAAACAGCAGTGAATACAGTTAATACATATGCAAATCCCAAAGAACTCCAGAGAACTGAAGATGAGTGATATCAAAACCCAGAGGCGAGGGGAAAAAAAACAACAAAAAAAAAAACTGTACGCTATTTTTATGGAATTACTTACAAGCTTCAATGTAGATGTCATAGGCTGCATCCTGCTCGCTGGAAAACACTCCGACTATGACAGCATCATCACCATCTTTGATGAGCTCCTGGATCTGTTTCGCTGCCTGTACCTGCTTGGAGGGTGGCCCAGCCTGCTCACTCATATAGTCAACAATCCCTGTGGACAAGGTGGAAGACATGGATCAGCTTTGTTGGAGGATGAAAAGAAGCCAAATGTACATGCTGTGCCAAACAGCAGTATACATACGACACATTTTGTGACCTACCATTTCTTTCTCTGGGTCCGTTGTATTCAAACACCTTGCCCTTCCTGAAGATCTTCAGAGAGGGATAGCCGGTGACCCCGAAGCGTGAGGCGAGCTCGCTTTCCTCTGTGGCGTCCACCTTGGCCAGAGGGATGGGAGGAGTGCGCTGGCTCAGTTCCTTGGCCGCCTTCTCATACTCTGGAGCCAGACGCTTACAGTGTCCACACCTGGAGGTGATAATTAGTTTATTACTCCCCCCCCTCAGAGACCATCTACAGTTTATGGCATCTAACCAGTACTTCATAACTGACTCACCATGGGGCGTAGAACTCCACCAGGATGATGTCTGCGTTATTTACAGTGTCATCAAAGTTGTCCTTGGTCAGCACCAGTGTGGCTTCAGGAGGGGGCTTCCAATCTGGTTGAGCCACCTCTTTAACACGCTCCACAATAGCTGCAGGAAACTGAAAATTAGCCATGCCGGTGCTTCATTTGTTTAACAAAATGATGCTCAGACTGGACTAACCACTCTTACCCTTCTCTGTCCGCTCTCCGTCATAGTCCACAGGCTCCCCGTTTTTAAGGATCTTTATGGTGGGATACCCAGACACATCGAACCTGCTCCCCAGACCACTGGCCACTGTCGCATCCACTTTGGCCACAGGTATAGGAGGGTCATTCTCCTTAAGCGTCTGGGCAATTTTTTCATATTCTGGGGCAAACTGCTTGCAGTGACCACACCTAAAGTATACCAAAAACAAAGGGATACAGATAATGCAACAGGATGTAGACAGGAAGAGGCACGCTGTAAAGTTTGCATGGCTCATTGGTTACAGTTTGAAAACAATCAGAGCTTCTTCTGTTTCTCCAACTCACTCAGACGCATAAGAATTTAAGTAGTTTGGCACATCCAACTTACCATGGAGCGTAAAACTCCACCAAGACCGTGTCTTTGCCCTCTATGAAGGTGTCGAAGTTGTTGTCGGTGAGCACCAGCACCCCGTTCTCTTCTTTCACCTCTGTATCGTCGTCTTCATCATCCTCTTCATCGTCACTGTCCTCTTCATCAGTCTCCTCTTTGCTTTCTGCAACATCTAAACACCAAATAAGCAAGCAAACAGAGCACACACTGATCTCAGTCCGTGTCAGATCCACCACAGCCTGGATTCATTTCTTGCGTGCATTCAGTGAAGACCCTAAAGTGCATTTATTCAAGTGTGTTGACATTAGCGGTCCTGTTAGCTGGCAAGCTAACACAACTACACTAATTAGCTCGTTAATTTTAACACAATAAACCGACCTTCCTACTTCAATAAATAGTTCAGCTGCAGGGTTGTACAAATGCCCACACTCACCCTCTTCACATCTGCTGACAGTCGCGAAATGTGCAACGCCAAGCAGCACAATTAGCAGCAGAGCAAGCTTCTTCATTGTGTCCACAGATGATACGGCCCCGCGTCAACCGTTGTTGCTGCTCGCTCACGAGTAGCCGGCTAATTAACTTAGCTAATAAAAAAGGCTGATGAATGTCATCAAAAATACTGCGGGCTGCACAGACCAGCCGCCCGGATCAATACTGATGTGTGGCCCCACCAACCTTTAGCATACCTTTCATACAAACCAGCCCTTCAGAAAGCACACAGTTCACCACCCGCTCCTCCTCCCCTGTACTGGAACTTGTCTGACTTGCCACGTCGTGATTGGACGCCATCATCGACTGTCCTCCAATCACACGTCGCCACTCAATTCCTGATGCTGAAACGTTGACAGATACTATTGGATGCTTTTGTTTACTGTTTTCTGGCTCACGGCAAAGTTTTTCAAAGCGTTTGTTTGTTTAGTTTCACAATTTTAAAAGTATTTTTTATGTTTTATATGAGTGTTAACAGTACCTTAAATATATATGGTACACAAATATTTAATAGTCACTGCACTGGACTATTTTTAGCCTGATGTTTAGAGGATTTAGGGAGGAAATTATTCATTAAACAGGAGGAGAAGGCCTGGTGATCTGTCTTTACATGTTTACAGCTTCCTGTGTTGAAGACAACAGAAACCCATAAGGGTCATTTTCATATCTTACTGTTCCAACTCCACTTCTTTTTCTTTCGACAGTTCCCTTTATGGGATGCCACAGCAGTTAATCTACCTCCATGCATCTCACCCTCCCCTGTCACACCTGCATGGCCTCCTTCCCTACTTCCATAAATGTTCCAAATGTCCATACCAAATATCAACACTGCTGAAATCTGGTATTTATACTGGAGTGATATTAAGTCAACAGCATTGATACTTTGTTTCTGTCCTCTGAGTTCAGTATGTAACCCAATGAATTGTTATTGTTGGTTTGTTTTTGTTTTAGAAATGAACAAGTATACCTTAAAGATGCACTATGAAAAATGTCTGAACATTTTTGTGTTGCTTGTCTTGTCTATTTTATTCAGTCTGTATACACATTTAAAAACCCCATTCCAGGTCTCCAAAAAACACAGTTTCAAAATACATAAAATGCTAAAAGGTGTGTCTTGTTGTTTGGGATTTTGCTGTTAAAATATGTTAAGAATTTGCAAATTGATATTCATTTATCACATAAATTGTGGCACACTGCTCTTTCCTGCATACACTGCTTTTATAGGTTAAGAGTATCTGTATTGCTATCAACATAGGCAATACTGGCCCTGTGTTTACTTGGTATTGGATCGATACCAAAATCTGGAGTATTGAACAGCACTACTCTTTGGTCTTCCTCTTTTCCTCCTGCCTGTCACCTCTATCTTCAGAATCCTTTGGCCTCTATTCCTTCTCCGCGCATGTCCAAGCTGTCCAAACTGCTTAACCTGATCTGTCCCTCTGATGCCCTCATTTCTAGTCATGTTTATTCTGGTCACTCCCAATGAAAATCTGACCATGTTAAGCTCTGTCACTTCCAGCTTAACCTCCTGTATTTTTGTAAGAAAGCAAAACTTTTATTCGTACAGCACATTTCAAGACAGACATCACAAACATAAAAAAGAGAAAAAAGAAAAGTTAACCAAACACAAATCTAAAAAGATGAGTTTTTAACTGTTTGTAGAAAGAGACCACTGAGTTTGCAGATCTCAGGCTCAGAGTGAAAAACTTCCAGAGTCTGTGCAGTAAAAAGCTATGTCACTGCCACTGTCTCCAAATAGATTGATGGATGGATGGGTTACAAACTTTTGTGCTAACAAGTTTTTAAAAAGTTATGCTACTACTGGGTAAAAATAACAAAGTAAATGTACCTTTTTGTAGATAAATTAAACAAAAATATTAATAACAGAGATTATAGATTATAGATATGAGATTATATCTCTTGGCTGGCCTGGGAACGCCTTGGTGTTCCCCCGGATAAGCTGGAGGAGGTGACTGGGGAGAGGGAGGTCTGGGCTTCTCTGCTTAGGCTGCTGCCCCCGCGACCCGGCGGATGAAGATGGATGGATGGATGGATATTAATAACAGCAGATTTGTTGCTTCAAACATTTTAATCATGACATTTACCCACAACCTCAATACCAAGAAGAAAAGAAGTAGAAGGTTTGTTATGCATATATCATGCTGTACTATTCCACATGCCTTTACAACAATTAACAAATATAAGAGTGAACAATGAATTCATGATTTGCTATCTCCATGAGGACTCTAGTGTTTATCTGGGACTGCTCTCCCAGGGTCTTCATGGACCAGAACTTTCACCAAAACCTCTGGTGGTGAAGTTGTATAGGCGGTCTGACTTTTGCCTGCTGACTCTGGGCATTTTTTGCCCTTTAAACTATCGTCAGATGCCACAACAAAGTTGGAGGAGGGGTTACATCCAGTCTGACCCCTCTGCTGCAGGATGTCCTTGTTAGCCTGGGACCTAGAAGTGTTATAGTTAGTCACATGATTACGTTATTCACCTTTAGTACCTGCTTAAAAATAATACCTATAATGGGTGGAGTCCATTTCTGTTACCTGAACAGGTGAGACATAGTTGGGGTTCCTCCCAGATTTAACAAATATTGGTCATCTGAATGTGTGCCATTCATGATTATCTGTGACCTTGCTGAGCCCTAATAGAATCACACAGAGTTTCAAATATGTTGATTTTACTCCTTATTTTTTTTGTGTGTGTGTGTGTCTTTAAACAATCAAAGTTTATTTGTATGGCACATATATAGACAGATTCACCTGTGAGTCCATGTTGGAGGGCTCTGGTGTGGGGGAGATAACAGGACTGTCCTCCCTGTAGCGATGGGCTTTGAGGTGCAGGCTGTCAGAGAGGGCATTGAGTCTGAACAACAGTTCGTCCACTAAACTTTCACACTCCTCGAGATAATAGGCCTGAAAAAAGGGAAAAGTCTATTTCTATATTGGAAGGAATCAAAATAATTTAGTCAACTGGCACATTTCTAGGAACAAAACAAGAGCTACTGACCACAATCTGAGTGTTTTTAAATTCAAGCTATATCTAACTACATAAAGCAAGCTAACTGTTCTGTATTTTTTTCTTCTTCTTTGAAACTGTTACTTACCCTCCCCTCTGTATGGTTATCAATTCGTGCTTCTTCATGTTGCCCAGTAGTCAGCTCAGAGACCCTCAGTCTGATGTAGTTTGCCAGTTCTGCAATGGTGATCAAATTCCTCCTGCTGTGAGATCTTCTGGCTCTTCTAACCAGTGAGGACATCACACCAATCACCTACAAGAAAGACACGATTCTTACAGAACAATGATGTGATCTCAGATAGGGTTGCAGTCTATTACAGAAATCAACCTTTTGACAACAAGTTTTACAACCCCCCCCCCCCCCGCCCACACACACACACACACACACACAAAACAAAGCAACCAACCACATAACCAAAAAGTAATAATATGGGAAACATGTACCACTGCTGTCCACACCACAGCAGACAGATACAGAACTCCACAGGTAAATACATCGCAGTCAGAGTGGAGGAGGCTTCTGTTATTGCTGGTGGCTCTGAGTCCCCGGTAGAGGACGCAGGGCAGAGTCCTAAGGAGGACGTGAATAGGGCTGACTGCCCAGGAGCTTTGAATGTGCAGCAGATGACCCAAGCAGGACGATGCCATCAGCAGGATCACACCTGAAATCTAGCACAAGAGAAGATTCAACAATTTCTAGTCATTTTGGCAAGAACACTTTGCATAAAGTACAAAATATCACCAATGTAGGTGCAATAAATGTCAACTGCTTTATTTTGCAGCAAGTACTATTACAGTGCTTGGAGTGAAGACCTTTCCTAAGGAGAGTTATAAAGTGCTTACCATTGGCCATAAAAGACTTGAGAATAAGCGGGCAAGGAGTTTAGCAGGGGTGGCAAAGGTCCTGTTCACCCTCAGCACAGCCACACACTTGATGGTGAGAAGGAAGAGCATGATGCCACGCAGAGTACGGAGAAACTGTAGAGGCAAACATATCTCTGCATTCTTAAAATGTACTCTAACTACAGTGCAAACAAGCCGCTCATAATGATCGCCTCACAGGGTTTATTCTTTTTTCCAAAAGAAGGTGCGGTAAATTTCTCTCACTTGTTCCCAAGAAGCCAGGAGGCGAACGTCCACACTACCTCTGTGGTTGTTTCTCTCCAGCAGCTCTGCAACGCTCATAATAACAGCGGAGTGATAAATGTGACACACATAGTGCACAAGTGTCGCTGTGGGCACACCGACCTGCAAAAGACAGAAAGAGGGAGAAAGCTGCGTTCACTGTGCTTCATGGATAATTTGACCTTCAGATGATATTTCTGTGTGTTTTGCTTGTCAGGGTTGTTAGACAAACAGCCACAGGTTACTTTATCCTTCCAGTGAGGTCATCGTGATCTTGTTTGGATTAGTGTGCGTCTGACTGAGAGCTGGTGTGTGCGCCTGCTTTCTAAAGTCTTACAAATATTTATGCTGGAATGATTATTTTGTCTCGGGCAGACTTACTTCCACCCAGCTGCAAGGTGTTGTCCAGTATCCAATCAGCCCTTGCTGTCCCATACTGGACACTTGGCATGAGATTTGTATGAGAGACAAGAAGAGGAAGAGAAGCTGGTCAGAGGGGAGGAAGGGGAAAAAATGTATTCAAATGTGTTGTAAACTTTAATCTGTAGCATCTTTTAAGACTCAGTCTAAAAGTTAGTGTAGTGTTTTACCTTGCAGACCATAACAGCATAGTCCCAGGCAGTAGGAGTGTGATGTACTCTGACTGAATGGACTTCCACAGAGGGCAGCAGGACACCGGTGGGGCTGCGCTCAGCAAGCAGCGTCACGCTGGTGAACAAGTTCGGTGTGGGGCTGTACAAGGTGAATTGAACCTTCAGGGCCACCGTCCGTCCGTCCAACCAGCCAGCTGAACGCAGAAGTTTCAGTTTTGATGCAGAATCAGACCTGCAGGAGAGGAGGAGAACTGCTGGTGTGATCATTATTTGGAAGCAAAAAAAGGTGAGTTAATCAACAGTTTCCATCGTGGATCTCTCACTTTGTGTGGCCTAAGCCAACTGTAGCACTTGGTCCTGAGTAACAACTAAGGCGACCGCATAGCGTTGTTGAAGTCATAACAGGTACCTGGAAATTGTGAGGCAAGAAACACAGAGACAGAATCTAGAAATCCAGATTTTACAGTGCCATTACAAGTTTAACAAATGTAAAGTACAGCATTTTTCTTAACTAATTGTGAGTACTTATAAGTGCAGGAAGTCACACATTCCTTAATGTAAGAAAATATGAATCTATCCTTCTATCAGTTCATCTTTGGTCACAAACCTCAGTTGGAGAAGTGTCAGATATTTCAATCTTCTGCAGGATTGGCTCTCCAATCACAATATGTGGCTGCTGAATGACATCAGAATGTCAAGATGTGGCACTTTGGTTTGACTTTATGACTAATCTTAATTTTGAAGGATCAAAGAGACCTGAACACGTGGTCAGAGTTTTCTTCACCAACCTGGAGTTTTAAGTCCCTTTGGAGCTTAAAGTCATAGCTTACCTCTGTTTTGGCTGATGTGTGCTCGTACAGTGACTCTATCAGACCTGTCTGTGACCAGTTCCACCACTCCGCATGCTTTTGTATTGACATAAATGAATGATCACGGTTCCTAATAAAAGATAACATCTGATTTTTCTCTGCTTTAGAAGTAAGTGTGAATGTCAGTGAGATATACAGCAAGAGTGCGCAGGTGCTACCTCACAAAGTGTCTTCTGACAGCTCTGTTGAGCTGGTAATGGTCCCTGAATGAGCTGTCATAGGTTATACACATCATCAGGGAAAGCATGGCGACGCTGAGAGACAAATCCCTGCATGAGAAGGAAAAGCACTTAAAAGTCTTACATCAAATATAGAGGGGTGCGCATGCATTCACAAAAGCACACCTCAGGGTTTTATGAATAAGAGCCTCTCTTCTTTTCCTCCTATGAGTTTTCCTCAGCTCTGCCAGAGTCAGTGGCCGTACAAGACCCAGGTACCGAGCTCGCCGTCGAGCTCGGAGCAGCTGTAAACGATAAATAACCGAGTTCACATTGCAGAAGGAAAAAAACAGAACAACATTAAACTCTATGAACATCTGATTATTACCTTTTTAAGGTGTGAGTGTCGTTTGTAGGGAAAAGCAGACTCAGTAAGCTGCTCTTCAGCTCCATTAATGCCTCTGTGGCTCCAAAGTTTCATAGCCTCAATATTGAATTCCCTCATTCTGAAAAAAGTATGAAAGTCTGATGTTTTTCTGTGCCAACAGGAGACAACCAAGGCCACTGCAAGTATCTGTAAAAGAAAAACATCAAGATGATATTTTTATTTAGGGTTTGTGCCATTATTTAGTTGTGTAGCTGATTATAAAAAGCACATATTATGTTACCAAAGCTGGCTGAATGATGAAGATGCAAGACATCAGGGAGATGAAAAGAGAATGGACCCAAAGCAGAACCTTGCCACTGTTAAACCTAACACATCAAAATGCACAGAGAGGCTTCAACAGTGTGACACTGACACCCGTGATACAATATCATAACAGATAAAACAGCAGACATCACAATGAACATTACTTTCACTACCTCATTCCCAGCACTGCAGAGAGCACCAGGCAGGAGAGGGACAACAGCAGACACAGAGTCCAGGCCAAATAGACACGCCGCTGACATGCTGGTCTTTCTCTCAGTTTGTCGGTGGCATCATAATAGCTTCCTCTCTCAGAGGAAGAGTCTGGTGAACATCGTCCTTGGAGACCTTTCTCTTTTTGACCTTCATCTTTTGCCCTGGACAAACAAGCTCTTTGGGTTTCATGAAACCTACTGCTGTCAGGAAGGAATTCAGACAGTTTTTTGTGGGGTGCTTCATCAGCATTACTGTATGAAACCGACAGGTCTGCGTCCTACAGCAGAAAAAGAAAGGTCAGGCAGTGATGTTAGAAGCTGTGAGAATGAAAATGAGGAGAAATGGAAAGGAAGGGAATACAGAAACTATTCTGAGGTGTAACCTGGTATTTCTGCATCCAGGATTCATCCCACTGCTGGAGGCCGCTCCAGAAGAGACGGCGGTCAAACGTGCTGTCACTTAGTGAGAGGGGGTCTGTGAGGAGATGATGAAATAAAAGGATAATGAACAATTCAAGAAAGGACACAACAAAATTCAAAAAGAGGTCCACAGAAAACCAATTTACCTTCAGAATATTCCTTTTCAGTCTTTCTGCATTTTACACGATGGACTCGTGACCCTGTCTGCTGTACCGCACGCAGTCGAAACAGGAAAGACAGCGCTGTTGCTACGGGCAGCACAGCTACCACGCTTACAAGCCCATTTGTTACAGCACCAGCGGACACATCGACAAAACCCAACGCAAACAGCGGCTGCAAATACAGAATAAGTAGATGCATCATTGAGCTGTAGTTAAGGCATTTCAGAGCTCTTGCTCACCAAATCTTCAACTTCGAGGGCCTACCTGATCATCCGTTTGTGCAATGATTACTGCACCAACACATGCGTACCCCAACAGCAGCAGCAGACACACACTTAGTCTTTGAGTATGTGTGAAGGAGCTGGGAGAGGGGCAGCTGTACACGGATACCCACGTATGGAAATCAGCCAAGTAGTCATTAAGCTTGAGACGCAGCATCTGCAATTACACAGAGGGAGACCTGGGGTGACACAGCAGCAAATATTACATTAAGTTTTATGTCTAGTGTAGATTAACTCACTGTGACGATGCCTTGCGTGCAAATAGAGAAGCCGAAAAGAGTTTTTATGTGAACATGAGTGTTGTACCTGAGCAAAGTTTATCCCCTGAGTGCAAACACGCAGCATCCTCTCCACTCGGCCATCGCCTTTGCTCGCAGCCAGCCAGCACTGGGCAGCAAACGGCCAAGAGCATCCCACCACATGCCCTCTGAGCACCTGAATAACAAGTCAAACCGCCTTAAAAGTCCACTTATCAATGAAAAGGTGTGTTCACAAACAGTTTTTGTTATAGTATTTTTTTATTACCTCAGATACCTCCACCTGTGTAAGGTACCAATCAGGGGAAGGTCCAGAGTTGTCATGCCAGATGTGAACCCCCCACACTGAGCCTAGGCATTCTGCTGCACTGTGGGGGAGCGAAGACACAGAGATTATAGCACGTGGTAATGAGATAATGAAACATTACACTGATTTATCTCCCTTTTTCTTACATATTGAACACAAACACAAAGAAAAAAATCTTGTTTCTAAATCACTGAGGATTTTACCTAAGTATGAAGGTGTCTTTAGAGTTCCTCCTGAACAGAGTGCATCCTGGGACTTGTAGTTCTTTTGTCTGTGAGAACCCATCTTCACCATACAGTGATATGTACACCTGGTCAATATATAAAGATAAAAAAAAACAAACAAACATTAGTCTGGGAAGCAAAACTTTTTTTATGTGATTAATTCTCTTACACTAATCCATAACATGTTCTGAATTAGTGTACAAAAAATATTCAGATAATTTAATAAAGCATGTCAAATGGCATCAGGTGCTGCAGAATGAGGAATGTTACAGTTTATCTCCTTTACCTGCTCTGTATGCAGGGAATAGTATGTGGAAAACAATGGGAAAATGGGAAGAAAGACAACAAAAAATGAAATACACAAATATAGTGGCCATAAGGATCCAGGAGGAGCATATTTTGAGAACAGCTAAATACCAAAGGAGCTGATAAGTTTGAAAGAAACCAAAAACAGCCCTGCCTTTGCACTCATACGGGCTGCAGAGCTAAGACCCGTGTGGGTTGTAACTGCGTAGAGATAGGGATCAGATGCAGAGTTGTCAGACAGGTAGTGAACCCTTTGACTTTGCGTGGCAACAACATCAGCTCTTTTACACGCCGCCAACCCCGCGATGTACAGGCACACGAACAGCAACAGCATGCCCAGCACTGTCAGATCAGTGGATGCGCTGAGGTTTCAGAGAAGCAAAGAGAAGGAGAGAGATGCCTTAGAGGATGCGTTAAATATCAACACTAATGTTATATTTCTATTTTTCATCTACATTTTGTTTGCAAAAGAAACTTCGCTTCAACAGGTCAAGAGGTTGATATATTTCAAAATACAAATAAAAGAAAAAAAAATCTAGCAATCCTGTTTCATTTTATTACGTTTCAAATGTGATGAGCAAAAAATCCTACTGTTTCTTTCTTCCCCCCCCCTTTTTTTTTTTGGTAAAATGCATGTAAAAATAGGGTGCAGATCAGTGTTTTTGTTATTTTCCAGGTCTCGGTTGGTCACCTTAGGAACGGGTTCACATCTGCTGTGCTGTGGATGCTCTGGATCTGCTGCTGCTTCACAGTCAGCGGTCTCAAATGGTGGCAACTAGGATTCAGCAAATATAAAGAAGCATGTTAATCACCTCTGCATCCAGATTTATCCTCTAGTGTGTGTTTGTTTTCTTATATTCTCACACACAGACACACTCACATGCTTTACCTGCAGCTGACAGCTGAATCTGTGTCTGCTAGCTGTGTCCTGCAGCCCTGATGTGTCCAGGCCCCCTGCTGGCCGTCCCAGGACAAACACAGACTGCTGTCCACTGTCAGACTGTAGCTTATCTCTTCAGTCAGGTGATTGGCTCTGGGTGCTTTACCAAAATCAGCATTAAGCAGTGCCAAGTGACCAACACCTGCAGCTGGAAGTTTTGGGAATTCGTCACAATATTTCCCAGCGAACTTACTCAAAGCACGTACATGTTAGAAAGATGACTTGACTGACTCATACTACTGAGCTAAAACATACATGGATCAATTGATTTCTATTAAGTTTAACTGAGATTCTGGGTAGATTTTTCACTCCACAAATAGACGATCAGTCTTAAAAATACTTTGTAAAAGGACAGAGAATTTAACAGAAGGAAAGACCAGGAGGGCAGAAGAGTCAGAAACAGAAAATGGTCTTACCGCTGAGGTAGGATGAGGGCAGAGTGATGCGTGAGGTGTTGCTCTCGCACCTGTAAATCTTGTGCAGATGGTGCATTCTAGGAGTCGGCTTTTCAAACATCCTGATACAGTGGACACTCACGGTTAGATATGTGCCATAGTCTCACTTTTCAGTCAAAACTCATTCAAATTATTCTGTTATTATCTGAGTATGAGTATAACACAGTGCAATAATACCTGAAGAGCACCATGAGGGGAAACGCCTTTTTGGTTGTGGGTCTGAACACTAGATTGAGCTGGATGGACTGCAGCAAGTGTTCCTGGGTAATGTTGAAGCTGTGGTAGTTGACCTGGCTGCGCAGGAGGGTGAACTCCCATGAGGAGCTTTTCTGCAGCAGAAATGCAGTCTCATGTTGTTGGAGTAAAGATACAACACTGTGCGTTTTAAGAATTTCTTTTAACAAAATCTTATTATGAAGAACCTCTCATTTTCCACAAACAAAAGAAAAGGACAATCAGCAGCTCACATTTCTTTGTGTGTGACGAAGCTCGGTGTTGAATGGTTGAATGAGGGAGGAAACGTGGATCCTTCTCCTCGTGTTGCACTTGTAAAGACTTAGGTCAACCACTGGTCCACTTAACTGGAAATCCAAAGAACAAGTAAGAGAGAGAGTCTCACCTTTAACCCTGTTAAGCTGAACCATGAAATAACTGGTAGAAAATGTATCGTTCACAGTTTATGTTAAACAAACAAAACCGATAAAGGGGTTAGAGTTAGATTTAAAAGTCTCACTGATGGTATAGATGTTAAATCACTGTATGTGCAACTACTGAGCAGGTCTCACCTGTGTAGGATTGGCCCAGGTGTAAGGACTGTGAGCAAGCTCGGTGAGCACAGTGAGGACACACGGTCCATGCTGGAGAAACAGAATCTGGATGAAAGAAGCAGGCATGTAGACCCTGACTGAGCCACTGTTTATGACTGTGGAGGTGTTGTTTTGGGATGCAGCATACAAATTAATGAGGCTGCTGCTAACTCTGTGCTCCTTGGTCTCATGAAACAAAATGTACTTCTGGAAAACAAAAAAAGGAGGATGAATTTCATTAAAAAACTAAAACTGTGGAGAAATAGTTTTAAATGTATTTTGTCTCACCAGCATGAGCTCTGATGCAGCCTGCAGAATATCAGCTACGAGCATCACCGCTTGCTTTGCTGGAGGTGAACTTCCTTGTTTGATGTGGCCACTGGTGGATGAGTTCACTGCAGTGCTGTTTGGAGTGTTTTCATCATTTCTTATGTTTCCATCAGCAGTTGAGTCTTCTTGTGTAATGTCAGGTGTGAAGGTGCAAGTAGTCACCACCTGAAGGCTGTGTGAAAGCAGGGTGAGCGCTGTATTGAGCACCTTCTGGTTTATAATGTAGTGGCGATAAGCGCTAGACGCAGAAAACTGCTCGGACATCATTTGAATGTGAGCTGTTACTCGTTTGGCACTTGCTAGTGTCACCTAAAAGGAATAAAGGAAGTATTAGAAACAATCTAGCATCTACAACCCTGCTCCCAGTTTGGTTTTGTGAGTCCAGCCACTCACCTGACTTGTAACTCGTAGCAGGTCGTTCAGAATGCAAATATTGTCTGTCATTGACTCCTAGAATGGAAACATAACTGAATGATTAACAGTAAATGGACTGGTTCTTATACAGCACTTTACTACTCTACATCAGCACTCCAAGTACTTTATACAATATGCCTCATTCATAAAAACACTTTTCTTTTTGATAAAGCTTATAGTTACACTCAAAAAAATAACTCTTTGAATGAACATAAGAAAATCATGGAAAGAATTTCCACGTAATTAAATTGCTTTATTTTAGCATTATGCAATTCTGTTATTCCAACTTAATGTACTTGAGTTGGACTAACTTGATTAATTAATGATGAATCAACTGTTTTACTACAGTTGTGTCCAACTTAATTTAATTGATTTGATCCAACCCATGCAAATTATGTTAGTGCAACAAAACATGCTTATTCGTAATAGAAATCCATTTATTTTAAGTTCATTTAAAGAGTTATTTTTTGGAGTGTTCAACAAAGTCTAGAGTCTGATTAACATAAAATGTTAATGGATTTATAATAACTTGCACTCCATCCATCCTCTTATCTTGACCAGGGTTGCAGTGAGGCTGGGACCTATCCCAGATGTGACAAGGTGGGAGTCAGAATACTGGACAGGTCACCAGTCTATCACAGAGAGACAGACAACCATTTGCCCTCATGTTCACAGATATTTTAGAAACACCAATTAACTTAACCCTAATTACTGCATGACTTTAACTGTGGCAGGAAACCAGAGTACCCAGAGAGAACCCACTGCAAACTTGGCCAGATTGCAGATTTGAACCCAAGACCTTCTTGCTGCGAGGCAACAGTGCCAACCACTGTGCCACCAAGCTGTCAATCTAGACTTCAAAAAAATAGGGAAACTATGATTACAAGGCTTTATATAGAATTTTAAAAACTACAATAAATAGCTGAGGCATATACGTAGTGTATGTATGGTTGTCTGTCTCTTCTAACCCCAGTGATTTTCCTGTGGTTTGAACTCTTGTGTGATCTTGTGAATTTTGTGAATCCAGGCAACTAACCACTCTTACTAGATTGTATCCTGTCATCTCAACAAGAATAAATTAAGTTGCTGGATTTCATGCAGATCCTACATGATTTAATTACGTTCACCACAGAAACATGACACATTACAAGTTTGAATTTTGTAAATTTAACAACCACCCAATTTCATTTTTTTGAGTGTAGGACTGGATCAGGTGACCCTGAACCCTCTCTTAGTTATGCTGCAGTACACTAGGACTGCTGGGGGCATCCCATTGTGCACTGGGTGTGTCTTCTTCATTCACCTCCACCTGTTTATACACCAGTATTGCATTCAGAGGCTTAAACGAGCATTGATTCTTAGTTGTCTTTTGCTCTCTTCTCTTTCCTTCTCTTTTCCCTCAGAGCCACATGAGATGCATGGTTTTTCTTTTCTTTCATCAAAAGTTGATTTTAATTAGGGATGCACCGATACCGATACGGTATCGGGGCGATACTGTAAAATGTGTGCGTACTCATACTCGTAAAAGTTAACCGATACCATGAACCGATACTAACTTATTTCATTAATCAGAGGGTGGCTTGTCATTTCTGTTGTAGTTTTTTAGATTGGTCACTAGGGGGACATCCCGGGCTAAACAGGCACAGAGTTAGGCGAGTGAGACTGGCGGCTCCAGATAAAAAAGAGAAACTGGAGGCTGCTGTAGCTAGGCTAAGCAAAATGTCAGCAGTGTGGACCGGAACAGCCAACTTTAACTCAGGTTTTGGAAAAGCGATGAAAAATGTCAAGAGAAAGAGAAAAAAGTTTAAATAACAGAGGCTCTGACTCATTTTATCGCTCTGGATGACCAGCCACTGCCGGCCGTGGAAAACATAGGATTGCACCATCTTCTCCATATGAAATTCCCAACCCCCCATACATCAGGGAGATAATGGTGCCAAAACTTTCTGAAGAGGTAAAGACAAGCAGTGTGTGCGATGTCAGTCCTTGGTTTAACGGTGCAGTGGACTGATGATCCACGGGCAGATGAGGAGTTCATCAATGCCAAATACTTTCGGTATTTTGTTTGTTTGTTTACAATATGGACACTCTGCAATAATTTAAAAGTTTATTTTATTCTCAAACCTAATTTGTATTTATTTTATTCCAAACAGAAGTGTTTATTTATTATTCTGAAAGCTCAAGACAGTGCCAATAGTTCAGTGATATTTTGTTAAATTACAATGTGGACACTCACAAATAATTTAACAGAAGTGCTTATTTTTCACTTGAAATTTTTTTGTGGTCATTTTTATTAAGATTTTATTTTTTTATCGGCAGAGAATAAAATAAAACCTGTCTTCCAATTCATTGCATTTGTGTGTGTGTGTGTGTGTGTGTGTGTGTGTGTGGTAGAAGTATCGGTTTTTGTACTCTGTATCGGCAAGTACTCAGATCCAAGTATCGGTATCGTATCGGTTTGTAAAGATTGGTATCGTTGCATCCCTAATTTTAATGCTACCGCTCTTCCTCCCAGAGAGCCGAGGCTGTAAAACAGAAAAAGAACATCGTTGTGTTTTAAAACTCGTGCTGTCGGTGTGTTTACCTGATCGCTGCTCTCAAGCTCACACAAGGTGCGAATGAGCACAGTGCGCATGTGCCTCTGTGCATGTGTGTTGGCCTCTGTTTCCAGGCTGAGTCTGTTCAGGATGCTGGTGACGAGGCTGATGTAGTTACGAATCTCCACACTGTTCCCAAGCTGCACCAAAGCCGACAGGTTCCTCAGACCTGACTCCGACCTGTAGATGGTGAAAGTAAGGATTTGCATGTTCTATAGAATCTATATTATTGTTGACTTGCTCAGATTGATGCTTTGTAGTTTAACACACACAGTCGTTCTTAACAGCAGCTTTTTGGCTGACAGCATAAAATCCCTGAGTGTGCTCAAGCTCAGTGCCATTTAAATCACCAGCAGGCCCTCTTAAGTAGACAGCATGAGACATCTGCATATCATATCATCATAATGTGATCACATGGGGGTTCTTACAGTTCAAGATCAGGATCATGATGGGAAGAGGAAGATGAGGCGTCTCTGAGGAAGCTTGGTTGGACTTGCACTGTGACAGGACAGGGTTTGGTGGCTGACCCATACGTGCTGCTTCTTATTTCTGTGTAAATAGTTACTGCGGCGACAACAGTAATAAGAGCAATAAAAAAATAAGGAAATATTAGAAAAATAATAATTCTGTTAATGCTCCTTAAGCAACAGTGTGTCTTTGTGTGTTTACCTTTATAGTCATCCCTGGGGTCACCTGAAGGAAGGCTGAAGTAGTATTGGAAGTCTCTCCCCTGGTACAGTGTCCTGGGGAGTCGGTCTCCTACACTGAAGCTGTACTCATACACTAAGTCCTTTGGCACACACACACACACACACACACACACACACACACACACACACACACACACACACACACACACACACACACACACACACACATTTCTGTGAAGACTGACATGCCAGGACCAAGGTCAAAAAATTTGGGGTGATCAATTAGTAAAATTATGGAGTCAAGGAGAGCCCTGAAGAGGTTTACTTCAGTCACTGGCAGACAGCTCCGAACTTCAAGCACTGAGTGACAGTGTCTTGTAATAAAAATGCACTTTGAAAATCTTTAATCAAAGCAGGAAGAGTGTTAAAAGCATGCAACGGGAAATACCTCCTTCCCTGAGGTGCAGAAGATGCTGAAGTGTGTGTGTAACTCGAGTCCTCTGACAGGCTGCACCTGGCACGCCAAGCCCTCTGGAACAGGATTGGTCTGTAAGAACAGCTGAGTCCGGCCCAGACGCCTGCTCTGAGATTCTCAATTCATCAGACAACAATCGAGAGGATCATTAACAGACGGAGACTGACTTTAAAGGCAATGTGGGCATTTTAATCTTCAAGTTAAAGTACTGCAGTAAATGTAAAAAATTATATATGTCTGTGATTTTGGCATTTTGTCCCATTATCCTGTTTTATAAATCTCTAATAACTCTCGCCTGGGCTGGTCTATATGTAGCCATCCCAAACTTACTGGCGGTGACTTCCAACATGTATCTGCTCCTGGGCCTCAGACTGAAGGGCTTGATCTTGAGAAAAGAACAGGAGATTCCTGTAGAGATTTTTAAAAGGGAAAAAAAGATGGCTAAATGCTGACACAGTGGCACAGAAGCAGGAATTTTTCTGCATAATGTACCTGTGTAAGTAAAGGACTCAAAGAGGCCTCTGTTCAGAGGGTTTCGAGGTAAGTCGAGCAAAGTCGGTGCCTGAATTGCCACAAAAGGCTTAGAATCCACTAGATTACTCCCTTCATCTTTGTGTAATCCCATATCAAACATCGAGACGTCTCCTGCACTGAAGCTCTCACCATCTTCACCTGGGAACGATCGTGAGTGAGTACCAGTAAAAACCATCTCAGATAAGAAATAAACAGTGATCGTAGATATGAAGTGTACCTCTGGGTCTCCCTGCTGACATCCCTGGGTCGCCTTCCTCTGCGTTTGGAAAGGGAGCACCATAATCTGGATCTGTAACATAACCAGCTTTAGCACAATAATAATAACAGTCAAGCAACATAATATTGCCCCATATAACTGGAAAAATTTCTTTATATTTGGAAAAAGTTATTTATTTATGATGGGAATTTTCTTCATGTTGGTTCCAGGCTCTTTCACAAACTGTATTTTTATTGTAATTTAATCAGTTTAAATTGTGCTAACAGCATCAAATTATATATAACTTAAATAGACTGAGTTTATATGGCGATTTTAGATTTTCTCACCTAGTCCACCACCCGCATTGCCACTCTCCAGAACACGAAAAGAAAAGTCCCAGTCGGCAGAGGAGTCAGACTCCACTGAAATTTCACTGCTAATGTCCCCTTGGATCAAGTAGTCGGAATATAGGACACCATCATTGTTGAGAACACGTGGACTTGACTCTGGCAAGCCTGCGGGGTGAGGAAAGAAGTCACATTTAGTGACAGAGTGGTACACTCCAAGTCATATATATATATTTGTTTATACAGCTAATAACACACCAGCTTTGTCTGATGTGTCTCCCCTCCTGTTTGTTGATGCCCCACTATCAGCCAGGTCCACATCACCCTTTCTGGTTTCAAAGGTAGCCACGGTAACGGGTGAAGAAGATGAATAAGGGGTCGTCTGGGTGTTCTGTGACACATTTGTAACAGGAGGGTGTAGAGTAGAGGTGGCAGGACTTTTCTTGATGGCAGCCATGGTGCTGAGATCTACTGTGTAGCAAAACGGGACTAGAATAGAACACAAGATTTTATTTTTTAATTTAATTTCCATTTTTAGGGGAATTTTTGGAGGAATTTTCTTGCAAAGTGGCACTGAATTTACCTTCTGTGAAAGGCTTGGATGAAGCATTGACCAGGAACAGACTCCAGGTGTACTGGATGTGCTGTGCAGGAATGTGGCAGTCTTCACACACGGCGCCGACAGAGAACGACTGATCCCAGTTCACACGGTCTCCCCGACACTCAGGGCAGTAAATGGACAGCTTCCTGGATTGGATGCATTTAGGCGCATGTTAAACGTCACTTAAGAATTAAAGTGCTGCTTTTAATCAAACACTTCTATTTGATTCTGCTCGGTTATATGATTCAATTGAGACTTTATGAAGAGGTCACACCCGGTGAGGTTTGATGTTACAGTGAGGAAGGTCTCTGATGAAGCTGAACGCTCTCCGCTTTGGACAGTGAGCGTGAACTGGAACTGGTCAAAGTTGGGTTTTAAGAAGCTGGCGGGAAATTTGAGCACCGGCAACGAAGTGGGAATGTGCTGGTTGAAGCAGGAGCTGGTGATGGTGCTCACTGGTTTACATGCCCAACTGTAGCTATACAGAGAAAATCAAAAATTCTGTTAACTTCCAAACACACATTAAATTTCTCAAGGTGAAACAAATACAACTAAAAATGACTAAGATGTAGGAAAATCCACCAAAATATAATATTTACATATTTATTGGCAATTTTTGCCATTTATTTAGTTATAGCTGAGCCCAATGTTGGCGACTTTTGGCAATTACAGCTCAGATATGCCACTGGCAAATGTTGTGTGGGCCAGACGTGCAGCCGAAGGACTTTGAAAAAACAAATGAGACTCTAGGCACCCAAACTGCAACACAGAGACGAGAGACAATAGCTTTCTGCGGACACAGCTCACTAACCAGCTTCAGAAGGAGCGGATCTGGAGAGCGCAGCTAAGTGAGCAGCTGCAGCAACAGGAACACACCCATCATGAACTGCTCAAGGCAGAGGAAAAGTCTCACGCTATAGGACAAACTGAATTTTGATCCAGGAGTTAAATAGTGAGTAAGATACCCTCAGTCAGGAGGAGGCCCTAAAAAGCAAAATCTCAGCAAACCTTGAGCTGAACACTACACTTACAGCAGAGGTAGCGGTGAGAATGGGAACTCGACCACTTCCATAAACATTTAAAACCAGAGGAAAGTGAACACTCTTATCCGTTTTTCCTCATTGAGGCAACGTCTTCTGGCTTGTTGCCTATTAAAGGTGTCAGGGCTCAAGTTCTACCTGAGTGGGTTCGTGGGGAAGTCAGGGTCGTAAGATGCCTGCCCATCCAGGGTTACTATGGTGTTCCTGTTGTTAAGGAAGATGTTGGTGCCACCCTGGATGAAAGCCACAGGAGGGCTCGGCATCACCTGAACCTTTACGCTGTAGTTACTGTACACCACACTGCTGACGAGTTGAACCTGCAGGAGAAACACAAGCCTCGATCATTCGTAATAATAGTATAGCAACAGAAATAACGACTTGAAATGGAGAGATCGGCCGTTAAATAGTTCTTCTGTATTATTGTATTATTATTACACACCCTGGCTGTAGCCGTATAAGTGTCATACTCCAGGAGATGGCTTTGCACTATGAAGATCTGCCTGTGTGTGTCTGTGAGAGGCAGCGGCACTGCCTGGCCTGCAGAGTCACATAAAGTCCAGGAGTAGTGCAGGCCTCTTGATACATCACAATCCACTTCCGTTTCGTACGTCACACCCAGATGGACAACCTCATATCTTCGTACCTAGGTGCAAAGAGAAGGTTGTATTGTCTTTTATTAACTATGCTCCGCCATAGTGTACGTGTGAGATCTGGACCAAGAGCTACCTGTAGTTTAAGAGGCCCCATGTTTTTGACAGGTGGAGGCTGACAAGGCTGGTCCACAACAAAGATGTGGCTGCTCAGGGAAGCAGAGCTGACCAGGTTAGACGCCGTCACTTCGACTCTGAACTCTCCCGTTCTGAGGAGGAAAAACATGTTTATTAAGCACACTTGTGTTAGGCTACATGTGATTTTCATATTTATCTGAAAGACAGATAGCGAGACATACTAACAAGTTTGTAAAAGGAAAATGCAAAATTAGAGAATCTTAATCCTAACTTAATCTAAACCTAAAGTTCGATTTGAGTTTACAAGGAGAATGAAAGCCCAAAGTCTTGTTAAACTCTTTTTTTTTTTTTTTTTTTTGCCTGTCCCGTTTGGTTCTTTTGCCATCAGAATTATTGTCTAAAGGCGAAGAAAGATGCCCAACGGATTTTCTTTACCAAATTGACCATCCCAGCTTTGCCGTAATGGTCCATTTGATTCACCTTTTATTCTTTATTTTATTTTCACTTGCTGAATACGGGACAGACTTGACTGGGGGAAAGAAAAGGGAGAAAGAAAGAGGGGAAGAAAAACAGTTGAGAAGAGGGACGGGGGAGAAGGGCAAAAAACAAAAACCAACAGAATAAGCAGAAGAAAAAAAAAAAAATACATATATCGATCACCTGGATCACCTGTTGAGAAAGAAAAAAGAAAACAAGCAGAAGAAAACGAGAGTAATACAATAAACCACATCACAATGATATATGGGAATATGACAGTAAATACTAAATATTAAACATTATTGTGCAGCACGTAAGATCGACAGCACAGTGTGCATTGAGGTAGGAGCCAAAAAGGGTGTAGTTTGTGTGTGTGATCACCCGTGTGTACACCTGTGAGCATGGACGCGCTTGTTTTCTTAAAAGGTTCCCTCATGTAATGATCTGCTAGAGGGTGTGGGGGGCCACTGCCCCGTCCTCCAGGGCATGAAGCAGGTATGGAGGAGATCAAAACCCCAGACATCCAGAGGCCCCCAGAACACAAGAGACCAAGGAAGACCAACAGAGGGGCAGCCGCGCCACTGTCCCAGAAAGAGCTGAGGAGAGTCCCAGATGAGGGGTCACCCAGCAGCCACGGAGCAGAAGCCAGGGGGGGCTGCAGTGACGTGCCCGTGAGCTCCGCCGGCAGCCAGCTGTGCCTGAGTGACCGAGCCCCAGGCCGAGAGGCCGGGGGCACCCCACCTCCGAAGTGGCCCAAGCGAGCCCCAGGCTCCAGGCCCCGATAAGCAGCCGCCAAGGAGTGAGCCGGTGTGTCTTGTTAAACTCTGACTCACCTGTGGAAGATGTGCCGTTCTGTGCTCTGTCCAGACCGGCTTGTTCCATCCCCAAAGCTCCACAGGAAGTTGATGTCGGTCCCCATATTTACCCGGCAACTGAACACCACTGTATGATTCTGCAAAACCGAGGCCCGGTGGACCAGCCTGTTGAGCTTCACTGTTCTCTGGACCACCACCGGGAACATGTCAGAGGTAACGGCCATCTTACCATGTGACATGATTACAGACACATTATACCTATGGTGATGAAAGGTGGGATTTGAGAGGGGTTAGTTTAATTCACATGGTGTTTGATTTATTTAATCATATTTTATTTAGAACCTGCTGAGCTATCGTGTTTAAAGACACAATGACACACAAATGCTACCAAAAACACAACCTCCTTGGTGCACGTAATAATGTGGGGATGAAGAACGTTTTTTTTTAGCGTTAGAAGACTTGAGAAACACCAACCAACAGAGGCTGGGTGATGCTAGTTGTTTGCCAGTTTCTGTTATGACTGTTAGATTACAAGTTAAAATTGATGCATGTAAACCAACTTCACATGTTTTACCCTTGTGACAGTTTTGTTGACTTTTTTTTTTAACTGTCAGGATTTGAAAAACAAAACGTATGTAACCTTGTCTGTGGATGAACACTTTTTAAGCTCTGGCTTATTTAAAAAATCTCCAATTATTTTATTTTAAAAATGTTGCACATGCCTTGCTATTACCTGCCAGGCTTTAGGTATTTTCTAGTGATGGTCCTAGAGGTAGTTGTGGCTGATGTGTAGTCTCCAAAGTGCCAGACGAACACTGGATCTGGTACGTCAGTCACAGCTTGGAAGATTATATCTGTATTTGTTGGATATGCTTGCCTTGCTGCAAAAATCCTCACAGCTAAGGATAAGAGACACACATGGTCATTACAGATAAATCACACCAAAGATAATGACACTAATTAAAGACAACAACAACAAAAAGAGACAGAAACATTTGCCATCAGTGCTGTGACTCCTCGGTGGTTACCGTTTTAGATTTAGTCTCACTTGTGGTGACAGCTTCCTGTTCTTTGTACACACTCTCACACCTCAAGTAAAACACTTGATTCTCAGCCTGACGCTCAAATGCAACCGTCCTAGTGTGGTTGAAAAGCTAAACCGTGACCACTTCCTGTGCTCCTGTCATTTAGCTGCATTTCCTGTACAGCAGTGATGAGCTCACCAGCAGCGAGGCAGCCACGTTTGACCCCGGTGCACCTCTAAAATAAAACCTAATGCTTTTGAATATCTAACTCCAGGTCTCCAACTGGATCTTGACTCCGATCTGTGTTTGAAAACAGAGCTGACTGTGTGGGTTAAAGGCCTGTGATAGAAACATCCCCATTCCACAGTTGCCCTGTTTATCACAGCAACGTGATTGAAAATAACACCTTGAATAATTCGCGACCCCACGTGCCTGGCCTAGCATGACCTCCCATGGATGACTTCTGAATGTACGGATGCATGAACTCCTAGTAGGCCTCGAGACACCACTAATGAATGATGGCGGTGGAGAGGATCGATGCTGGGAGGTGATACTGTCCTACAGCTGTGGCGATTGAGTGCAAATTGCAGCTGGAGTGGGCGGAGGTGTGAAGGTTATCGAGGTTTGACGTGTGAGGGTACCGCCGTGCCAACAAACGAGATTGTAAGCACATGTGATGCTGCCATGGTTGCTCTCATAGGCGGGGGCTACATTTAGTGTGAGGCTGAGGACAAGCAGGTGTTTCATGGTGGTGAGCAGCTCTCACAGAAACAATCTCACCTGAAGTTAAATGATTCCCACACAAGATCCCTTTAAGGTGAGAGCAGCCGGGAGATAAGACCACCTGCAAGACCACACGACCACATACAGAAAGCACACACACAAAGACACACACCAATGTGAGATTAAAGGATATCTCCGTTCATATTTGATTTTTCTTCCCATCGAAGAAAGAACACAATGAGCATAAATGCTTTTAAGAAAAAAAGAGAACTATAAAATGTTTTAGTTGTTTGCACCTTTAATTTATTAATACTAGCATAATTCATACAAAACCGTTGCATTTTTTAATGACTGAAATCTGAGAACTCACAACATGTATTGTCTTCTGCTTCCACCCATAGAGGCATGATGCATTCACTGACACTGCGTGAACTCCGTCAGATTCGAAGGGCCACTTCTGAAAATGATGAGAAGCGTTAAGTTTTCAGATTAAAAAAACATGACAGTGCATTGAAGGATGAGGGATATTTCAGATGATGGAGATTAAAAAATCAGGTCACCTACAGAAAACTGCATTCCTTCAACAAGAAGAGGAATTCCATGAATTCTTATTTGCAAAGCTGCATCAGAAGTATGTATGCCATTCTGGCTCAATAGCGTTAGAGCATTTTTTTCAGTCCTTCTGCAGACCCAGCAGATTTATGGTGTTGGCTACTGCTTAAATAATGTTTGAACACTTAACCTTCTACTTTATCTCAGTTTGAACATAGCAGTGGCTCTGAATGAACAAACTAAGCTCTGAGGAGCTTTGAGGAGCTTTAATGAGCACATCAAGGTTTGCTTATGCTCTTTTCCCTGTCACTGTAGAAGAGTTGTGTAATGACTCACAAATACGTAGTTATGCTAATCAGTAATTTTGAGTATTATGCACATTTTGCACATTCAGCATACTGAGCTGTGACTCCTAAATAACCAGGAAGCGAGTAATAAAACCTGAATAAAAGTTTCATTAAGAGCTTTTTTCTTTGTTGCGTTTTTCCCAAGATTTTTAGTTTATTATTTATATGTTGTGATTCTTTGGGAAAAACTCTAGATGCAATTGGTTTAAAAAAAGAGTTACTGGATTTACCAGATGAGTATTAATCTAAAGAAAAGGTTTTTTAAAAATACATTTAAAAAATACATGAAAAACAGGGCAAAAACATCAAAAATTATTTATCATATATGTTGAATGTTCAGTTATTTTATATTTTTTGGTTGTTTCGTTTTTCTTTTTTCTTTTTTAAGCTAACATGCACAGCTGATAAGATTCTTTGAAAAGCTGACAATTCAAGTGAGCAAAACCTCTTTCTTATATATATTTTAGATATATAATATTTTTATATTAATATTTTCTTGCTGGAAAATAAATGACAAACAGGCCAAACTGCATATATGAGCTTAACATAATAAACACATAAATCAATTTACCATTATAAATCCCCAAATAGCTATTTCCTTTTAAAGCCAAACCTGACAAGTTAATTAATTTAGACTCATTTATAAGTTATTGTTGTGTGACTTACCACTGTGCTGTTCAGACAGTGTGGCTGTGAAGGGGACACTGTTTCTTCTTCCCTGTGAGTAAAGCACCAGCAGAACTCAGCTGCTAATCCGTCACTCACAAACGCCTGCAGAGTGACGGGATCGGCCCGATATGCAGCCACACCTTCAGTCACACCGTCAGAGTCCAAGTGAACCGTGGGGATGCAGGAGGGAACATTCAGGGGGCCGTGGAGCAAAGACACCGTTAGGTTCCCTGGAAAGGGTGGCAAAATGTACAAGTGGAGGGTGGAGGAGAGTGTGGAGAGAGGGTTGGAAACGGTGATGTCTAAAAAGAAAACAGAAGACAAAAAATACAAACAGAGCAGACAGGATTACTCATACATGATCCCTTTCTTGATTAATTAACTGATGAAAAAATCACCAGCAAATACATTAAATTTTCTCTGGTGAACTTACTTATTTCGTATTTGCCTGCAACATTCAAAATCCAATCGGATGACACAGTAAAGGAGCCATCATCCGTCACGTTGACCTTTAGGGTCATCCCCAGAGACTCCACAGTGACATAGGTCAGGGCCTGGCTGCTAAGACCCAGGATGCCTGGAAATCACACAAATAATCATGGCAAGGATTTAAAAAAAAGAGCTTTGATATAAAGTGCTTAAAATTCTACAAATCGTGGAAATAATACACAAATATTAAGATGTTATTAGCATATATTCCAACATACTTAAGCTCATTAACAAGCATCAGTGCAGTCCATTAACTTTCTGAATAAAGCATTGTCTAGCAACTATATAGAACATTTCGGTTTCTCAACAAAAGAAAAACAATCAAAATAATTTAAAAACCTATTTATTTGCAATACATTGTAAGTAATTTTCATTAAAATTCTTCAAATTATATTACGTTTAAATGTACAATATATATCAAACATTTAACACATACTAGATACTTGTAATGACTTCACACCATACAACTGTAACAACAAAAATGTATCTTATGTTTGATGTTGCTTGTTCAGTTTCTGTTGAAACATGTAATACATTTTGATAAGTATAATTGTTTTTAAGGAAACATTTAAATCTAAATTAAAAAATAAAAAATGGAAAAAAGACTGAAAAAAACATTTTAAATACTGAGTATACAGATCCCGTCTGCCTGTGTGAAAACATGAATAATATTACTTGCAATAATTTATATCAAGAAATAATATGATATAATAATAAAAGTCCAATTTATAGAAGCCAAAACTACAAGTTCTACATTGTGTGAGACCACAGAAAATACACAGTGGGATAAAAGTAAATTAAATTAAAACAATTTCAGATACAGATACGCAAATAATACCTGACAGTGGAAACTAATAATTAATGCATTCTCCTAGTTGAAAGCACGGGGGGTGAAGAGTTGCATTTCAAAGAACTTCATTGTTATAAAACACTGCAGCAGCTGACCTGGCGGCTGATTGGAACGTCCAGCGAGGTTTCCTTTCACTTCAATGACAAAAGTCTTCCCAGCCTCCAGTCTTGCTGGAGAAGTAAATACACTAATGTTGTGCAAAAATGGCCCTTCAGTTCTGTAGAGCGCCATGCTTCCATCTTGTGCTTTTCCAAGAGGTAAGTTCAAGGTACTGGAAGAGAAAAGAAGTTATCCAGGACAAAAAGCTTCTTGCTTTAAGCTTTTAAAATGTGCTTTAGTGATGACACGACAACACAAGTTTAAAAGAGAAGAGAAGCGGCAGCTATAGTTAGACATCAAAAGCAAAAGAAAGCAATCTGCTACCTCACCTTTGTCTTTCACTTCCTCCTTTCACGTCCTTTGTTCCTTCACTGGGAGATGTCTTGAAACACTCTCTAAACACCAAACCACTGAGCTGGTTCCCACAGTAACAGGTCTGTGAAGACAATGCAGCAACTCCATACCTTCCACAAAAAACACAGTGAAGGTTAGTGTTTTACATACTGAGAGCACATGTCACATGTCAAATAAGCCTTTGTTGGTATCCTAATATATGATGCTTTAAAATTCTGTTACATCTTCTTGAAAACAGCACTTTTGATATATATACATATATATTCTTTGTTTGTTTGTTTTTTGTATTAGAGATTTGCTATTGGGAATTTTTTTATTCACAAATTTTATTCATAAATTTAAAAATATTTTTGTAATTTCTTAAATTATTTCAGGATGAGAATATATTAAGATTTCTGAGAGTTTGTTTTTAAGTGCTTTTACACACAACAGACGATGGCTCAAATATGCAATAATAAAAGGTTACTATAAAAATTTGAATATTTCTTTAACCTGTTACTGTCACCACTGTCAAACAATTTCAGACAAGCATCCAAATTTCATCTTCATCTGTAATGCCCCCTGACCCGGAAAGCTCTTTTAGCATTTCCCCACCAGCTCACCCCTCATCCAAGCAGTGTGCAGAGCAGGCTACCGGGTCAAGGTCACGGGCACCGACACCCGTGGGTCCGTGAAATCCGAGGGAAGAGCTCGCGCTGATGCATCCGATGAACCAGGGTGAACTCTGCTGACCTGATGAGGAGGCCAACGCGGACAAGGAGTGCAGTGCAAAGAAGACAAAAGCGTGTCCGAGCATGACTGCTCGGACACGGGCCTCGACTATAGAGCGAAACTCGGGATGAACTGCGATTGAGGAGGACGCTTCAAGTGGGAGAGAACGAGAGAACAGGAGAGAGGAGCAGGTGCACCGAGACCTGCAACTGTGCATACAAGGTGTGTGGGAGGTGTGAACAGAGAGGGTAACTGTATGCAAATAATGGGTCAAAGACCACGTGGGGGAGGAGAGAGATCGCTTTAATGATCGGGAATCTAACAGAAAAAAAAAATCACGGCCTTTTGTTGCTATGCAGGAAACACTATTGTTGTTATTACTAAGTTTAAGGCGCGTGTTACCCTTCTAGTTATTTAAAGGTGAAGGCTCAGGTGCCCTGCACCTGCATGTGTGAAGATGGAGTGATCCCCCACTTGCCTTTGCTAATAATTTGTGCAAAGCTTAAGGATGTTTTTGAATTTAAATACGAGAGCAGCTGCTTCGGAAGCATCAAAATGCCCGTTGCAAAATAATAGTAATAACATTGTTAGATTTTAATGCAGCAACGCATGTCTGCTGCGGTGTAAGGTCACATGTCAGTGACACCCAATGGCTGGGTGTTTTACTGGAGTATGAGACTTGCATCAAATAAAGTCTCTGCAGCGATCTGAACTGCTGCTTCGTTTGTGGCCAACAAAGCAGCATCATGCGGCCTTTAAGGCAGAAAACTGAGACTACGTTAAATGGAAAGCCGCAGTGAGAGAGAGGAACGGGAGGTGTTTGCTTGGTTTTATTCCAAAGATCCGGCTCCATGATCATAAGAATTCTGCTTGACACTGAATTAAACTGCACTAAGCTCAGGTGGCCTAAAGCGACCTGGTCACATGCTTCACGTACAGGTTATAACATTTACTGAGCCATTAGACACTCAGTGCCTTTTAGTGATTTGATGCCCAGCAGCCCCTTTTTCTCAAGCGAACTGATCCAGAGGATGTCTCCAGACTCGTTTCTCCTCTGTCACCAGAATTCCAAACAAAGGACAGAATTCCAAAGTAATCACATGTCATTGTTTTATTGTGAGAATGAGACGCTAGTTTATATTCTGAAGAAGCAGCCTTGAATCACCTGCCAGACGGCTTGAAACTGGTCGTTAGACAGACGACGCTCGACGCCAGATCACATTTAAAAACATAAATATTAACCTTATTAAGCATTAGATTCGAAGTCTAATGTGGGCTACACGTGTAGCTTTATTTTTAAATTACACAAGTAAAATGGAAACACGGGGACAGGTACTACAGAGAACTGTGTGGTGTCTCAGGCTGTCCCCTCTGCTCAGGTTAGGTTCGTCATTTATTTGGTTAACTGAAATAAATTCCAAATGCTCGCGTTAAACTGGTAAATTTAAATGAAATCTCACCAGCAGTGATAATTTTGTGCTAAGTTTGAGAAGTCTAAGGTTGTCAGCTCGGACACGAGACAAAGCGTCCTCTCAGTGGGTTTATTTTATCTGAGCTATCACGCCGAAAAGGGCAAAACCACGACGGAACCGGTGTGACTCTTCGGAGTCCAGCTTTGCCCGTGAGCCCTTTTGCTGCAAACCAAGTCTGCGTCGTGTAGCTAACTCCGCCGGTCCACCTTAAAAAGCTCTTCCGGTTTGCTCGACATCCCCTTTAAGAGAAATTCCCAGGGCTTGAAGTTAGCGGCAGGGGGCGCTGTCAGACCGTGCCATCTCTCCATGAGTGGAGGAATCAAACACATTTTTCTCAGAGTATTTTCATACTGAAAACGCGCACTTTGTTCTGCGATTTCGTTTCATCTCGTCACTCAGGGGTCCCCAGAAGTTTTTGCACCGTTAACACATCACGGAGGAACCCTAGAAACCGGAACTAATTTTGGCTTATCTTATTCCACCCCCCCAAAAACAACAAAACAAAACAAAACCCAACCTGTGGTACTTTATATTAATGAGTGAGCTGTGTGTGATAGTGAAGCAGCTCCGCGGGTGAAGCTTAATTTGGGATCTTCAAATCGAAGTGGGGCTGATTCACGTGAATTAATTAAGCCGCAACGAAAACGTGTTACATGCTTTATGCTTTGGCCACCTCCCCTCCTCCTCCTCGTGCACCTCTGAAGACCCAAGAGTCCCCACTGATCACACACTGAGACACATTTTTCGAATCAAACCCTAAAAATCAGTGGCGGCGACGCTGCGTAATACCCCGCTGTAGACCCGGGTGAATCGGGAACCCTCCCGCCCCCTTTTTTCATTCGTTATTCACGTGCCTTCCCTTCCCTGCGAAACATTTAACACTTGATCAGAAAACGAAATATTCTCGAGGACCGGCCGTGTAACGGAGAGTCCTCCTGAACGGGCGAAGCGTTATGTAAGCGGCTGCAGCTTTGCGCCCCCACCGAGGAGGACACGGAGCGGAGAAAATAGCACGGCTGACTCCGGGAGACTGGAGCCTCTCGAGGTGGAGCGATGATGAAAATAGATTGTGTCTCAGTGATGTTGGGTTAGGGGTGCGGAGGAGGGATGACAACTCAGTCACTTTTTTCTTTTTTCTTTTTCTTTTAAATTTGCGCACAACTGAGCGCATTCATTTGAAGGCAGTGCGCAATGAAACTGCATAACAGAGCAGATCACCCCATGATAATGTCAGACTTTCTTTCCGGGTGTTCAAAGCTCATAAAAAATAGTATTACGTTATCGTGTGGTGAGAGGAGACAGTCGAAGCACTGCTTCTAGCTCTAAATGATGTTTCCTGCTTAGTTCTCCCAAATATAGACCTGACAGTGGTTGCCTGGTTCTTTGCGCTTCCTTTTTTGTAGCCATTTTATTTCTCATTTTATAGAGGAATATTAACCCAGGACAGCCCATAATTTGGCTAGACTTTCATCAGATTGCATTAAATATTCTAGTTTATAAATCTTTAGGATTCAAAAAGGCCTGCACTCAACAGACTCCAGTGACTTTTGTTATAGCAGATACAACAACTGTGCTTTTTTTCTTTTCCTTTTCTTTTTTAATCAATTTAAGTTTGAGAAAGCTGCCCTGACTGAGTCAAGGATTTCCCCCGCCAGTATATTTTCCTGAAATGGAAACCAGACCACAGATCATTCATTAAATTAAACAATTTGTGAGGCAGCCTGTTGTAGGTTGAAGGGGGCTCAGGTGTGGCCACAGTGCTTCCCAATTCGCCATGTTTGCTTGAGTGAAATATTTCTAAATGTTAGCCACAGTGGCTCACATTTACACAGAAAATGACAGAGATTCAAAGGAAAAAAAGAGGAGGAAAAGATGATAATTTGATCCTTATTTATTTATGATGTCAGGCCTGTGACATGTTGTCGGTGAAAACATGCCAAGGTGATCAGATCAGGCGATGAAGGCAATGATTTTGCGCAAGAGGTAAAGAGACTCGCTCATCAACCAAAATAATAAATAGACAAATATCAAGAAAAACACAAAAAAGTGAGGAAATTCATGACCCCTGTAGCTCTGGGGTGTATTTTTACTTCACAGAATTTTTTTTTAACTCCGCTTGTTGACCTCTTTTCTATTAAATACAGGCGAAAACCGTGGCGTAAATTTAATGGATCATTCATGATTAAGCGTTTTGTACACACTGACTTTATTCATAAGATCTAATGAAGTCCAACGTCATCATATCAATACATGTGATTGTTTTGGTGATGATTAATGAATGAACGAGATACTGGACCTCCGTCTCTTCCCGATCAGCTGATGTTTTGTCTTTATTTTTTCTGTATTTTTTTTTCTCTCTGCCCACATCTGTTCATCTGGCGATTCGAAAAGCAGAACACGATTTGATTCTTGTCTTTGCGGGCACAGCTTGTTTAAAGGCACTTTAAACACGTCCACAGTTCAAACGTGGCATATACCGTCCTGGCAGTGCTGGGAACAAACATGTGAGAGTGAACAGGTGCCTGCAGGAAAGTAACCAACAAGCAAATACATTAAAAAATAAATAAATGGTGACACAAACAGAAATGATTTAGGCAATTAAGCAGCAGGAAACCAGAGCCCTGGTTTGTTTTAGATCTCAGTGATGTATTCATATTTAATACTTGTTTCCTCTTTTTGAAGCACATATGTTTAAAGTTATAAGTTAAACAAGCGTATTAAAAAGCTATTTGACGCGGGCTGTGGGTCTAGTGAGGAAAGATCTCCCCAGGCTCACATTACGTTGTGCAAACAAGCCTCAGTCGTGCCAAATCATAACCGAGGATCCAGTGTAAGGCACAGATCTTATCAAAGTTGGATTACCAGGAGCTATCCTCGTGTGTTTGAGAATACAGAAGCAACGTTCAGGAAATTAGCTTTGGTAGGATTTACCAAAATAAATAAATAAATAAATAAAAGCAACAAAAAGAAAACAGAAACAAGTTGATATTTTGTCTATTAATGTATTTAGTGTATTATATGCTGTGGGGGAATTAAAGAAAGCACAGTAGCAATTATTAAAATCTTGGCAGAGTCAAGAAAGCTAAAAGAAGAAAAGGCAGCTCAGTTAAAGTCTCTGTTTGTCATAATAAACATAATCAAACAGCATGTGTTAATAAGCAATACCAAATACAATGACTACATATATGTCTGCTTAGTTTGGTTTGTACATTTGGAAAAGCTTCTTACTAACCACAGAAATTATTCCTAACTGAATCCCTCTTTCTTCCCATGTTGTCTCCAAATACTCACTCGATATAAAGAAGGGGGGGGGGGGGGGGGGGGAATCTTGAAACCTTACCTGACAAAGGCCCACACTGCCTCCCACACCTCCCCAAAAAACATCCTATTATATTTCTCAACCGCCCAATAAAGAAAAAAATCACTTGACTGGGAGAAGAAAAGAAACTCATCCAGTCAAATCTGCTTTTGTCACGTTATGTCCTCTGCCTCCTCCGCGCCCTGCAGCACTGAAGAAAAGCCCGGGCTCTTCATCTGTCTCATGTTTGACAAATAGGCTCCTATTGGCGATGATATCTGTCGACTCAGGCAGAGAGAAATGACACTGACGTACTAATAATCGATAGTCAACAAGCAGTGGCCTGAATGCATGCAGGCCACTGGTAGACTTTTTTCTTTTCTTTTCCCATCAGTGTTGTGGGCATATTAAAGTGCGTGTGTTTGTTTGTGTTGGTGGCTTTTATCCAGCCTGTCGGGTTCCCAACTCGCTGGTATGAAGGGGAGAGGGAGGGAGAGGTCAAAGGTCACTGCTGCATGTGGCCGTGTTCAAATCCTTCTATAGTGCGCAATGTTCTCAGCTGACCCGTCGTGTTATAGAGGGGGCTGTGTCCAGATATTAGCTTTCAGAGCGTGGAACATTTTAATCAGCTGATCTGGGGCTTTAAATCCATTTTGTGCAGGAGCATGGTTTCATGGCAAAATACTACTACTAATAATGATATTAATAAATAAAATAAAAAAATACCCTTAACATGCTCCAACATGGCACGTGTTCAATCATTCATGTAATGGGATTAGGCAAGTTTTGACAATGAGCAACTGGAATTCAACTTTCAGACCTTGAATGGTGATTTGTTCGTATACCTGATATCCTTTTTAGCTGAGGGGCACCTTCATTGTTATTTTCAACGAAAAGCAAGAATTTCTGTCACACTGGCTGGAGTTTTTTTCTTTTTATTTGGTTTTTTTTTTTAATTTCCTTTTAATGTGTGACCAGAAACCAAATTTTTGCATATTTTTCACGACCAAAATTGTCTCCACAGAAATCAGAAGAAGAAAATACACTTTAAATTCTTCGTGTAGTTTCGTGAATGATCCGCCAGTTAAACCTTAATGAATTATTCATTTAAAAACAATAACATTAAGAATATGGTTTAAGCAGAGCTATAGGCCAGGGGAGGGAAAACTTGTTAATTGATGAAGTACAACAGGACTGTTTCTGATCAGACTTCCTAACACTCTCGGTCCCATCTTGGTTCATAGCTGTGACTCGAGGTCAGCGCACGTCATTGCCTCGTTGATAACTGATTGGATTGTGCGTTAAAAGTTCAGCACTGGGCTCTGTCTCTCCTGTCCCCAGAAAAGCCCTTACAAATGGAGTTGAGCTCCATGACGGAGCAGAAGCCCTCTGGCGCTGCTTTTCCCCGACCTCCTCTCCATCACCCACCCACCCACCAGTCCCCCTGGCCAGGGAAATCCACCAGACTCCAGCTCTTTGGACTCCCTGTGTCTTTTCTAAACTTGCTTCCAGCGCTTCAGGCTCGGTCATTAAGTCAGAAGCATTTAAATTTAATTTATACGGCTGTATAAGGAGATTTAAAAATATATATATATTATTATTATTATTATTATTATTATTATTAATAATAATAATAATAATAATAATAATAATAATAATAATAATAATAATAATATATAAAGTTGCAGCAATTTACTTCCCATCTCTTCCCCACACAGGTTCTTCTCTGACCCCGGGTCTGTGCAGTGGGATCCCAGGCAAACCCCCGGGAGAGCAGCGCTGTTTCCTCCTTCGCGTTAAGACACGATCGCGGTTCAATTGAAAGGAATGGGGGAGATGTTAATGAAGGGGAATATCATGCAGAAGGCACACACACACACACACACACACACACACAGTTCAGCTGTCTGAACGCGAAAAGCTGATGAAGTGTTTTTTGTTGTTTAAAAAACGTATTTTTTAGTATTAATAATGTAAGAACTTCTGACCTTTGTACTAATTGATTTTAGTTTGTGGGAGTTTTAATTTCTAGCCATACTAATAATTAAGCAGTCGCTTAAAAAAAAAGGGGGGGGGGGGATTACCAAGAGTGGTAAACAGAAAGATTGTGGGAGTTGTGCTGAGGTGATACAGTTGTATATAGTTATATATCTAAATAGGAATATCTAAGCATATATGCAAGTAGGGATTTCAAGAAATCCTGGAACATAAGGCTTTCTTTGGTCATCATCCTATTTCACGGTTGCTACAGATACAAGCAGTTGCTTGTATCTGACTTTTACAAATCAAAATAAAGAAAAAAGCTGTGGTGGTCATGCGGGGAAGCCATCTCAAACCACGACTTTTTAGACGGAGAAACTTGGTTTTTACCCATAAAGTAGAAACTTACGCGGGGAGGCCGTGGTAGTAACACGTGGTGCTTCACCGCAGTTAACCAATTAAGCATTTACTGTGACATCACAGACCTGAATATTAATGAGAATAATCATTTCTTCCTATTGGCTATAATTATTGCATTCAATCCCGCTATACTGCACGCCGTTAGCGTAACAGTGTGGTTTAAGAGAATACACACACACACACACACACACACACACACACACACACACACACACTGTAAAGCCTTCAGTGTTATCAGAATCCCAAAGCATAGCGCAGACTGTACTGCTATGATAATCTAAACGATGACGCTGTTCAGTGTCTTACAGTGTGTGTTTAGACTCCGTGTGATATACGGATCTACTGCATCACTGAGCATCAAACGAAAAGTGTTTATCATCCATTTCCTTTCCAAAAAAAAAGAAGCACAACTTTTGTCATTTTATTAAAAGTTTTTTTGTTATTTTTTAATCTTCAGGTTTTTCCACTGCTGGAGTTAACGATGTTTACTTTTTTGCATTAACCGTTTCACCGTTATCCGTGGCAGCAGGTCATCGCCGTGCGCGTGCACCGGCAGCACCAGCAGTTCTCCGGTGCACGGTGCATTACCAGAAGAGCAAAGAGTGCGCTTGCAGTCTCTTGCTTTCACCGAAGTTTGAAGCGGTTCTATCCTGCAGAGCCTTTTCCGAGGGCTCCTTTGCTCCCTGAGACTCTCCCGCTTTCACACAAAACACATGTCACAGATTCATTCACTCACAGAGAGCGAGAAAGGGGGAGAGAGAGACTGAGAGAGAGAAAGAGCTGCTCAGAAATCATCTGTGAACTGCAATCCTACAACAAACACTTATTTCCACATTTTCTCCAATTTGCCACCAAACTATTAAACTTCAAATCGACTGTTTGTCCTTATTAATATTTCACATCTACACATTTTGCCATTCTTGAGCGACCTCGTGCAATGAGAAGAGTGGCAGGCAAATGTTTTACAGTTTAGAGATTCCACATAAAAACCTCCTGACAGCTTTTATCGGGACCATGTATTTAAAGATCTCAAAGATCAATGCAAAGTGCTGACCCTACAACGCGCCATGTTTCTGTCAACACTACCCATAACTTCGTTTCCCGAACAAGCAGCCAAAGACAAATATAATTTGGAGTGTATTAGTCCAGCTTTGGGGAAACAATTGTTTTCTTTTCCTTCTTCCTTTTTTTTCCTCTAAAGGAAACACTTATTGTATTGAGGCTGGTTTTGTTCTTTTCATGTATGGTTTCTATTGTTATTCTATAGAAGTTACAGTCTAGTGATTCCCAATCCGCGCAGGAATTTAACCCTGAAATGCCAGCAGCAGCAGCAACAGCATAATGGCCTGTCTCTACTCCTAGTATCGCCTCTCCGGGCTCTGGCGGCAGAAACCCAACTGGCCGGGCCAGAAAACCTGCTAGCCCCGGTTCCCCCTAACTTCCCTGCGACTTTGGCCTGGACATTATATCGCAGAGTGCCATTACTCAGGGAAACGTCCCGTCAAATACGTCACACTGCACTTAAAAGTTGGAGACTCGGCGTTTTAGTAGGGTTTCTATTTTCATTCCCTTTGGTAACAGCATGGTGTTAAATTGTTAGTTGTTTTATTGGTTTTCCCCCAGTTATTCTATCACACCCAGGACTCACGAATGTTGTAAGAAATGCAGACTGTCTGCGCTCACAGGAAATTCATGCTACTGCAAACTACTGATGCATATAAACTACAGCAAAGCTCTCTCTCTCTCTCTCTCTCTCTCTCTCTCTCTCTCTCTCTCTATATATATATATATATATATATATATATATATATAGAACCACCTCACGCGCAGCGGTTGGAAATGCTGCATGCGTAAATGTCTGCGGTTTGCCTCTTGTTGTTATTGCAGACACCGGAGGCCTACCACTTCTCCCGTCCCACATCCCTCTAAAATCCAAAAGGGAATCCCTTACTACTGTAAGAGCTTAACCAAACTGAAGGCACAACATGTGGCCTTCTTTGAAGGAAATTTGCCCTTAGCCATCGTCAGTACTATTGTTACGATGCCCACATTATGGAGATAGCGACACTGTAGATCTATTTGGGGTCAATTCCCTTCTAACCTTAAAGTCTTGCCCAAGGAATACCCACCTATCTGTCTATTTTATCTATTTATTTATTGATTTTTTAACTAATGGGAGACTTGGATGAGCAATTTAGAATACACTAAGAGGCTGTGGATATTTTATAACAAGGTCACGTAAAGAAATATTAAAGGTGAAAAGTAGCTGCTTTCCATATATAAAATAAGTGGGAATATTTGTGTATTTTAAATACCATTCTTTAATGGCATTTAGAACTCTCTCATCACACACACACACACACACACACACACACACACACACACACACACACACACACACACACACCAAAACAAAAAACGATTACCCATCTCAAAAGAAGGAGAAGGAGCCCGACAATTACACTCAGTCCCGTTTAATGAATGCTTTATCATTTAAAAAAGAAGAAAGGGAAAGTGCTTCAGAAATCCACCGTTCAAGTTTCTATTTCGAGTGCAGTTTTCTCATGTATATTCACAAGAAGAATGAAAAAAAAAATTAATCAATATACAGGAAACCCCATAAAATTCACAAAAATAAATATTCAGTTTCATATAAACAACCAGTGACTTCAAATTCCGTGTCAAAAAACCTGACCTCAAGTATTGTATCCAAAGAAAAAAAAATTAAAAGTAAAAATCAAAAAGTAAATGAATGGAGGGCAGGGAAGTGGGTAACAGGAGGAGTATGGAGGGAGAGAGCATGAAGCTTATAGTTGCTGTGCGATGCAATTGTTTACATTGATAGCGTCACTGTCAGAGAGCTGTTTGTCTTAACGGTGGAAAGGCCCTCCCAACAGGCCATTCTAACCACCTCCGCCCCCCCCCCCCCCTCAGCCGTGCACTGTGAGAATAGGCTGGTGCGTCAGGAGAGGGGGGCCTAAAGCCAGCGCAACTCCACGGCGCAGGCGATTCCTCTTCCTCCTATGCCGTGCAACCTATGCTTTTGACATGCGGATTAAAGGTTGAAAGCTTCACTCTTGCAACACAGCCACCCTCCCTCCTCCACCATCGACACCAACACCACCACTACACTCCAAACCCATCGCAACCCCCTCCGTTTTTACTGCTAGCCTGCACAAACACGAGCTCGTGTTGTGTAGCTTCTAAACTAGACATTTTTCTTTTCATTTTTTTTACAAGCTTGTAGGGGATATGAGTTCAAGTCCGAATTGTCTCTTCCAGCCTCAGACATAAGGCTCACGGTGAGTTCAGTCAGAGTGGCGCTTTAATCACATGGCTAAACATCTACCACATGTATCAACAATGGTGCAGGCAGAGTGAAACGCACTTTTTGTACATTTTTCTTCTCTTTTTTTCCTCTCTCTCTCTCTATACAATCACGTATTACATAGTTTCTACAATCCTCTGAATGAATGCGCCCTTTGCTGTGCTTGTGGAGGAGGCTGACATCATTCACGGGGCTTTGGGTTTGTTGTGATCTGGCTCACCCTATAAGCTGGGGCCTCTCTTTGTCGCGGACAGAAAAGCACACCAATTAGCAGAGCGCGTCCTGCAACTGCCATTAAAAACATCCACACATTCACTTAAAATGCCTATACGTGTAGGTGCTTCTCGACCACTTGATTTAAAGGCGTGTAGGCTCGAGTCGGTACTGCTATGGGTGGGGGCTACATTAAACAGGTCTGGGATAGCCTGCTACTATTCCGAGAGCGGCCATATTAAAAAAAAGAGGCTACATTCAGAACGGTGAGATGATGATGATGATGATGATGCGTTTAGGAAATAAAAAGGAAGCGAGATTTCAGAGAACCTGATTGCATTTCTGCCTTCCCTATAAGGAAGGCAGCCAATGATAGTAAACTGTAGAACTGTGTTTTTCTTTCATCTTTAAGAACAACGAGACTGAGAATGAGGGATGAGAAAACCAGCATTTGGATGGTTCGGTCGCACATGGCTGAATTGTAAATATTAAAATATTTAACCCCAAATCAAACAGTCAATCTTCCGGCGGTGGGGGCTATCCCTTTCTGCATCAACAGCTCTCGCGCGTAATTTCACGTTTGTTAGAAATCCCTAAAGCTGAAAAACAATCTAAACACATTCAAAATGCAATGCATTTAAGCCCCTCTCATGTGCTTGGTCGCATTGTTTCTTATTAGTGGCTAGAAGGTGTTTTCACGCAGATTCTTTTTTTCGTTTTTCTTTTCTTTCTTGGTGCCTCCCCCTACACTCCCCCTCCCCTCCCATTATCACTAAATCACATCCCATTTTGTCTGCATTTTATATTTTCTTGAAATATTTACATGTTCACCACGCGCGCGAACTCTCCCCGGCACAACTTCTCATTGCGTCCAGAGGAAGCCGAGGCCATGTGGACCTAGAGGGACACAAATCTGTCGAGTCTGTCGTGAGACCTCATAAAGGAGCCTTATTCATTCAAAAAAAAAAATCTTTCTGTTTTTTTTTTTTTTTTTTGATTGTCTGTATACTAGGCCCGCGTTGTGTTTGGGCCTGCGTATGTGCAGTCACACGCTTGCAAACCAGGAAATAGTCCGCAGGAAATAAAAACATGACTGAAAACCAGAATACAACCACCCTTAGAAAAATAATCATTTTAAATAATAACACCAACAATAATAATAATAAAAGAAATCCCACAACCACCGAGAATAAATTTATGTCAAATCTAATAAAGGCTTAACCGTGAGCATATGACCAGACATTAACTGAGCTTTTCTTGTATACATGTCTACATTAACTGAGCTTTTCTTGTATACATGTCTGAAACTGAATATTTGGGCACATGGATGTTTGTGGCCAAGCTGGTTAGCACGCCAGAGGAAAGACAGCGCTGATATATATAAAATATACCAAGTGGCACAGAATGGGAAACCCTGATTTTTATATTATTATAATTATTATTATTTTATGATTTGCTCAGTCAAGTTTACTCCTCAATCCTAGCAAGTTTTTTTTTCTTTTTTAAAGTAGCCTCGTCCCAAGGAATGCTGTGATTTTTTTTATCCCCCTTCCTTCTTTCAGACAAAGCACAAACCACTGAAACCCGGCACCATACAATCCAACAGGTCGAGCAAATTAGAAAAGCGAACAAGAAACATTCGACTTCACACACACACACACACACACACACACACACACACACACACACACACACACACACACACACACACACACACACACACAGTCGCGTGAACACACCATTGAGAATAGATATTGCTTAGGATAGCTTATTTTAACACAAGTTTTTTTTAAATCTTATATCCACGAGCGGTGTCTCACAGTCCTGTGGGCGTTTTCAGAGGCTCCGAAAAGGGGGGAATCTTGTGGGTTTTCCTCGATCGAGCTTGAAAACAAAGCGGAATGTAAATCCATTCTCAGGAGAGAAAAAGGGGGACAGAAAAGAAACAACACCGATAAAGTTGCGAGCATTTCGGTGCGCACAGGTTAAGACTCGGGCTACGTTTGGGTTGGAAATGGTGAGGGCTTTTTCAGGGCTTTTTTTTGCTTTTAAAAACAGCTCCGCCGTCTATTTCCTAGTTCTGTGAACGTGTGGGGGAGGGAGAATCTGGCCGCCTGGCTGCCACCTCCACACGGGGTGGGACGGAGGGGGAGGCCCGGGGCCCCTCAGCGAGTTCAGGGAGTAAGCGGGGCACAAATCCCCGTCGCTGCCAACAATCAGCGACGGCGGGGATGGGAAATTTGCCATTAGGCTGAAAGGCATTTTTGCAGGCGATGCTACAGTGTTTACGTTGCTGCGTTTGCGTCTGCTCGGTAAATCCTCCGTGGATGCCTCCTCGCGCCCCACGGGATGAGAACAAGAAGAATAAGAAGAAGAGGAGGACGACGACGACGACGAAGACGAGGCAGCCTTGTGGACCCTGGATAGGTTTTGTTTTGTTTGCGTCCTGAAAACTCTGGGTTTCTTACTCCCCTGCACCGGAGCCCTGCAGTTTTTGTGCCTGTGCTCCCCCTCCTCGATACACGGGACGTCTTGACTACTCCTGCATTCCTGAGGACCACAGGGGGACCTGAGGGCCACATCGGGGCTCTTCTCTGTGGCTTTAATCCCACTGTTGGAAAAATCTCCTTGTTTCATGGCTCCGCTGGGATAGTGGCCATTGTTGCTTTCTGTTTTATCTCCTTTGCATTTAGCTACAGTGGCCTGGCTCTGGTATTCATACTCATCACAGCTATCCTCCACTTTAACTTTCACATTGTGGAGACTGAACGTCGGCGTCCTGACTGTCCTGTCCGAAGAGGAGGTGGCGGTCACAGAGGGCTCCTCCGACTCGGTCTTTATTTTTTTCAGTGCAGTGGGTTGACTTGGGCTGGCGATCGCTTTCGCATCCCTCTTGTCCACACATTTATGGGTCTGCTTGGTCTCTTTCTTGTGGTCATACTGAGCCCTCAGTCCCGGGGGGCATTTCATGGGATGCCCCTGTGTCCTGCGTGAAGAGTGAGAGGCCTTATTCCGGTTGGGTCCCGGTGAATATGTGATGAGCTCATCCACAGTGTCGGCCTGGTTCGGATTTTCCCTTTTAGACTCGCTGAAAAAGCTCTCCCCCACAGAAGCTGAGTTAAAGTTTTGGGGCTGCGAGGGTCCCGAGTCCTGCTCTGTCTCTCTGCATGTGAATTCACATTTCTGAAGTTTGTCCTGTCTCCTGTCCCGTGACTGCGAAGCAGCAACATGTCCGAGGGTCTTGTGCTCTTTTTCGTGCTGCACTGGGTTGTTATAGTGAAACGTAGGCTGCAGGACCAAAGGTGCTTTGCTGGTGTTGAGACTTTTGGCAAGCGATCCGACCCGCGCCCGTCTGAATCGGATGCTCTGAACCGAAACACGGCTCGAAACTGAGCTGGAGTCGGACTGAGAGGAGCTCTCTTCCTCCTCCTCCTCCTCTGAGCTGACCTCTGAACTCTCCGACTGAGTGTCATCTTCTTCCTCGCCGTCCTCTTCTTCTTCCGAACTGGCGGAGTTGCTGCTGGTGGAAAAGCCAGAGCCGAAGTCCCAGTCGGGGTAAGCCCGTTCCGAGTAGGTGCTGGACTCGGTGTCGCTGCTGTAACTCTCCGGGAAAGTTGGCTCGTGGTGGTGGTGGTGGTGATGATGATGATGTTGGTGGTGGTGATGGTGGTGGGGTCGGGGGTCGAGATAAAAATCTGGACCGAGGTGAAAAGCACCGAAAGAAGTTCCGTGACTTCCAGACGATTTGGGTTGCACGAGCAGCACCGGCGGTGCGTGGTGGTGCGCGTGCCTGCTTCTGCTCCACGAGTGCCTCGCGCTGTCCCTCCCGCCGCCCCCCTCGCGCCTCCTCTTCCTTTTGTGAAGTAGGTCGCCGGCTGAGCGAGAGAGCCTGGACTGAGCAGCTATGGCGGACTGAAGCACCACCGGCTGCCGGCTCACCGCGCTCCGGAAAAACGAGTGCCTTTGGCTCAAAGTGACGCGGTTCCCTGTTATTTTCGCTGTTTCATAGTTTTTAAAGTGTTTGTAACTGGACTTGGTCGCCGAACGGCAATCCCGCCCGTGCGTTTTGTGATAAAACTGAGGTAGTTTGGAGTCGGTAAGGCAAGGAGTCAGCTCCCTCTTCCTGCCCACTTTGCCGTGGAGTGTGAGAGTCTCCGGGACGCCGTGCTGCAAACTAAACCAAACTTTTTCCCTCCACAGCTCGCCGTCAGCACGGAGGAACCCCGAGGACTCGTCCTCATCCCCGGGGGAGCACGCCGCTTTCGCTTTCCTTTTGTTGGACTTCAACACCCGCTCCGTCTTGCAGGAGAAATACAGAGCCTCCACGTCCTCCCGCGATATGAGAGTGCATTTGGCAGCGTGGAAAGCTATAGAGTTTATTGCTTTGAGCTTCCGTAGCTCTTCCAGGTCGCACTGGTGCTTCTTCACTTTCAGGTAGTCCATGCGCTTGTGCACCGTGGTCCGAGGGATGTTCTTCAGCAGGTCGGTGAAGACCTGGGACAAAGCAAACATTTGCTTGCCTTGGATGAGCAGGTATCCCAGCCTCACTCCTTGCATTTCCTCAAAGCCACACTCCAGGTCTCCCATGATTTGTGTGTATCCACTAGAATCTATTACTCCATGTAGTCAGCCTCAGTATACTGTGGATTCACCAGTGAGTGGCATAGGTTAGCGAGCTCAAGGCATCCTGCTCACACCTATAATCCAGCCACACTGCTGCGTAATGAAAATGCAAACTTTGACATGCGGAGTTAAATGGAGCTGCCTCTGTCTAATAGATTGAATGAGCCGACAGCATCCACTCCTTGCTTCTTGCCCCGGGTCCGGCATGGTGGTGGAGGAATGCGACGGATGCGTCCACCAAGCCGGGGCTGCTACCTGCCTCTGCCGACTCCACTCCCCTCTGGTCGGCAGCAGGACGAGGGGTAGGTGTACACCACTGCCTCAGCCAGAGGGATAAAATAGCTAGAAGAGAGAGAGAGAGGGAGGGAGAGAGAGCGACAGAAAGGGAGGGAGAGAGGGTGTTGTGAGGGTGGGGGGAAAGCAGAATGAGAGAGAGAGAGAGAGAGAGAATCAGATCCAGAGAGGAACAGAAAGAGCTAAAATGCAGCTGCTATTCTGGATGCTGGTTGAGCCACAAATAAAATGACAGGGAGAGAGAGAGAGGAAGAGAGAGAGGAGGTGGGCCTGTCTGGAGACACCTTCATCAATTAATGCCCCTGGAGTCGACGCCCATTGGACGCCGCTGACAGGTGATGCAATAAAAATGGATATTCCATCCCCACCCACCCGCCCACCTACCCCTCCAGCACCCTGCCATTACAATAGTTTACAACTGTGCCCACAGTCTCCGCCGTCTGAGTAAATAATGCTGTTGTGACATTTTTTCCTCGATAGCTAAATAAAGAGCTGCAGAAAATCCAGCCCAGTGCAGAGTTTGTGTAGAGCCGGTGTAAGTAGTCCGAACCGGAAAATAATCATGACAGGACGGGATGTATCGTGCTAATTCCCCCCGCGGACGTCATCAGAATGTATGTAACCGTAGCATGCAATCGATTGCATGTTGGTAAAAATGACTCCAGTCAGCACGTGCTATTTTAGTCGGGCTGATGTGCGTTACGGACGTGCTGCTTAAACAAAGAAATTTGCCTCTTTTTTCCCCCCTTACTGCTTTCCCCCCTGACCAGTAAACATCAAACTTAACTGCTTTAGCGTGCTCGAGCCTTTTCTCCTGATTTTTCTTCCCCAAGGTTGTAGGCCTTCTATAGACTGACCTACTTATCAGCTGAGACCACATAGGCTCGCGTCCATCCGCCTGGTGATACCGTAATAAACGAACCGGCGCTCCCAGCGTTTCAGAAGCCATTTAAACCGTCTAAGCTGCGTGCGTGTGAATTTTGCGGAGTCACGCAATTCCTGTGAAATTGTACAGTATTTAAATGTGAACCGTGATTTTTGAGCGTGATCACAGTGCCAGGTCGGGGCTGTTTTTCCAACATGATTTTCTGCATAAATAAGAATCCTTGTTTTGTAATATTAACACTGATAATAACTCTTCAAAACCGGATCCATTTTAATTAGTTTTTCAACAAGGCACATAGAAGCACTTATGAAATATATCATTCTATAAATTTTGCGTATTTTCATTTCAAATACGCAATAGGCTGTTGCGTCACGAATATGTGCTTTGGTTATGTTTCCATCAACAAGTAGCTTATTTGAGGGGGAGGGCGTGCACCCTGACTTTTGTGAGATTATTCATTAAAAAACGAACACCTTTTGTTTCTAGAGATTTCTTTGTATTTCTTGTAAAATGCACAGTATACACAGTTTGTCTTTACGCACGTCAAAAACGCAAATACGCGCACACACTCGAACGACTTTAGAATTCATTAGAATGAACGCGCACGCACGCGCAGAACTACACAAAACACCGCGGATCTGAGAGCGGCACACCTTTTTTCCACGCACACGGCCACAGATATGGGACCCCCGCCCAAACACACACACACACACACACACGGGTTACCAAATAATGTGACCTTGTAGTACGGACTAATTGTTTGAAATAGCAACGGGCCACAGTTAGCCTGAATGGACTGACTATTATGTTCGCCCCTGAGCCATATTTTTTTCCTCCAATACTCCCCGGGTTATATTCCATCTTTGTGATCTATAAAACACGTGAGTCCCTTGTGACCAGTTCCTCCTGCTCCTGCTGCCGGTGCTGCAGCGCGGTGGGGTCAAACTCAGCACTGGGCATACTCGTTTCCTTAAATATTAAGGCTATTTGCTTATTTGCTGGCTTGTCACTGCGCGCTGAATAGCATCGATGTTACCAGTGTGTTACATCAAACGGCGTGTCACATGTGTAGGCGTTGTTATTATAGATCCTTAAATATCTGAATGATTAAGAACATCATATCCACAATATCCCTGCAGGACCGGGACTGTGGTGCGTAACCACCAACGTAGTGCTGCTGGACTGAGGAACAAGATCGTGCGTGTTAAAATATGTTTGCTCCTTTTTCATTTCATAGCTTGTATTACACCTACTGTGCGAAATACAGCCATGGAGATAATCAAAAATATAATACCCTCTGTGTGTGTGTGTGCGCGCGCGCGGGGGGGGAGGGGGGTACATATAAAGTCGGCTATATTTTAGTTTAATAAGTCACAGAAGGCTGTCATTAAATGCACCAATTGCATGTGGATATTAGCTGGTGAGCTGATGAGCAACTCAACGCAACCGTCTTTGTGTATACCTTTGTGCAACTATAACTGAAAATGGGTCTTACTGGAAGCCCCCGCGATCCCTTTAGCTCCCTTAAGTCCAGCTCCACTGCACGGGGGTCATTTGACCTGCACCCTTGCGGTTGCTTTAGATGCAACATACGCACGTTGACGTGTTCTTACAGAAAAAGTCGCTCTCGCTTGCTGATTATCTATGACAGCATTAATACATGCAACATGAGGAGTTTCACGGATGTGAAGGGAGGGGTGGAGGTGGGGGTTGGGGGATAGGAGAGGGCTCGCTGAAGTCCGGGTCCCCGGGGAATAGCTCACATCCCCGAGACACTGTGCACCGTGGCCGGCCTAGGGAGATGCAGGAAAGAATGGATAGTCGAGGCTTGATTCATCAGACATTCTGACCACTGCACGCCTTGTCCTTTGGACAACCCGGGTTTACTTGTATTTGGCACACTAGACCCTTGTTGTTATTTTTTTCTACTTCCTCTAATCGCTTATAGCCAAAGGTTCTCACGTAAAACGCAAGCAATTCAAACTTGCGTAAACTCCATAGCGATCCTCTTTGTTTTGTTGCTTTTCCCTGAATGTGACTGGTCTGCAGCGGAAATCCATCCTGCAGTTACGCACAGAGACCGGTGTGTTAGTTTTTGAGATAACAACCACGCGGATTTTACTCACTTTATTTGTAAAGAGTTGTGGTTTTGTTCCAGACACGTCATCTATGTAGTAATGTAAAAATGACACACACACACACACACACACACACGCACACACACACACACACACACACACACACACACACACACACACACACACACCTATATCGGTGTATTATTATTATTATTATTATTATTATTATTATTATTATTATTATTATTATTATTATTATTATTATATATTTAGTTATTATTTATTAAACTGCGAGTATTAAATATAATCAGAAATAATATTTAATAAATATATAAAAGCACTTTCACACAATCTGTAAAGCCTCAGGATAAATTTGCAGCACCTCTGTCGGTGGATTTTCGTCTCCTCATGTCTTAACCGCCCCAAAGTGTCAGTTTGGAGACATCTAACAACAAGTCAACATTCAAATAATTAATGAAACAAATTTAAATGTATTACCGCGTGTGTATAGATCTGCCCCAATCTGAGTATTTCCAATTAAGAGCAGGGGCTCTTTTGTCATGCACAGATGCCACAGGGCACTTATTCCCCCCTCCACTGCGCCTGGATGTCGGCCGGGGACCAGCGGGAGGAAGTAAGACCGAGTGGCGGGGAGAGAGTTCTCAAGTACGGTGAAGGTTTCTATGCAGCAGCCCCTCTGTGTGCTGAGGAAGCGTGGGGAAATGATCGTGATTAAATCTCACAGTTAAGGCTCATGCTTAGAATTGCCATTGTAACTGAGCTGTATGTGGTGAGTTATAATAGGTCTGCAAACTGTAAGACATATTTAAGACATATTGGGAGTGAGCGACATTGTGATCTAGATTTCAATGATGGCGTAGCTTTTATTTCTTTTCCAAAGTGAAATATAAATAATTTTTTAAGACGACGTTTTAAACCTTTTCAGTTGTTAATATTAAATAAGCTTTAAGCAATAATATTTTGCAAGTGTCACTTCATCGTGGACGTCCAAGGCTTAACGAGACCGATTATGGGTAAGGACTTTACTCACTTATGCAGATATAATCAATAAACACGTGTGATGACGTCTGCATCCCGGTGTTTTGCTCTACTTTTCACGTGACTGGTTTATTATTAATTGTGTGTGTGATTTTAATTCAAAATATAATTAATGAAAATAAAAATTTACACTTTATGTAAACCGTTTTCTTTCTTCTTCTTCTGCTTTAAAAAAAAAAACACTCATCAAAGCAACCGCGCCGCCTCCTGCAGCTCCATCTCACTTTCTCTGCATTGAGTTTTACGGAGACACTTGGTCAAGGACGCTTAGGCACTTGTAAGCGCATAGACCTTTTTTTTAATGACACAAACCCACTGCCCCATGCCAAAACAATGAATTCCTCTCCACCACCCCCAACACCACCACCACTGAGGGAGAATGTGATTTTACATGCAATCCGAGCCTGAAGTATGTGCGGACAGTGGTGGGGGGAGGGTTCTCTTCACCTTTCACCCCGCCGTGTTGGAACTGTTTGTATTTTTTCCTGGGCCCCTGTGCTACTCGCACAAGATAGAGGAGACCTGGGGTACACACCGATGGTTCTGAAAGCGTGCTGCATGTGTTCATGTCACTTTTGGTGTGTATTCACGCTTTTCTCCCCCCCAGTCGTGTATATTAACTCAGTAGCAGCCCCAATACCTAATGACTATTCACACAAACAGCCAGTCAGCCTCTGGAGTCCTCTGGAAAAAGATACAGATGGTAACATACATGTGACAGCCCTGCCTTAACCCTACATGCACATTGTCATACACAATATCATTCCAAATATCTATAAAATTGCCATATAGCCCATAATTACTTCCTAAATGACTACGAGGCTCACTTAAATTTAATGATGCATTTATTAGGCCACTACGGGTGAATAACATTAACTAAAGCTCTTTGTAATGATAGTTTGACTGATAGCTGATTGCACGCAATTTATGAATTCAAGGATGCTCGAATCCAGCGCATGTTTGAGGGGACAGAGAGCACGCGGCGCATGTGCAGCTAAGTCACCGCTTTGTCTTTAAAACAGTTGATACAGGTTAACTTGGCTTTTATAAAAAAATACATAAATACATAAATAATGAGGCCAAACCTATATCTCCAATTTGACGTAAACACCGTTAGCGCTCGCAGTTAATTGACTCGAAAAAAGGCATCTGGCATGTTTGCGAACGCTATTGTTTCAAAATAAAAGTCCTATTGGTAGTCATTTGTTGAAGCTTATGAGCTCAGTCTGTGAAAACATTCCTGCCAGAGTGCTACACACACACACACACACACACACACACACACACACACACACACACACACACACACACACACACTTCAATATTTAGGAACAAATTCAGAATTCATTTACATCGTAATGTTTCTTTGCTCATGGGTCTTTTTTCTTTTCTTTTTCTGATAATTAACTTTGGAGTTTGAAAAGATGGAGTTAGGCATGCAATCACCAGGACAACAGTAACTAATAACTGCCAGGCAAGCAGGGAAGTACATCTAACATTTGTGCAGCTATACAATGCATTTACACAAAGATATTGCAGACATGGCCGATAGGTCCCTGGGTGCACGTGTGTGTGTGTGGGGGGGTGGGGGGTGGGAGGAGGGGGTGCTTTTTTCCTATGCTTTTTTCGCCCGTGTTGTCATTGCTGCTCCCCGCATGTTTTACATGCTCCTCAAGAGACGCCAAAACATAACGCAGCCACCATACCATAACCAGAACTCAAACACGGAAGTCCTCTGACTTTTAAATCAGTGTCAGCTATCTTACAGTTAACAAGAACAGTGTAAGCGAGGACACCTCACAATCAAAGGACAAAACAATTACACTATTTTCTACTTCTGTGCCTGGTTCTGTGTTTTATCTGGGCTTTAAATTTTGTTTAAAACTTTTGCTTATTTCAGCTCTCTTGCCCAAAACATTATGTGCTTCTGTAGCCTACATCATTTACTACATCAGTAACTGAATTAGGCCACTCAGCGTGCAGAATACACTAAATCAGCCAGGAGCCCATCACATAAACTTTGCAGCATGGGATACATTTGAACTGTGAAGAAAAACAAAATGTGGATTTCTTCAGAGTGTCTCTGAGAATACACAACTTTTATTGGTTGGCAAAAAGACGTTGGACCATTTTTTTTAGTTTCTCAACATAAATCACCACATGATGAACTATAAAGCTCTCACATGTTGTTATTCTATAGGGCAGCTTGGTTATAATCACACAGTACTTTTAATTATATGTAATCTCTGAGGTCACCTGGGAGTAGACTGTGTCGCTTTAATTTTCTATCTCAGGGAGGGATCTTCTCCTGCAACTTGAGGAACACCAGGCATAAATCGAGCTTTGATTTAATCAAATGCAAGTTGTGAAAAAAATAAATAATAATAATTTTCCATTTTCACTATTTCAGTAGCTATATGGGTCCCTCCACAACTGCTGCCCCCTCCTTCGCCTCCCTTTGTTCTCTCCAGCTCTAATAGGTTTTCCCCTGCCACACACAATTCACATTTTTTTTCCTCCTTTTCCCCAGCCCCTCACCCCCCTTTCAGTGCAGTGCCCAGTGTCGACTGGAGCATTTGAGCAATTTGAAATTAAAGCAAACAATGGGCAAGCACTCCCAGGGCCCTCTCGCTCACTATATTACACGGAGAACGCTCGTGTGCTCTTGCGCATTATTGGCAAGTCATTACGTTTCTCTGGAAACCGAGAGCGGGAGCTTGCTCAAAGGAATTGGTGATGCAAGCAGCAGCTGAGTGCTTGGAATAGCATGTGTGTTCTGGAGCATCCTTGGCAACAGCATGAGGAGCTGTCAAAACAAAACTGTATATTGACAAGGCGATATGTGCAGCTTGATATAGGCGTCCCAGAGCCCATATCCTTCCAAGGATAAAAATGTATTCCCGAAGGGAACCCTGATTCCTTCCTTTAGTTTATCCACTCTACAGTAAAAAAGCTACACCTTTAGGGTCTTCTATGTGTAACTGTAGTCAAATGCAGGAGGTGTAGCATAATTCAGTTACTTGAAAACAGTTACAACCCAGAGTGACAATAGTGCAGGAGTGTCAGTATTTATATTATCCATTATTCCATGATCCAGACAACAAAGATCCATGTGTGGATGTGTACAAACACACACATACATGTCTTCATTAGCACATCAAAAAATAAATAAATAAATAAACACAATCTTCTTATACAATAGTAGAAAAGAGAAATGATGATGCAGGCAATGGTTTACTAGAGGACTGGCTAAAACACATCTCGTCTGCGTGTATGTGTTATTGTGCATGTGTGTGTGTGTAGTCTGCTAAAACCCTCTGAATCAAAAAGGGTTTCTGTAGGTGTAAACATCCAGCATTTATCCAGGGCTGCATCCACTTGACAGACGTACAGTGTGTGTGGACAGCCCGGTCATAATTACAGAATACCTTAAATGATATAAAAGCCCTGAGTGCTATACTTTGAGGTCACCAATAGTCATTTAGAGCAGACACTGCAATTTTCTATCTCAGCGAAAGCTCCTCTCTGACAGTCTGAGGGACTTTTATTCAGGCTTGCAAGAAAATAAAGGTTTTTGTTACTGATTACTCTGTCAGTTTGCTCATTGATTAATAAATCAGTTTTGATGACCTGAAGGCTCACAATGCTCACCAATGTAAAGACGAGTGAACATACTCGTAACTTTTTTTCTGGACTCAAGAGCGAGAGAGAGAGAGAGGGAGGAAAAAGGATGATATATTTTATGGTAATGTGATGATATAAAACAGAGAAAAGCAGTAAACTGGCTCATTTAAGAATCTTAACCCAGAGGATTGTTTTTGTTTTGCTTTTAGATGACATAACTGAGTATTATAGTGTGTAATATAGTGTACAATAATACGATCTACTTCAGTGAGTTATTTAATGGGTTATCATAGATTTATCTGAAATTGCTAATTTATTTAGTGTTTTCTAAATGTGTTTATTATGTAAATAAAGATTTCTCACCAAACTACAATTAAAGAGCAGCTTTCCACAGGACAGATTTAAGTCCTCTTAGAGTTCAAACAAAATTAACTTATTTGACACACAGGAAGCGCTGGGGTTTTGTTTTATTTTTTTTAAATTTGCCTCCCTCATAAAGTGAACTGCTTTGGACCGTCTCGCTTTTCTCTCTGCTCCAAACTTTGAAACCATGTGGAACCAAAATGGTACGTTTGCTGCCGGCGATCCTCTTTTCACTTCCTGTCGGTAGGTACGCACACACGCGCGCCTTGCGTCATTACGCACTTCCACTCCTCTACGAAGTTCCCCCTCTCCTCACCGTCGTGCCGTGACGGGGATGTTTTGGTGAAAGAAAATACAGCGTCAAAAAGGGACGTAAACACGTTTAAAACATGACATTTCGGCCCAGCGGGACCTAAAGTGGCGTCGTAGGGGAGCGAGAAGGCGTCTTCGGCGAAGCTTTGGGTCCGCCTTTATGTATTCCTCCGCATGTCCGCTTTCTTCGTAGATGGTGTCCGGCGAGCGTTGTCTGGCGGTGGACGACGAGTTCTTGACGAGTAACATGAAGGAAATGATTGGAGGGTGCTGTGTGTGTTCAGACGAGCGAGGCTGGGCGGAAAACCCGCTGGTGTACTGCGACGGACACGGCTGCAACGTCGCCGTGCATCAAGGTAAGCCGCGGAGCTTGTGCTAGGAGCTAGCAGTTAGCTCGCAGGCTAGTTATCGTTGTCTTGTTGCAAGGTTATGGAGCCTCCTCCTCCTGCTCTCACCAAGGCCAGGCTCAACGCATGTTGCTGGCCCCTCCGATGATTTGGCTTGGCAGCTAACAGGGCCTGTGTACCCTTCTGCTGATGATGGCTGACAGCAGCTTTATGCACACATTTCTAGCTGCGAGGCGTGCTGTTTTCCCCCTCTACTAAGACCTGTCACGTGCTCAGAGAAGGAGGGTTACTCTCCTCTTGACAAACGGTATAAACTTAAGAGGTGAGCTCGAAACCAGGAGTTTCAACCATGCATGTAGTCAACGGAGTAAACAAATACAATAAAACTGGCTCTAAATAAAGAGAGGAAGCAGTTTAGTGTGGAAAGCATTGTTTTGTTTTGTGTTTTAGGGGGACCAGTTCAAGAAGCAAAACAGTGATTTCTGCACGCTAACTCTCACTCACTCACGTGATGACGTCCACTGTTTACATAGCTGGTCATGTGTCCATTTGGCAAACACAGTGGGATGCTATTTGAAATGTCAGCAGCCCTGAAGTCAGTGCACGGCAGTGTATTTGGACGTGTAGCACTGTTTTGTTTGTAACAATTTGTGGCAGTGTTTAGACTGCTTAGTAGGCCTGTCTGGCAGCAGCGTGATTGTAAGTAAACATAGGAAACGGCTAAAGTGTTACATACTTCACAGCACTCATCAGGTCAGATGTTAACACTTTCTTTGTATTTATCTCCCTCTGTTCAAATTCGAGCTACATTTTGTAAGATTGAAGAAATCTGCGAATAAACCTTGTTGAATATTTGAATTTCTTCCATAAGATGTCAGGTGTCAGTACTCTGTAGAAAATATGGTTTCCCTAAGCACAATACTTTTGAAGCTTTGAAAGCTACTTATTCTCCAGAAATTAACTAATTAAGATTAGTTGGGGCTCTGATTCAGACAGCACTCGTGTCATGATCTGCCCTTGAACCGCAGCTGAAACAGCTTCTTTTTAAGTTAGGCTAGTATCAGATTAAGTTAACTAGGAACATTCAGTAGTCTATAATGGAGATGCAACGATTGCAAATTTCTTGACCAAGCCTAATTTTCCAGAACTATTGAAAATAGTTTACAGTTATAACTCACAGCATACACAAATGAAAATAAACTTTTCTTTAAAGCAAAATATTATGTTCACGGTGATGAGATTATTACATTTGAGAATATTCCCCAAACTGCAGCAAGTTACAGGATCTTCTCTCACTTAACTGAAAATAAGGTACTCTGTTACTGAAAGAGGTACAAATAATTAACCACTGAACCACTTTTACTTGATGCAGTCTAGCTTACCAAATAAAAAGCAGGTGAAACAGATTTGTATAGCAAAACAAATGTCAGGTACTTGCATCATTTTACAGTATGTTTATAAATTCCCCAGATAACAGAACATCAATTTTCTTTATGTCTTTTTTGTTTTACTTGTCTAAATGATTTTCACATAACTGCTTTGATCTGTTGCTCATACCGAGGCTGCTAATTTATGGGTGGCTAGCCTTGGCTCTAGCCACTTTCCCTTTGCTTGCTCTTTGGTGTCTCACTAGGTTATGAATGTTTTTGCGGTTTATTTAACTGTGTCTTCATTCACTTCCATGATAACAAGGTATCCTGCTTGCGACAAATTGCCTGCGCTGCATCGTGCACAGACCGCTCTTATTCGGTCCAGTCACCCGTCTTTGTCAAAAACACTAGAAATGTTTTGATTGATTGTTATAACTGAGCATTTTTGGAACACGGTGGATTTCTATAAGAATGTGGTGACAGTTTGCATGTGCAGGAAATTTTGGATGCACTATACACTACAGCTTTTAAAGAAAAAGATAAACGGTGACAAACACTAATTGCTGTTAGAGTAGCAAATAAAACTGCACGTAATTAATTGGCTCTTTCTTATAATATAAGTGAATTGCGTGGTATATTCAGAAGATCTTGATATTCCATCTTTGTTTGGTCACTCGTGTCTTCATTTGAACTCTGTAACCCTTGGATGTTTTGTTCTCTAAAATCTGGATTATAGCTGTTTATTCCAGCGGATTATGGGCTCTGGTCAGATCCGAGATAATCTCGAAATGTGTAGAGGTAGGCTATTTAGGGTAGTCTGGCCGCATTTAGGGTAGCACTGCCTTGTACTTGTACCTTTACAACAAGTCTGATTCTCTTAAATCGAACTTGAAAACAGAAAATGTGTTAATTTAAATAATGTAAATCAGGGTTTTTGCCCTTGTAGTGTGGAAGTATAAAGTGTAAATTATAAATCTGTGACCTTGTTGATGCATCATCCATGTAGAAAGTTTAATGAAAAACACTACCTCTAATATAGTTAGTCTAGCTTTAAATGTAGCCAGTTATGATTTTGACATTTCCTCAAAATTTTTGTAGTTGTGTTGGAAGCCAAATAAATGCGGTGGCTTGTTTCAGTGAAACATCTTTGTGTATGAGTTAATAACTGAGGCCGATATAGATTCCTAATGACAATGGTTTGCTAGTGATTTCACCATTGTCCCAAATATTTTGTAGGACAAGGAAACGATGTCAGTGCAGTGGCATAAAAATAGCATCTGTGAAAGCGGCGTGCTCAGCAGTCTGTTAGATCAAAAAGCTGTTCTCCATCCAAACCAGCTTAGTTGCACATGTCAGTTTCTGGCACATGTGAGGAGTGGAGATGATGTGATGTTTATGAAGATGTTATCAGGTGTTGTCAGTCTTGATTTTGTTATGAAAATGTTTTTTAAGACTGACTGTGTTGTGGTTACTGTGACTGACACTGTTTGTTTCTTTACCCCAGCCTGCTATGGCATTGTGCAGGTGCCCACTGGTCCTTGGTTCTGCAGAAAGTGTGAATCTCAGGAGCGAGCAGCCCGCGTGGTGAGTCACAAAGCCCTCTACCCTTTCATCACTGATGATTTAATGCCTACAATCACAGGACTTATCCTGAGCCGTCCTACTGTTAATAAGCGAGCCAAGAAAATGGCACCAGGTTGGGTGGTGCGTCATTTTTGTGTCTGTTTATAGATCCTGGATAAAAGCGGTTGTAAAAACAAGTCCCACAGCATTTTTCTTCTGCAATATTCCTTAATGTCAGGAAAGACAAACTTGAGGGAGCTTGTAATTGCTTCTCTATTAGTCTGCAGCTTGTACAACAAGACTTGCAACTCTTTAGCACTGCAAAACAACAAATAGCTCAAGTTCATTTGTGAGAGTGTTGTGAGATCATGTTAAGAGATCGTAAGTCAGTGTTCTAAGGGTAGAATCATGATTCAAGTAATGATCCTTGTCACAAATTTGGTTAAACTATATAATCATGTTCATAAGAGTCCTCTCCAGTTATGCCACATTTCCGCTAGCACCTTCTCTGCTCGACTGTTTCAGTCGTACCACCTTAATTTGCGTGTTATAGAAAAATGGGCCAAAAGTCCCAGGATGTCATTTGTGCTTGACACAACACAACGATGGACTACATGGAGGCGACGGCATACCTGCTGCTCAGTCTGTCACAAAAGATGTCTGCAGCTCGTTGTTGGATCACAGTGCTAGTTTGTGTGTAGACATTTCCCTTGCTCTTGGGATGCGGAAATGGCGGATTTGAGTCTTGTGAAGAAGTCGCTTCATGACTCATTGAGTGACGCCATTGACTGAGCAATCTGTGGTAGGGCTGGGCGATATGACCCAAAATTCATATCTCGATATTTTTTAGCTGGATGGCGATATAAGATATATATCTCGATATTTTTTTAAAGCCACAAGGTAAGAACAAAAAGAGAGTTCTTAGTCAAAGCATGACACAAAAAGCATGAAAAAAACTACTCAAAAATAAATTATGAGCATTTATTAAATAATAATGCTCCATAAATAAAAGAAAACTGTTGTTTTTGTGCATAACAAAGAGCTCACAATTGTGCAGTCAAAATGTAAACTAAAAGACGCTGAGCATAATAACAAGGGCAGATTTCACAGCTGCTCTGTTCCCAACTTCTACTGTGTGACTGACAGCCTGGAGTTTGAAATCCTCTTTGTAACCATGTCTCTTAACAGGTGCCATTTATGGTCCTTATACACACACAATACGGTAATATTACGTTGAAGCACAGTACGTATCACTCCGCGAGGCTCCTCGGTAGCCGTAATGCTCCGACAATCCATCAACCCGGAGCAGCTCCGTAGCTTACCAAAGTCGTACTAAAACATTTTTTGACAGATTGCTGAGCGCCGTGTACCACATAAAATCGGTTCGCGGTCATCAAGCACAACCAAAATTCATACATAAGGCGCGCTGTCAATTTTTGAGAGAATGAAAGGATTTTAGGCCGTACATGGCGTTAGCGTGGTTAGCTCGTTAACACGTTGACGCCGTCCAGCCCCACGCACGGGGCGATGCGCAGTACCTCGTTAACGGAGATTTGCTGTGTCCATCTTGTCGCTGCCTGCAGGTGAAGCAATGGGGGAGGGAGGGGGAGTTGTGTTCAGTGAAGGAGAGGCGAGGCCGAGTAACGTTGCGTAAAGACAAAAGTGGACAAAAGAGAGGCAAACTTGTGGCCCACAACTATAATTATAACGTAACATAGACTATATCGATATAAAAGATATTGTCACATCTTATATCTCATATAAATTTATATCGATATTTTTAAAAAACTCGATATATCGCCTAGCCCTAATCGGTGGCAGTGATTCTGTTCACATTTTTTGGAACAACTCACTTCAAAAAAATGTACCTGGTAGCCAACGGAGAACCTTAAAAACCAGCTTGAGTAGGTGTTAGTGGAAAAAAGGCAGAAAAAAAGAGGCTACTGATAACTCATAAAAGTCTGCAAGAGTGGAAGTCTCCACCACTTCGGCTTTTCTCTGATAATGCTTTATTCAGGATGTAAATTCCAATCCCAAGTTTGGCTCTGATGTGCATCGGTTGGAATCGTGTTATAACCAGTCACTCTTTTGCTTAGTTCATGTGGAGTAAGAAAGCTTGGACTTTGCTGTTTTGATACAATCTGTGAGATTCCTCCAAAAAGTAGATTTATGCCAAATTGAAATCATCCACACAAATAAACTGTGGTCTGTTTGCCCAGCTAGTATGGTTAATATTGGCTGGTAAGAACTGTGGTGTAGACAAGAAACAACATTTTAAGTTTAAGAAATGGTTTCAGAATATGTCCCGAGTACATTTCCAAGTGGCCTCTTGGTGCAGTTTTGTTTATGGTCAGAAATCAAATGAAGCAAACATAATTTTGTAATAGAAGACATGTGGTTTAAGCTTATTTCAACAGTCACACTCCTAATAAATCAATCTGCTGCTTGGAAGCTGTCCTAAAACCAACTGAAGCATCTAACTGCATAAGCAGTTTAAATGTAAACAATACGGTAACCATGGTAATGCATGCTCCCGCCAGCATGTGGGCGCAGAGAGTTTACGCCGATCAGTTGAAGCTGAGGTCTGTAGTATTTGTGTCGTGTCTGTGCCGTGTGGGTTAATTCCATTAAAAGCACAGAGTGATCCTAGAATATTTCCAAGTAGGGTGGCTCTTTCTTTTTTGTTTATTTGTTTTTTAGTTCTGTTTGTTATTGTTCATGACCTGTGATGGATTTGCTGCCTGCAACAATAATGTAGTAATAATGCTAATGTGCATTTATTTCTTTTGTTTATCTATTCATCCTGTTCTCTTTTTAAGGCCACTTATGTAGAGTAATTGTAGCAGGTTAAATCATTCATCTCTGTATGGAAATAAAGTCAGCTGGGATTGGGGGATGTCCCTATGATATATAGTCATATGAAAGAGTTTCCACAGGATTGTGTGCAGTTGTTTGAAAAACTGATAGAACTTCAGTTCAGTAGCTTTTAGAACCACCTTTAGCAATGATAACTTCAAATAATGGTTTTCTGTCTCTTTATCAGTATCTCACATCGCTGAGGAATTTTGGCCCACTTTTTGTTGCCTCACTTCTTTAAGGCCTTATACACAGCATTCAAACCTCCAGGCCTCCAGTTGAAATCTGGAATTTGACCGGATCATTACAGCACCTTGATTCTTTGCTTTTTCGGCCATTCTGTTGTAGACCTACAACATTATTTATATCTGCTTATTTTATGGGAAGCAGATCTGTGTGTAGGATCATTGTCCCGTTGCATGACCCAATTTCAGCCAAGCTTAAGCTTGGCCTCAATAGAGTACTTTAGTATACAGAGGAGTTCATGGTCCACCCAATGACTGCAAGGTGCCCAGCGCCTATGGCTGCAAAACAAGCCCAAATCATCACCCCTCTACTACTGTGCTTGGCAGTTGTTGGTCTTGTCTGTCCAAAGGACATTGTTCCAGAGGTTTGTTCAGAGCTAACTTGCAAACTAAGCATGTTGCCATGTTCTTCTGGCCTTCTCCTGACAAACCTTCCCAACAGGCTTTATTTATTCAGTCATTCTGTAATTGTTCTGTCGTGACTTTAATATTTAACGTGATAACCGAGGCCTGAACAGTCTGAGATGTAGCTTTCAGGTTTTTTGCATTTTTCTAAGCATTGCACAGCCTGACCTTGAGGTGAATTTGCCTGGATATATACCTCTGGTAAGAAGCTGCCCAAACATCTTTTTTCCCCCCTACAGAGGCACTCACACTTGTTGATCATCAATTAATCAAGGCCATTTGATTAACAGCACATGGCTGACTTCCTCCTCCTCATGAAAGCAGTAAGGGAGTCTCTGTTTCCCTCCTGTGTGCGAGCTGTGAGAGCTGCACATAAGTAGCCACTCAGTTCTGTCTGTGCCACTCACAATTAGAGATGAGTGTTATAGTGGTTGGATAGCGCTACATGAACATTAAATTATACCAAATTCCCAGCCCCATCCCTGGTGGCAGCAGCCACCAGGTTTAAGACCCTTACTGGCGGAAATCCTTGATGATGGTCAAGAGTGATCACTAATAGCTTGCTAGTCGAGACAATATTCAGGTCGTTCAGCCTATTAATGCATTCAATCAATATTATTTTTAAATCATTGTCGGGTGTCAGCATTTCCACATATAACTGACGTGTGACACCAGGATTCATGAGTACACAGGTGAACACACGGGTCAGATTAGCATCTCTGATATGTTTGAAATGTTCGTCTGTGTGAGAAGTGGCTACAGCTCTATGTGGTTGGAGTGATGGCAGCTTATTATACAAACATGGGTTAGTGATTTAATATTTAAAGATGATAATTTTTGTCAAATACACGCGAGAAAATGCCAACATAATACATATTAATATGTAGTGACTTACTGCCCATCTCTTCTATAATGCGTTTTTGGTATACAGTGTGAGGGTCATCACACTGCAACAGTTAGATTATACAGAACTGACCTGACAGCAGCTTACTCTGACTTATTAAACAGAGGATTGTAATGAATTTTATATTATTGAATGACATGTTTTATTACTGAGCAGTACCCATCATTGTACTGCTCCCTAGTGAGACTTGAAAGCTTACTTGAATTAAGCAAACTTTCATTTAAGATGAAATGGCCATGTGTACTATTCCATATTAAATCTCTGTACAGATTGGTGGAAGCTGCAGTATACGGGGGCATATTAACTAGGAAGAATAAATTACAGGTCCTCACAGACTTGGCTGCTACTCCTACTTTATGTGGTGTAACTGCCTCCACCAGCAGGTTTCTCTTTGGCATGTTCCTACTGTCCTATGTGTCATGCCTGTCAATCTGCATACTGTTCCAGTTACTATCACATTTAACTAAATAATTTTTTTAAAGCTTGAACCCCTTTAAGCCTTGAAACTGTTTCAATGTGGCTTGTTAGACAGATATGTTTGCTGTGTGTGGTAAACCGGGTGTACTAAAAAGAATCATCTGATTTCAAAAGGCTGCGGTTTTTGAAGTAATGGAGATGGAAGCTTGTGGTAAATTTTAAAATACTGAGCTGAATATAAAGTTTTACATGCAAAACGTTTCCAAGTGCTAAATGTGTTCCCCTCTGGATGCATGGCATATGTCCATACAATAGTCAGACTCCCATACTTTTGTGAGCATGTCTGGAGTCACTGCAGCCGCTGTTGTTGTGCTGCCTATCGGGAAACGCGTGAAACTCAGGGATCTGCTCTTTCTAACAGTACCTGTTTCAGTTGTTACCATTGAACGTCTGTGGAATCGAAGCATTTTGAAATTGGATTTTACTTTTTCATAAACCCTGTATTAAGGGCTTTACACACCCGATGTGTAAAATCTGTGCAAATATTTTTTTGGACTCACCTATTTTTATTGCAGCCGTTCACACCGACCGCGTAATTTCACTGGACAAATTTGCAGCATTTATTTATTAATTTTATTTTAGCCAAGCCTGATTATTCTGAGTCCAGTAGACAGATCTGAGCAATCAGACTGCTGCATTTGGCAGCATGTGCACTCGCAGCTCAAAACACGCACTGGTGCTCCATATACAAATAGTAAAACAATACCGTTTTACCTCAGACTCGGAGCTAGACGCTGCTCCGGGTCAGTCGGCTCTCAGGAATTATTTCTCTGCTTCCTCAGATGTGGTCCCAACTTCTCCAACAAGAGCTCGAAGTGCCCCACTGACACCCTAAAATATGTACAGCAACAGCTTCGACTCCTGGATCAAACCATAAAATTCTCCGTGCTGCTGCCTCCTCATGAGAACTGGATAAACCCAGAATCTCAGTTTCTTCATTTTTTCCCCAGTGCGTTTTTTTTTTTTTGTGGTTTTTTTGTGTTTTTTTTTTTTCCGTAAGCGCTCAGTGTGTAACTTTATAGTGCAAAAGTAGTTCCTGGTTATGTTCCTGCTGAACGCAGCCTTGGCAAACGTTGGATTTCTAATAACTGCAACAGGATGGTTGGGCTCACCTGCTCTCCACAAACACTTGAATCATCACATATAAGATTGTCCTCTCAAATGAATATGATGTCTTTAAACCTTTAAGGACCGGACTAGACTTTGTCAGTCCAAGATTAACTTCATGTTGCTGTTGACACAGGTGCTGGAATGATCTGCCTACTTTCTCTATTCATGTGTGAAAAGCAAATATACTTTTGCTGATATTTATCATGATCGCAAACTGTTTTTCTTTTAACTCGTGGAACTAATGGAGGAATAGAAGAAATTTGACAATAACTTGCAAAGTTTCAACCACAAAAGTCTCAAAGTACTCTGCTGTCATGTTAAAAATGCTTAGTTTGCTAGGATGACCCTCAATGGGTTACCTAAGTGCATTTGTAACGGTCTCTGTGTGTACAAAAACCTTGAAGTTGATGGGTTGTTTACTAATTGACCATGATTTTTGTGTCTCCAGCTTTTCTAGAAAAGTCAGTGTGTAGTTCAGACTCCTAAACTCCATGTCTGATTTATAAACTTAGTAAAAAATGCATGTAATGTAATGAATAATTATTATGCCAAGATTTATTTAAATAAAACCAAGTAAAAGGATTACCTTTGATTGTTATTTTATAGCAACACATTACCAGATTTGAAGCAAAGTAACAGCTCAGGTCTATTTCATATGCCATTTACTGCTAAAGGATTTGCGATGCTTTAATTGGATTAATAAGTAATTGAAGTTTGCTGCTGCAATTGAGTACACGCACTTGGATGAAACACAACCTTAGGTGGCAGGTAGCGAGGGTGTTTTCCCAGAGAATTTCTGGCCGTGTGCCCAAGTCCGGGCGACAGGCCAGCTCCTCTCACTTACACTCATATTTGTCATACCTCGAGTAAGCAGATGAGGTTGACCTCTTGTTTCTGACCTGATGTTTCGTCTTTACCCACAGAGGTGCGAGCTCTGTCCACACAAAGATGGAGCGCTCAAGAGGACGGACAACGGAGGTAGGTTTCTTCTTAGCTGCGCACACACTCATACATGCTGCCATCTGTGGTTAACCTCTTGTGGATTTTGTCATTAATTGCATGTCACCAGCAAGTTTAAGGGCTGTAAGCATGCTGGGAGAGTTATGTTGCTGTTTGTTGTATGTGCTGCCTCTGCAGCGTCCTTGCCAGTCCATGTTTTATGAGGGTGTGTCAGTGTGTGTATGTTTATGGGGGGGGCGGGACAGGATGGGTATAGTGCGTAGCCTGTGAGGAGTCTCCACACCGGGTTCATTGGGAGGTCAGCTTGTTGGAGACTGTAAATATTCTGTGTGCATGTGTGTGAGTGTGTGTGTGTGTGTGTGTGTGTGTTTGAGTCAGGCAGAGAGAGGCACAGCTGTGGGATTGTGTCCAGGCCTGCAGGGAGGCATCAGGACAACACTAACACACACCATTTTACTACTTTCTCTTTTATTTTACCCTTCCCATGACCCCTCTCTCCCTAGTTTTTCCTCCCATTTTTCTTTCACAATCTTTTTCCCAACTCTGTTACTCCACTCATCAGTTCCTCTTCACTTGTTGATCTGTGTGGTGGTAGTTGTTGTTTCAGGTGGGACTGTAATAAAGCAGAGCAAGGTCTGAAATGGGTATTTGATCCATCATGTTGGGATATAGCACATATAGCAGAACATATAGCAGACCGAGAAAAAAGGAATGGCATAGTAAGGCAGAAATTCAGTCTTTATCCGTCTTCCCAGTCTCCATTTTTAAGCTTAAGGTTAAAAACGATCATTTTCAATCATCATCTGTCTTCATATATTTAATTGGGACTTGATTGAAACACATTTGGTTCTCACAGGTTGGTTGTAAGACATGTTAAACTTGAGGCAGCAGTTTGAAAACTTCGGGTGTTGATTTGGAGCGTCATTGTAAAGTTTATAACTGTACTGTGACAGCAGAGACCACATGGCTCCTAATGTTTTAAGTGTTTATCAAAGGAGCTAATAAGCCATTATCAGAAGCTCGCAGCCCTTTGCCTCATTTGTAACGAACCGCATTTGAACTCTTTTGTCTCAGCGCGGTGGACTCTGTTAAGTTCTTGACGTCACAGATGTCGGTAAAACGATGCTTTGTTCGGTTCTTGTGGGATTAAAGTGCGAACGCTGAGTTTGAGGAGGAAGGTTGTGCCAGTTTTATAGTCCTGTTTTATAGGCCTCTTCCAGATTCTTGGAGGGACTTCAAAACAACAACATGCCCCCATTTTACACTCACTCCCTCCCCTCTGTCCCGCCCTCTGCCCTCCTCCCCCTGTCCTGCTCACCAGGTCAAAGGCAGGTCAGGGGTTCAACTGTAAGTTTAAGCCTGTTTTTGTTTCCGCTATGGGGGGAAAAACAGACACCTCCAGTGTAGCAGGAGACTCCCACCTCCATCTGACCTCCTGTTCACCTCCTCCAACTCCTCCTCAGCTCGTCGTCAATTCTGCTGCCACTCCACCATGCCTCACTGTCATTCTGCTGCCCCCAGTTTGTCTTCACTGACAGGAAGCTGTGCATGTGTTAAGGCTCTGTGAATGGCTGCTTAGGTAGATGACCACCAATTTACAAATTAAAGCATTTGAGATTCTAGATCGAAACTCCAAGAGATGAGGTTCACACTGTAAGTCAGTGTGAACCTCATCTCTTGGAATTTCGATCAGCAACCCTAAAGTCACATATTTAGGTTTGTGTGACACTGCACAGCTTTAAAGGAGATGGTTTATATATAATGTAGTTTCAACTAGGGGATAACATTAAAGTTGAACTTTGTTGGCATAATTTGCTGTTTAAAACAGGTAATAAATTATTGCAATACTAAGCATAGCACAAAATGGTAATAATTGAAATACTATCACATTGTAAGTAAAGTATTGTAGTGTAACATCATATCATGGGGTATTCCCACCTCTAGATTCAGCATGGTGGGGCAGGAAGGGCCCACAGTGGCTGTGTTGGTTTGGGCTTTTAGTTTCAACCATTAAAAAACAAATAAAAGAAAAGTCAATTTCGTGATTGACCATCAGATGAAATTGTGTTTGTCCTCTGGGTTTACTGTGTCCACTTCCCACGTAAAGCTATATATATTGGGAAAACTTGAAACTGACTAAATGAACTTTGCTCACATTTTATTACTTTTGAGGACTTTTGCAGGCGGTTAACATTTCTACTTGTAAACTGTGAAATATTACCACAAATGACCTCTGAACCTATATCTGGTAGACGTAGAGGGTCTGATAAGTCTTCTTTGTGTATCTTTACAGGCTGGGCCCATGTGGTTTGTGCCCTTTACATACCTGAGGTGGAGTTTGCTAATGTGTCAACTATGGAGCCCATAGTACTCCAGTCTGTGCCACATGAGCGCTACAATAAGGTAACAAATGTATCTATGCTCTTAGACTTTACAAAAACAGATGTATAATGTCATACTGTGAGTAATTAAGTCCAGCCGTTTTCACACGTGCACTCTGGTTGGGATAATGTCGGGAGAACCGAGTCCAGGCATTGTCTGAAGTCGCCGTTTCTCATTTGTAGCACCCAACAGGGAATTCTGTGTGTCATATGTTTTCTCACTACTGGAAATATTCCCTTAAGTGAGGTGGAGCGCCTGGGTAGATCGTGCAGGAGGCACTTCACATGGCCCAGATCAGTCCCTGTGAAATCTCTGAATAATTACATAGACTTTCTGCTGTCGCTCTGACAATGGAAAGTCCATTTAATGTCCAATCATCTGAAGTACATGTGTGAAAATGGCTTATGTGTTTAAATTGAAATGGGTTCCCCTAACTGTATGTTTGCGTGTACAGACATGTTATATCTGTGAGGACCAGGGGAGAGAGAGTAAAGCAGCCACTGGAGCCTGTATGACCTGCAACAAACATGGCTGCAGACAGGCCTTCCATGTCACATGGTGAGACTCACTTGCATCGCATTAACCTCACTTGACAAAGACTCACTTTGTTTCTTCAGCTGTTCACTCGCTTTCAAGACCTCTAGCTTTTAATGCTGACAGCACTGGGCAAAAAATAAATAAATAGCATGCCAGAAAATATATATTGAGTAACTTTAAATGTTAATATTGCCAACATGACCTTTAATGGTAGTTTGCTATGATTGCTCATCTTACATTAGTTTAAGAGCTGAGCGCATTTATTGACCATCATAAATGCCAATACCACTATATCTGCAAACAGCTGGTATTGGCCGATGTATCGATATGTTGGGCTCTAATGCTAACTGGCTAGCAGTAGTACTCTTTGGTAATCCCACTTTGTTTTTCAAGAGACAGTAGTGACTTACTGAAGCACTTAACTTGCCTGTCAGTCCAAAATGAAAGGAAGAAGTAGTTCTGTTCTTACAGAGTGCATATTCTAATGGATATTTCACATTTACATTGGAGCAGCTGTGTAGCATTGCCACCAATGCTACTTATAGAAATCATCCAACAGCTAGCCTCTGTGGTAATTTCCAGGAGAGGCTACACATCCTCAGTTTCCAGCAGGGTCTTTGCTGTCACAAGTCCAGGAAATGAGGTTGGGTTAAGAAGTTGAAGAAGTGATAGCAGCTTGGTTTTGCATCCATACTGTTCCTTAATGGGATGCTAACTAGCTAATAAATTGGATTACGTCCTGCAAAACATGCAGCAGGAGCTTAGAAACTCCAGAATTCCACATCTCAAAATGAGCTAATTTCATATTGTGCTGCTGGTAATGTAGCTCTGGGATGTCAAGCTTGTGTGTATTTGGATAAGTTTCTAGTTACTCACAATTATTAGTGGAGTACTGCACTGAATCTGCATTGTTTTCTCCAAGTAATTATGCACTGCTACAATCTGAGTCGTTATTCAAACACAAGTTTGTGCAATGAGGCACAATCACGATGAAAGTTGTTTCAGTATCTCTGGGTTATGTAACAGAAATGACAGTAGCCCTGTTTTAGAAAAAGGAAGTAGACCTTTTATTTTCCTCTTTTTTTTTTCCTATTATTTTAATAAATATTTCTTCATCTTGTCCAAACATATATTCCTCTTCCTCGTGTACAAATCATAATTTTTTTTGTTGACTGTCTGAATCGGTACATCTCTATTCTCCCCCCCCCCCCCCCCCCCCCCCCCCCATTACTCTCCACCACAGTGCCCAGTTTGCAGGATTGTTATGTGAGGAACAGGGATCAGACGCAGACAATGTAAAATACTGTGGATATTGCAAATACCATCACAGCAAATTGGTAAGTGTACTCTCAGATTTTTGTCATTTTCCAGAGATAACTTGCCTATTGTGTGTCTGTCTTAACAATGTGGATGAGAATGTGTTTTCCGTTCCACTAACTACGATTGGTGAAAGCATGTAGACATAACACACACATCACACTATCACTGGTTTACTTTCAGCACAGTGAGAAATGCCGTTCTTTTATCTCTACTTTTGTGAATTGTACATAATCTTTTCTTTGGTATTTTTCTTCTATCCCCATCTCCCCTCTCATAACTGTGTCCTTCTCCTTAATGCTTTTTTTTGTCACATCTTTCTCCTCTTTTTTTTCTCTCCAAACTTTCAAGTTGCCCCCCTCCCTTTAGCCAGCTTCCTGCATCTTTCAAAGACTTATCCCTCAGTCTCACTGCTTTCTTCTTTTTTCACCTTTTCCTTCCCCTCTATCTGTCTCACTCCATCTAGCGTTATCCGTTCTCCCATTGCACCCTCCACTTCCTCATCTGTTTGTCCAAAGGAAGCACTGGCTACAATGGACTGGCTTTGCAGTTGCTGGGGCCCTTTGAGCCTGTATTTTACTGAAGGGTCAAACAGGGATAGTCATTGCTATAATAATTGTGTAATATGACTTCTTGTTTTCAATTCAGTGTAGTTTCAGTTTGTTTCCAGAGGGCATCTTCTCATTTCAGTTTAGTTTTTGTTAGTTTCAGTGTTAGTTTTAGTATTTTAATTGTTATCTTTCATTATTTCACAGAGAGCATATGTCAAAGATGAGCTATAGGAAAAGAGACAGGTATAATAAAAACACATGAAAGCAGTTCACTCAGTGTTGTAGACATCCAAAGTCTCAGTAAACATGTTCATCTGCGCTTCATCAACACTAACTACAGCCTTGATTATGACCAAAGACTGCCTAGCCCCATTTTCACAAGACAAGCAATTGTCAGTGTTACTTTTAGTAAGGAGCTACCCTTGTGGCCTTTCAGGACAGATGCTTTATTTTTAGTGGTTGGTGAAACGTAGTACTAGTGGGGAAAAACATGTTTTTACATTTTTTAACTCGCTGAGCCTTTTGAACTCTATTGCTGGCTTTTTAAATGTTACCATGTCCTTGGAGTTGACACTAAACTGATTAACACTGTATCAACAGTCTTCGTTGTTGTGATGTCAATGCAAATTTTACATACAATCGGCAGCTTGCATGTCAAAGCCGAACAACCAAAACAGTAGCTTATCTAGGAGAGGTAGTCTAACCTGTCTGGGTTTGGTTGGCATAGCAACATTTGTTCCTGACTATATCAGAATTGACATATTTTAGTGTGTTTGGCCTAATAAACATTTTACTCTGTAAACAGACTCAACAGCAGCTTCATTGGCTGTCGGTTGGGCTATGCCAAGAAAAAAGCTGCATTAAAAATGGAAAAATAAAATCCCAATAGATATTATTGGCCTGTTACACAGAAAATCACACGAAGGCAGGCCTCTACACACTGGCCAGCTACATGTCACCATCAAGCAGAATTTAGTGACACAAAAGAGCTATGACAGGGCATATGAAGACAAAAATGTAACATCTGGATACTCGGTGGATGTGTATCCAGACATTACTCGTGGTGCCACCAGTTTTGCATGCACACCTCTGCATCAGATGGGGGGAGAAAAGCAAATGTGAAAAACAGGAATGAACTATTATGATTTGTGGAACAATGGTGGGATGGAACAAGAAGGCAGGCTTTGTGATGTCAACACAAACACACGTGCACACACATTTTGCAGTGTTAACAAATGCCGATGGAAAGACTCATGCTGTTACATTGATCGCTTATAAATTACTTTGGATGGTGGGGCATAATGTCATTAACCTGGCACTGTATGGATGACAGAAATGTATGAGAGAGAAACATTGATGGAGAAAGCTGAATGAATTTCATAAAATGGCACTTGATGGATATTTACACCATGTTAGCTACATATTTTCAGTTGAATCGCTGAGTATGTAAATCTAATTGGAAACTTGGATTATCCAGCTTTAGTCTTGATTAAAGAGACATTTACTTCAGGTTGTGTGAATTTATTTTTTTCTGTATTTGAGGGCATTTCTGGCACACGGGTGATGGTCGCTGCAAAACTTTGTTACTAGCCTTGAACGCGGGTTTTAGTCAGAAAAGATTATTGGAGAAGTAATTTGGTGAAGAAAATGATGAGCTCTCAATTCTGCTTTAAGGTAAAGCCTTGTATTGTAGAAGAAAAGAAGGTTCAATAGTTGCTTCTGAGTGTCAGTTTATCATATAAGGCTTAAGGAAGCACAGTTCCTGGTTAAAGATCTGTCTTTGAGTGGTGTGGCTGTTATTTGAGGGCAGCGACAGGAATCTGGCCGAGGCTGAGATTAATAGCCAAGACTCCAAATATGTACCAGGAAGTCACTTTAATACTAGTTCAGGCAAAGAAGCTTGAAATCAACATAAATACAACTTTACTTATAGTTAAGATTTTTACTATTGCCCGCTAAGAAAAACCAATTGTTTTCCTGCTATGGAGTAGTAATTTCCTACACTTGCTTGACTTTGTTATATGTTACCATGAAATTAATGGCCTTAAATGTAATTTTTGAAATTTATTTCTTTTTGGCCGTATTGGCCTTTTTGGGGGTTTTGTTTTGCTTTTTTTTGCCTCTGTCACTAAGCTTGCTCCTATAACTGCCATTTTTATATTTTATATGCAATGCTCATTAATGTTTTTTAATGATTTTTAAATTTTGACTTGTCCCTGAGTTCAGTCAGAATTAATTTATCCTTTTCAGTTGATTATATTTATTTTATTTTTCAATATAAGGGTTTTTTTGGGGGCCTTCTTTTGGCCTTCTGTCTGTGGACTTCATCCAGTAACTTGGAGTTCCTCTTTACCTTTTAGCGAAGGAGCAGGGGCCGGGGTAGTAGGTCTCAAAGCTTAAGTGACTCTTCCACTCAGTGTATGGATAGACCCCCAGACACGGACAAGAAGGTAAGACAGCCTTAAGATCTTACCCTCTCTATGCCTCCCACCCACGATTGTGACTCCATCAGAAACATACGCGCTCATTGTTACATGCTCACACTGTGGAGGTACAGGCAGATACACAGTATAAACTTTGAGCAGCAGTTAAAATAAATGTTGGAGAATTGCATTTACGACAAACTTGAAATGTAGTTTTATTCATTTATTTTTATCTATTTCTATCCAGATGTCCCAGAAAATAAAAAGGCCTCGCTCATATTACGTGATTTTAACACGTATGAGTTTGCAGAGCAATTTGTGGACAAGCAGAAGGCAAATGAAACGAAGCTTTGTGGAGGGTCAGTGTAGTCATGTTGCATATTGATCTGTCAGATTGGCTGTCCTATAGGTTTGTTTTTTACATAAAAGTTGGTGTAATAAAATCAGAAAATGTTTTGATTTCCCTTTAATATATTTCTAAAAGGAAGAAAAAACAGTGGTTTTTGTTGTTTTTTTTTGGTTTGTTTTTTAAATACCACTGGTATGGGGGTGCTATCCCCTATACACTGTTGTTGTTGTGTTTTTTTTTTTTTTTTTAATATCTATCTATTTATTTATTTATTTTCAAAGAGCCTAATACACATACAGCTAAGTACACAGCTGAGCAGGTAGTGTTTTTCAAATTGACCCCATTATCTCCCCTTTTCTCTAAAAAGTCCAACATACCAAATTTGAGCTCAAAATTAAGTCTGTTGTACTATTATGTTTGTATTACTACATGATGAAAATGATTAAAACCCTAGCTACATTTTCCATTGAAATGGATGACTGATGGCCTTGAAAGGAATGGACTTGGTATTTTTTCTTCATTTTTAATCAGTGCTTCTCTGAAGAAAAACTCATGGATTTGATTTTTTTTTTTTTGATAGCATCTGAGCTTGACTGTAAAATGTATTTTTCTTTTTTTTTGTAATATCTAAAAACCCATCACTGTTTTCTACTATTTCTCTAAGCATGTCTTTTAAAATCAGCAAATTAGTTGAAGCTGATGTCCTATTGAGTGATGAAATTGTATTTCATAGATCAGGCAGCTGGGATGGCTGAGCTCCTCTGTGCCTACCAGTGATAACAACTTTAATGAATGTGAGATTAGTGTGACTTAATAACTCACGGCTGTTAGTTGAACATGTAATCACAGGCTGTGTGAAATCTGGATTTTTCAGTCAGTGTCAAGTCATCAATTCTACTTTTTGTTTGTTTGTTGTTGTTGAAGAAATGAACTTGGCGTGTTTGTCTGCAGTTGAAACAAAAAACTGTCAGTAAGATATTTAAATATTTACAGTTTAATAGCACAATAAAATTTACTTAAATATTCAATAAACAGTTTATCTGCCCTTTTTAAAGTTGTATAGATTTTATTATCATTCCCTCTAAACTCTCCAGATCCATGTCCTGTTGTGATAATGCTTTAACTGTGGATTTATCCTTGCATCTTTGATTGTGCTTATCACCGGGGAGAGTTTAGCAGTCCACAGTGATTTATCAAAACAACGACTCCTACTGCTTGATGGTGTCGGTGTTGGTGAAGGACTCATTGGATAAAACAAACAAGAACAAATGCTTAACATACTCAGACACTTAAAGCTGTTGTGTTTATGTGTGCATGACTGAAAATACTTTAGGCAAGGCCATCTCAGCCTGTCAGCTCACCACAGAATCACTATCTGACATGAATGAAAGGAGTTTAGAGGTGCTTCAGCCAGTTGAATTGTTTCACGTTTTTAATCAGGGTTATCTAACACCACTGCACACATGAAGAGCAGATATTGTTCCAGAATAACAGAATAATTTTATATCCTAAAGCAGTTTTACATTGCCGGGAGAGCCTGAAGCGCACACATTTAGTTTCTGCATCAAAGACTGTGAACTTTGGACTTTTTAGATGCGGAAAAATGATTTCAGTGTCCAATTATAACTATTAACTTAAACTGGTTCATATTTAAAGTCTGTATCAACAGAAGAGTAAATGAGCTGTGGAAATATAAGTGCCAATCCAAAGGTTATTTTTCTCTGAAGGTAAAAGCAGAAAAGGAAAGAATTTATTTTAAATATACGTCATTGTGTTTAATCTTGAAACCCCCGTAAGTGTTTCAAGAATGCATACAGGAGAATTAATGAATGCATGTTAGAGAAAATTAGCTTGGTAGATTATGTTAGTGACTGTGAGCTGCAAGCGCTTTTTGATGCTTTGAATTTTCACTTTTCTCCTGTTAATGTGTTTTGTTTTATTTTGTTGTTGTTTTTAATACAGAGGGGGGAAAAGATAATATATTTTAATTGTGTTAACTTGTAGCAATTTGTGGCATCAGAATTCGAATTATATGGCACATTTTGTGTGTGTGTGTGTGTGTGTGTGTGTGTGTGTGTGTGTGCGTGCGTGCGTGCGTGCGTGCGTGTGTTCGCCACGTACTACTCGGTCTCACTGCCCTGGCTTTTGTTAATACTGCCTTATTAGCATTAGAGTATCCCCCTCCTTGCTCTCTTGCACACATGCGCACATAAACACACCATCCCCATTCCTGGGTCAGAGATCAGTATGCTCAGATTTGTGAGTGTGTGTGCGTTCACATGCCTTTGTTATGTGGTTTGGAGGCTCAGATGTATACCCACCTCATGCTAGACCCTGCAGTCAGCCAAGATCCCCCATGCTGGCTGCATAGAAAAGGCCCGCAGGAAACACACACATCCATACACACACAATGGCTCGTCAGAAATCCTGCAGGAAACTGCACAGGGGAATTCCTGCTAGGCCAGGCCGGATTATTTTCCCCTGTACTTCCTGTTCCTCTTTTTCTGCCCGTCTTCTCTCGCCTCTCCTCACCCCCTGTTCCCTGCCCGTTTGCCCCCAACCCTCCCCCCCAAGACGATGTCCTCCTGAGGCTGTTTTGTTGAATTGTGAAGCCATAAAATATGAAACTACATCAAATTATTAACAGACAATAGTTTCTCTTCCCATAATTGGTACCGGCATTTTCTATATTAAATAAAACGATAACATGTTACATTTTAAATAATTAATTAAGGCAATAATACTTGTTATGCAGGTTACAGCAAAGAAAAGTGCCAAAATGTGTGTGCCTCATAGGGCTGTTTGTTTTAACGTAGCTGTACTGAAACGAATTGGGTAGTGAGCTTTTTAGTTAAAACTGTAGTGTAGATAATCAAATTTAACATGATTAAATGTTGAATAATTACAGACTCTTGATTGGAAAACAAGTAATTTGAAGAAATGAAAAATGTATGTGAAATGAAGTCAGTTGAATTGATAAATATTAATAATAGAGTCTGAATTTCAATACACATAGATGTAGCGAACAAGGGAATGGAGGTTTCTGCAAACTGTGAAGAGACAGAAGCAAAAGTGTTTGTCTTTAAAAGTGAATCTCTCTCTTAGAGGGCACGTGATTAGCATTCGACATAGACGGAGAGGATTTCTGCCCACTGCTGAATTGTTCATTGTTCAGGGGTTTGTTGATAAATAGATGCACTCATCATTACCCGCCACCACTCATATTTACCCCACACAGTCTCAAAGCCCTCTCGGACATGTCAAATGATCAGGCTGCCAGCGGTCAGCGTTAGAGAAAGAGGGGACAGAACATGCTGAAAGGCTTTGTCTCTGCCTGTATAATCAATTGACCTGATTGATAAGAGTGTGTCAGGGTAACATTGTGCATTTGTTGTGTTTCCCACGCCCAGTGCTGTGGGCCTTCTGTGTGTGTGTGTGTGTGTGTGTGTGTGTGTGTGTGTGTGTGTGTGTGTGTGTGTGTGTTATCCGACCCTCTCAGCTCAGGCTCTGTCCATCAACACCTACCTCTGGAATGTTAATGAAAAACAAAAAGGGAATCCCAAAGAATTTACCTCTTTCTCTCCGTCACTCTCCCTCTTGCCATAATCGTAACATCTTTGTGTTGCGGCAGAAGCAGCGTGGATCATTTGTTGTCTGTTTTAAATTGCTACCTCTACCCTGTATTTCTGTTTGTTTTTGCACTCTTTATAGCCAGCGTGAAAGCTAAAGCACATTTCTTCACGGTTGTTGCAAACAGCTGGTTGATAACTGGAAAAATGGCCAATGAACCAGCATCAGTTGTGATAAAATATAACTGACTTATTGATTAATAAATGGTGGTTAATTGGTTTCCTGTAAATATAAGCCCAAATGAGGGGCCATTATAGAAATGAGACTGGAATTATTAATTATTATTAAATATTACTAAACCCCATAAACAGTGTTTGGCCAAAAGAGCGGTTTAAAAAAAAACTGTCTTTCTCAAAAGAGCATTTCAAGTTACAAAACTCAAATGAAAAATTCAGAGGTGATCTTATGTCTGAAGATATAAAGCCTTGGTAAAAAGCTGTGACATGTGATACTGAAAATGTAGGCGAATCTGTTTTTAACTACTCCAACTAATAGAAGTTAGGAAGTTAATGAAAATAGTCAGGACTGGAACCTGTTTTAAGCTTCAACACATCCTCTGAAATACAGAAACCAGCAGAAGTCCTAACCTCATTAACGGTTAGCATTAACGGAAGCTGGCATGCGGAGATGTCGCACTGGAGCTGCAATCTACTGATTCGGCTGGTGATGTCTGTTAACTGCCACTTGCAGAGGAAGTCTGGCTAAACTGTCACAATCCATCTCGCAATCAGTCCTCAGCGAAGCCGCGGGTGGGGAAGAGAAGGGGGAGGGGCCGATTATGGTGTTTCGGTGTTGTTGTGACATCGAACATCCCGAGCATGTCGAGTCCCACGTCGTCTCAGGATCGCTGCGTATTTTCACCATATACCTCCAAGAGTGTGTGTGTGTATGTGTGTGTGCGCGAGTGCACGCACGTGAGGGTACGTCTGCTAGTACGCACGTACAGAAAAGTGTCAGGGTGCGGGGCGTGCATGTGAGGTGTAAATGCACTGGCACCCAGCCACCACCTCAAGGGTGCGAGAGAGGGGTGGCGGTGTGTGCGCAGGTTTGTGAGGGTGTAAATTGAGCTGTGATGGCCCAAGAAAAAGGATATGATTGGGTGAAGCGACAAGACCTTGCACGCATCAGCATGAGCGCAATGCTCAGCTCTTTACCGCAGCATGCTAAATTGTTGTTGCCTCCTGGTCCCCTTTTATCTCTCTTCCATCACTCTCTTTGTTTTTTGTGGATCGCCAGGCTTTCATCTCAGATTGAGTCTTTGAAATGCACTGCGGCTTCTTTCTCTGCCTCTCTTCACTGAACACACATGCACGCCGACTCGGTCTCCTCCACTTAGGTGCTTACATCCCATCTCATACATTAGCTTTTCCGCCAAGCACTTTTAAAAAATGGTCTGAAATGTCCCCATAATAATTTTTTTTTTCTTCTTGCCATTTTTAGTCTTTTCTTAGTGTTTCAAATATCCAAAGAACTAAGGTTCTTTTTTCTGGCTTTGTCCTTATTTCTTTCCTCCATTCATGTGCTGAAAACCTTCACTCATCTGTTTTCTCTTCCCTCCCCTCCAATTTCAATCAGAAACATAAGGAGCGAGACCGGCACAAACCGAAACACAAGAAAACCTCCATGGACATGTCCCCCTCCCTCATCCTTCCGAACATCATGGTCCCAGAGAAGGTGAGAGCACCCCTCCTTTGTTTTGGTGATTAGTAACATGTGATTAAATATTAGAGTCAGAGTGGCTTACCTTGATTTATCTTTGTTAAACTCTTATATCCCTAAAACATCCTGTGACCTTGATGTATTTTTCACTCATCTTTTTCATTTGGCCGTGTTTTTGATAATTTCCCTTCCTGTTCCGCTGTTTTGATTTTCTTGTCCTCCCTTTTTCTCCCAATATCCTTTTTTCCCATCATTCTCTCTCCCTCCCTCCCTCCCTCCCTATTCATTTATTTATTTTTTTAACCTTCTTACAGACCTATAACAGTGGCAATTCAGGGGGAGGTGTCTCCTCTCTGCAAGCGTCTTCGCAGAAGCGATTAGATGACAGCGCAGCACGTTTTACCAACGCCAACTTTCAGGAAGTGTCGTCTGCTCACTCTGGCAGCAGTTCCAAGGACGCTTTGGCTGCAGAAAGCGTCAAGGCTGCAACTGAGGTGAAGAACAAGAAGAACAGCGGTGGAGGTCACACAGTGGGACCGAGGGGCGGCCGCAAGTCTCTCACCTCCTCAGGGAAACCCCTCCCCTCTGCTGTGGTCACCATGGCAACTTCCTCTACATCTGCCTCAGCTTCAACTGGGCCTTTCCATCAAGGTGAATTGATAGTTGCAAATGGATCTCAATATTTCTCTCCTCCCACACACACATGGCAGTTAGAAAAGTGAGGATGTAACGATGGCTCGTCTGGTATTTTTACCCTGCCCACCCACAAGAAAAACTGCAAATGCATTAAAATTGCAAAGCGTTATTTAAAACCTGAATGAACTTTTGATTCTCTGGTTTTACGGGTCCGCTTGTGCTGTGTCATTGACTGGATATCAGTCGGGCACCAGACTTTTGTCTCTTGCCGTGATAAGACTGTTTTGTCTCGGCTCTGTAATCTGGGGCCCCGTCTGAGAACAGCGCCCGCGCACACAAACACAGGCCAACGGAAAATGTGGGGAGGTCATGACGTGAAAGGAGTCACTGTTCACTCCTGTGTGCTCCTGTGTTTTGCGCTGTTACAGCCTTGAAGCCCTTGTCAGTTGTGTGTTTTTGTCTAGCAGAGAAATTGTGCATTGTGTGCGCTTTCAAGAAACTGATGCAAGGGAGGGCTGCTTGACGAGGAAGGACTGACTGTAGAGCAGATAGAGAGCATTTGAACTGATAAAATGTCTATTTTTGTTATCTTGTCGCTCTCAAGATGATCGAAAGGAGTGTGTTCTGGAAACTTGTACAGCTCTGATGTGTCATGCCTCTCCTCTCTTTGTTCATTCCTGTCCCACCCGTCTTTCATCCACCCAGGCCTCCTGTTGACCAGTGCCAGCAAGACCCCCTCTGCCCCTTCCTCCTCAGACTTCCTAAGTTTCACAGATTCATCATTGCGTCCCGGTGGTGGAAGTACCTTCTCCTCCCCACCGTCTTTCAGCAGCTGCCTTGTGAAGCCAGGCTCAGAGGGTGGAGCTTCAGAGGGAACTACAACTCTCTTTGGTTCTCTTATGTCTGCAACCACAGCTTCAGCAGGTGCCACACTTCTTTTTCTTTTAAAAAAAAAACAATATCATTTATTACAACTATTAAAAACATGTAACAATCACATTAACCAATGGGAAACACTGTTCTTTCTCATCATTGCAGTGGGTGGAAAGCTGTATGAGAATTCCCACAGTCACACAGCGAGTGAGACGACAAGCCTCGTTGGGTCCACTGGCTACAAACGGCCTCAGCCCTCGAGCTCAGGACTGGGGATCAGCGGAGCAGCCGCGGGAGGAGGGGAAGATGGGGTAAAGAAGAAAAAGAAGGGCAACTGGCGAAACAGATTTGGACCTTGCTTTACCACAGACGTGAAGCCTTCTGAGCCCGCACCCTCCCTAACTCTCCCCACCACCTCCACCGCCAACACCACCTCCTCCTCCACCGCCTCGCCTTCCTCCTCTTCGTCCTCAACGCTCTCAGGTCGCCCATGCTTAGTTTCCAGCAGTGGATTAGGAGTTGGGGTAGGAGGAGGATCAGGAGGTGGAGAGAGGGGGCTGGGGGTCATGGGCGTGAGCGGTGGGATTCAAAAGTCGCCGTCACTCCTCAGGAATGGGAGTCTGCAAAGCAACAGCAGCTCTACAACCACTGGGTCAGGTAAGGACGACTGAGAAATGTGACGCACAGCAACGTTTCACAACCGCTTTTAGAGTTTCGGAGACTTGAAGCCCGTCTGTCAGTTCTCATGACAGAATTAACTTTATAGTTTCGCTGTAGCTGAGCAAATAATGAAATCAATTTTGGCAACTGAAATGAGGAACCGTGCTGGTTTCATTCAAGATCTATGGGGTAGTTGTCACTTGTAAGACCCCATTGTGCTCTCCAGTTTCATTACAATGATCAAAAGGAAAGTCGTTTGTGTGAGGCATTGTTGCAGCAGGTTTTCCAGCTGCTGAATGTTGCAAAGGTGTATGAATGTAACACACCTGGGCAGCATATTTTAAATATTGAAAATCAGAAATGGCCAGAGCCGATGAAACCTCCATGTTTGTGTGTAAGAGTGTGGGTCTGTGTGTTCCTGCACACACGTGGAAGTGGTCTGTATGCTTTTTTGTTGTTGTTGTTGTTTTTTTTACTTTCTCATTGTGTGTTCAGTTGCTTGGCAACTGTCTTTATGCTTTGGAGTTTCCCTGATGGAAATGGCTCAGCACAGCCCGCACATCCCACATCTCCCTTTTCTTCCAGAATCATCACCCTTTTGTTTCTCCCTCCTGCTCTCAGCTGCTCGCACCTACCTGCCTTCTGCATACAGAACCAACACTCACCTGTTGATGCTGTGTGCAGCTGGAGCTCTTAGAGTGCTGACACCCATACACGTGCACGCAAAGAAAGTGGACATGGTTATTTAAATTCATGCTACGGATGAATCCACTGATTAAGCTCAAATCCGTTGCTGATCACTAGGCTGACTTCTGTGACTCTTTATCTCATATTTAGGTTATTTTTGATTTAAACTTTTCTAAATTGTCCTTTTTCCCCCCACTAGAAGTGATTTTTTTTGAGTGATTGATTAGCCCTACATCTGTTCTTGACCTGTAGCTTTAAAACTTGTAGCTGTGATGAGTATTGGACATTGCAGCTCAGCACCAGATGGGATTGGACTGCAGCGTTCACAGAAAGCGAAGATTCAGGAGTAATTATGTTGTTTGCAACAGAGCAATTTATAAAATGTGAAAAAGGATGAGATTCTGATCAGAAATGTGTTGCTAGGCATTGGATGGTTGGCGGTCTTGATTTGCATTGTGTGTGTAGGAGTCGTACTTTTAATGGGAATGTTGTATTCTTGCAGCTCTCTGCCTGAATCAAACCAAAATCGTAACCATTCAAAGCTTAAGTTAAAACTACAGTCTTCACAAATGCTCATCTTCTGTTCTGCATTCAAAGGTGGGTTTACTTTATATTCTAGTTGTTTTGGTCATGAGCGGGTGAGTCAGAGGACTGGTTTTGTTTGCTTTCTGAATTTAATTTTTTGCAGCAGGGGTGGTTGAGCTTGTTTGTGATTCCACATCCATTTTACTTTCTGGTTCTTTTTCCTTCAGCAGTGGGGGCATTTCGGACTTCAGCTGGCGAGAGAAGATAGGGCAAACAGTGGTGGTTATGTATGACTGTGCATCATACGTATGCGACTGTGAGAAATTAAATCATGTGTTCTTCTTCCTACTGTAAATATTTAGCCAGGGGTTAATGCAGGGCAGTAATGGGGAGGATCTTGGTGTTTATCTCCCCCTCCTCTGTCCTGTCTGCTGACTCCACCGTGCTGATGGATAGATAGTTAGCCTGATAAATATGTGGTGTTGGGTGGGGAGAAGCAGGGGGTGAGATTTTGGCTGGGTTAATGTTTGATGGCAGCGGGGTCACCGATGGGACGGACAAGCTCGCAATAGTTTTGGTGTGTGGGGGAGGAAAGACGCAGGGTGAAGCAAAATTTATTCACACTGGTGGGAATGTATGTATTTAAAGAGAAGGAAAAGCAGACAAGAAAACAAAAGATATCATTTATTCTTATATTTATTAGCTAATTTATGAGATTATTTTTACCCCTAACACTTTTTTTAAATGAATTTCCTCAATTATCAGCAGCTTGGTGTCACCTCTGCAGAGCACATGTGAGAGGTTGTGAAAGCAAGGAAATACTCTGTGAGCAGGATTTAATTTAAATAACAAATTAAGCTTAATGTTAAAATATGAGCATGTCTGTTATTAAAGTTTGCAGGTGTGTAATAAATAAAGTAACATCAGAATAAATCATTTAAAGATTCACAAATGTCAGTATTTTAAGGCAGAGAAAATAGAATATATATATATAGATATAAATAAATAAGTGTAAAAAATCAGTAAAGGGAGTAAATGGAGATTGGTTTGTAATTAGTATTTTTTGGGGTTATATTGTGCCACATCACAAGAAACAGAGAATTTATTATAAAAAAGGACTGCTAAATGGCTCACATTAAAGAAAAAATACAATACACACACACACACACACACACACACACACACACACACACACACTCAAAACATATTAGATTATGTTGGGCAGCATAGAGAAAGTACAGTTGGTATGAAGGCAACATCTACCAAACAACACATTTAAAAATAATATATATATATTTTTAATGTAAATCAGAATATTTACAGGTTTTTACTATTAAACTGTAGCAAATGAGTTTCTAGTGTTTAAAAAAAAATAGTAGTTTAGAGACCTGAATATGCCTCTTCTTATACTTATTGTGGAAACTGTTAAATTTAGTTTGCCGTTGTTGACTCTGAAACCGACACGCCTTTATCAGTCTACCACAAACCAACGTTTTCTGATGCACACACTCGTTGTGTGTGTTACAGTTGCTGTCCTCGATTTGGCTCTAAATACACGTCTGTTTATCTTTGGTGGTAGAAAATTGTCAGAAAAACAAAAGGCTTTCTGTTGCTGAGACGTTTGTCTTTACATAAACATCTCCACGTTTAAACTCTGATGAAGTAACTGTCTGCAGTCTTTGGGAAAACAAGCTGCAAGGCTCCAGGAGAAAAGACACTGAATCAGACGTTAAATAACAGAATGTGATGGCATGCACTTTGTTTAATTTAATGTCATCTTTTTTTATGTTCTGCATATAGACAACACAGATTTCCTCGTGAGATAATATCAGTTCAAACTAATCAAGGTGGATGTTTTTCAAGCTTACAGGCATAGTGAGCAGGAAGGGAAAAGGAACAAGAAAGCTGGGCGATGGAGGCTGTTGTGCTTCAGGGGCTTAACAGTATTGATCATACAAATAGGTTATAAGTTTTACAAGCTCAGGTTTGTTTGTGTGTAAAGAAATATAAATATATAAATATTTTTTTTGTTCTTTGTCTTCTTTTGAAATAATCTTGGCACGAAAAGCAGTAATTAAATCTTAAAGGGAGCAAAAATACAGGTTACGGTTAGCAAGTCCTCGTGATGAACAGCAGCTTTGTTTTGAATGGCCCTAATACACCTTTTTCAGATTATTTATTTATTCATTTATTTATTTATTTAATTGTCAGCACAGCCCGAGAAGTGTTAAACCTCTGGTCGATCTTGTAATCTACTTTTTGGCTAATTCCTGTGAATCAATAAATTTGGAGCAAAAAGAAAGAGTTTAGGAATTATAATAATTGTAGATGTTGAAAATATAATTGGTGTGCACGAGTAATTCAGTGTACATGAATTTAGTGTACTTGTTAAATTTGCGGGACAATTTACATTAAAATTTTATGAGTTTGGGGAAAAAACTTGGGTTTAGTTTGGTGATCTAATTCAGGAAAATAAATTAAACCCTTTTTTAAAAAGTGAGGATCAAATATTGCATACACGCACTGTGACATATAAATGACATTCAATTTTGGGACATTTAAATTACCCTCTGTATTATTATATTATAATGGAAATTTGAATTAAAATGAACCTTTCCCCCCCTCCTCCTGTTTCCTGCACTGTTTTTGCACCATCCCTTTGTGTGTAACCCATTTCATCAATGGCATTAGCTAAACTCTGATGAATTGTTGGTTTGGCCTCTAATCCAGCTGCTAAAAAATCTTGCAGGAGCTCATGCCCCCTGAGTCTCAGCAGCCCTGCTTTGGGTATCAATTTTTCTGGTGCATATTACAAAGTGTTATAAATAGTATGTAGGCCCATGTAGTGTGCTATCTCTCTCCCTCTCCCTCCCTCCCTCCACCCCTCCCCTCCTGGCACAAAGATCTCTTGTTCCCCCAGTGAATGCGTGCTGCCCTGAGCCATTCAGGCTTTTGTGGGCCTGAGGGGCCCCTCTCTCTCCCCCCCTCCTCTGATGGGGTCAAAGGGGGGCAGGGGCAGGGTTTATCCCTAGTTAGTGGACGAGCACAAGGGTGTGTGAGGGGAGGAAAGAGAGCGAGCAGGAAGATAAGAGAGCGCAGTGTTTTTTGTGGATGTGTTAAAATACAGGAATATGTATGCGTGGGTGAATTACAGCAGTTTATATTTTAACTATAATATATAATTGTTATTTTTAATATGCATATGGGTAAAATTGGTGTGTTTTGTTTGCAAGACAAAGAGCACAAAAGGGAAGAACTTTGTTTTGTCTCTTATCCCTCATCTCAGTCCTTAAATATTTGATTTTAAGTAATTTGTGGTGTGTGTGTGTGTGTGTTTCTGTAATTATTGCAGTTGAGGTTTTTTTTTATGACTATAAAGACACTAAACTGTCTTACTGCACACAAGCCTGCATACTGAACTGTTCATTACATTTGTTGAATTTATTAATGACACATTAAATTTCTAACAGATCTGCAGTTTGTTGAAACTTTAATTTCCTTATTTCTGTTTCTCTGGTGATTTTTTTCCCCCATTCATTCGCCCTGTATTTTTTTTTCTTTTTGTTGTTGTTGTTTTTTTTATTAAAAAGGGTCAAATGAAGTTGATTTAAGACGGGTAACAAAAAATATATTTACACTTACTGTGCAAGTGCGTGACAATTATGAAAACAAGATAATGGTGGTAAAACAATGAGTAATTATTCTGAGAAAAATCGACTGTTAAAAATCTAATGATGCTTTCTAAGTCAAAATTGACTTGTATAAAATAACTGCATGGTCTGCATACAGTGTGTAAACCAAAAGAAATTGTATGTACCAAAAATCAAGGCTGGTGTAAAATTTTAAAGCAGTCTGTTATTCAGACTTTTAGACTAGACGCTAAAAGCTCACATGTTCCTAGTACAAGTACTTAATACAATTCATGTAACCCATGGCGATGTGACAGCGAATCATCATACACGGCAGCAGGGCACAGAAATGTAGATCTCCTCTACTTTTGCTAAACTCTTTGTTTAATCATCTTAATAAACAGCTTATTTCTCCCCAGGTGTTTTCTCTGTTGCCGATGGGTCCTCATCGGGGACGGGAGCCGTCACAATGGGCGGAGCCAACTCAGAGTTGTCACAGCAACAGCAGCCCACACCTTCTCTAGCCCCTCCCTCTCCATTCACTGCCACAGCGCCGCTAAACAGCACGGCATCAACACACGTGAGTCTGCACTACAACCTTTCTACACTCACGTATATGGAAATACACGCTCATCAAACCCACCATGACGCACACTCTGTCTCTCTCACACACAAACACACACACACACGCACACACAGTCTATTCAGCACCCTCTACATCTGCCCATTCATCCACATCTTTGGCATCTTTGAGCTGAAGTGCAGATAAACTGTGGGAATACAAATAAACCAAAGCACACTAATTAAACGTCGTCCGCACCAAATCTCTCAGCACTATTGTTAATCCTCCGCACGTTAATTGTGTGTGAAATGTGTGTTTCCCGACCTTGTGCGCATTGTGTTTTCTCAGCTCAGTTATTCTGTAGCCAATGGTGAGGTTGCACCTGTAGAGGGTCGCTGTGGCTCATTCAGAGCACAAAAATAAGTCTTCTTAACATTTCAACTACAGCCTAATTAGTTTTTCCTAAGTCTAGCGAGCGAGGTCTGTGAGAAAATACTCGAGTTATTTTTATTAATGAAACTGATAGAAATCTGTTTTTGTGACACAGAGGGAACATTGATAAATCATCTTTTTTTTCCCCTTTTCTTTTTGAAAGCGAGTACACATTCAAGTTCCTCTATAATGAAATGCTAGACAAACCCACCAAGGCTCTGTGTTGTTATAATATGCCGGCACGTTTATGATTTTTATCATGTCACTCAATGGGGAGAATGGTGACGGGGGTGGGGGGGCTTCTGGGCCAAGCTGGGAAAGCATTCATTCACAATACATTATGTGAGAAAGTGGAGAGAAATCAAGGCTGCGTAATTAAAGGAAATCAGTCCTATTGTGAAACATTTAAGGATTTTTCCTTTTTTGTGGGGGGAATAATGGAATGGAAATAAAAATGGTAAATTTTTAAATGTATTTCCATTTAAACCTCATATATAAAAGCAGCAGTTAAGCACTTTGAATGAATTATCCAAGACCTTTCTTAATATTTAGGCTTTTCTTCATTTTCACTGTGCACTGCTGGCTCATATAACCCTGATATGCAGTTTTAAGGTTGTTGCATCCAACGTGATCAACTTGGCCCCTTTCAAAGCACCTATCTCCTAGAAGGGTGCAGCTCTTCTTCAATCACTGACCCCAGTGTCCGTCCTTTCAAAACGTCCCCAAAGTCTGCATTCTGTCTCTGTCCACCCAGCCCCATCTTTCTCCCGTGTCCACTTACCACCTCTCTTTCGCTTTCTTTCTCTCTCACACACACACACACACACACACACACACACGCACACACTTTCTCTCACCCTCGACCTTCCTTCTCTCCGTCCCCGTCCATTTCTCTTCCCCCCCTCCTCCAGTGTCCTGTGATGTAATGACATCTGACAAGCACCACAGTAGGGATGGAAAGATAGATGGTGGGAGGGGAGGGGTTGCAGCGACTGTGTGTTTAGGGGGGTTAGCGCTCGCGCTTTGGATTCGCTGGCTCGGCCTTCATCTCACCCTGCTCCTTCTCTGTTCAGCACATATTCTAGAGGACGGGAGGCCCAGGGAAGCACAGGATATCACGCCTGTTTTCTGCATGTATAGAGGAGCTTGGGTTGCGGCTGTGTGCGAGTTTGTGTGTCTGTGAGAGCGAGAGAGAGAAATGAGAAGAGGGCTGCAGAAAGGAAGCATGAGGGCGACTTAATAGAGACAGTTTCTTTTTTCCTCCCACAGTTCTTTTCAAATTGTTTTAAACATGTGTGTTAGTTTGTAAAGTGTGATGCAGGCCTTTGGGCAGCAGACAAGTGAGCGCACACATTCACACACACACGCACACTTTAAATCGAATTGGGAGTAATTACACAACTATAGAAGGATGCCAACAACAGGCTTTCCTCTCTCTGTGTGTGTTGGTGTGTGTGTGTGTGTGTGTGTGTGTGTGTATGACTGGGTGAATGACAGAGACCATTTGCTATTTTCAGTGCGCTAGCAGACTCTTGGCCTACTGTTATTGGCTATCAGCCCAGGACAGAGAAAGGGAGTGCGAGAGAGACTTTAATGAAAAATGAATGTAAATGAAAAATGAATGTTGATGGGAAAGGGGGCAGGATTATGGCACTGAGAGGAGGAAGAGGAGGAGGAGGAGGGGGTGGGTGTAGAAAGAAATCTGAAGTCATTTCAGAGGAGGATGAAATGGTCAGAGGGAACAGGTTCCATTTTTGGAAATTAACCTTTAATAGGAATTGGAATTTGCAGGATGTTTTCCAGATTTTCTGTATTTACACCTGCTGTGTGCATAAATTTCTGATATGAGATCATGGCTTTCAGGCTTTTTTGTTTTATTCCTCTGAACCTCTCCAGAAATTTAAACAAATATATCATAATCACCCCTAAAGCAGTGGGACAGAATACATAAACACACAGGATTTTTACCGACTCTCTAAAGCCTGGATTTGTGTTTTTAGCCTTCATGTAACTGGTCTTTATGACGTATTTATTTCAGCTCAAAATCAAACAATTTTGCTCAGAGTTTTCTGATTGGAAACAAAGCGGAGAAAGTGTAGTAAAGCAAACTTACGCAAACTGTCAGTTTAAGCTGTTTTAGTTAAGTAACGATGTCTGGCCTTCACAATTTTTCCACATGTAAGCTGGACGAGAAACTCCAACCTTGTTTCCAACGATGGATTTTAAATGCTCCGTTTTCCCCCTCATTTACTCCTCAAAACACTAGTTTTTATGCAATCAAAATGGTCAGCCATTTTGTCCTTCTAGATGGACCTGATTCTCCTGCTCATGCTCCACCCTCGCTGTCCTCACTCTCTGTCGACCCCACCCTTCACTCCACAGTCCTTATTTGGGAAATGCCTTAATTGGATTAAACTCTATGCATCAGAAACACTTTGTCAGCATGTCAGCGTATTGTCGGGGTGCCGAGGCACTCTGAGCCCTGTGTGTGTGTGTGTGTGTGTGTGTGCGCGCCTAACAGAATAATGAGCTGTGGATTTATAATATACTTGTGGGTGTGTATGTTTTAATTTTTTAATGTATTTATTTTTTATAAGTGATGGTAGATTTCCGTCAGTCCACATTAAGAGATGCATTGCAGACACATGCACTCTTAACCTGTTGCTATAACTGTTCCAGTTGATAATAAAGAAACACTGGCTGGTTTTTGTTTATTTTTATGTATAATGCTTAAAGAACAAAAAATACAAATAAAATGATAATAATTCTGGTAATTTATATAGTAACACCAGCAAAAATATGCAGGTTTCCATATTTGAAATTGTGTGGTGTGTGTGTGTGTGTATGTACACCAGTGTAAATTTTTATCATTATTTTATTTATAATTTCTTTGTATATTTCAAGTCTATTTGAGGCCAGAACAGCTGTTTCTTGCTATCCTATGACATTTTATACGTTACATTTTAAAAATATTGTAATTGTTTACAAAAATGAAAAGTGTGTGTACACCACCAATAGTGTATTTTTATCATAAAAGCCAAAAATCATCATCATGAGCCAAAAAATTAAAGACTATTTTTAGCCATTTTTGTTTTAATAAATTCAATCTGATGTGTCCCAGGTTTATTCATTTATTATTCAACATTTTAAAACGCGTTTCTTGGGACACTCAGACCGTTAAAACCTGAATCACCACATGATTGTAATGTGGGAAACTTTCTTTCTCACTCTAAAAGTTTACAGCTGGATTCTTGCAAAATTCGTGAGATTATGATCAAGAGGGAATCGGTCTTGCCAGCTTAAATTTTGCCTTTCATGCCGTCAGTTGGCACTTTTATTTTTTTGAAGTTGCCTGCCTTTTTCCAAGCTTGACTTCTCAGATGGTTCAGTGGAAAAGAACAATCATGCGGTTATCTGAAAAGTGCTGGTTTAGCCATTATATTATTATATAAGAGTCAAATCAGAGAGAAAATGTGGCTTCTTGTGTCTCATGTGTCTCATTTGTTTGTCTCCGTCCACAGGTGAGCGCTCTCCCAGGCTCTGTCTTCAACCTGGCCCCCCCCCACATGTTTGGCAACAGGCTGAACCCCAACTCAACCATGGCGGCGCTCATCGCACAGTCCGAAGCCTCACCGGCAGGTACAGCAGCAACACTTCATGCAGCAGTGCGTGTTTGTTTGTGCGCATGTGAAAAAATAAAATGTGTGCATGAGAGAGAGAGCGACAAGGACACGGAGATAATTGATAGGTCAATGCCCCCTTGATCCCGCAAAAAAGGTCAAGGGTCAGTGATATTCTTAAGCCCCTCCCACTCAGTTCTGGTTAAATGGCATAGGTTTTCCTCTATTTTCTCTTTTTTTCTGATAAACTTTAATCAGTATGAAAGAAAAAAAATTTCCTCTTTTTGAGGAAATGCTCCTCCAGGAGCCGGCAGGAGCTCCAGCGGTAGAGAGAAAGTTCGTTTGTGTTGTCTGTTCAGCGCAGAGGAGCTGATGAGGGAGTTGCGAGAGACTTTAGTAATCAAGAGTAGCCGCTTCCTGATGCAAGACATCTGGTTGGTCAAAGAGACGAGAAGCAAGAGAAAAGAGGCGAATAAAGAGTGGAGAGGAGGAAGCAGTTCCTGCTGCCGGTCAGCAGTCATCAGAGCCAGATCCAGGCTGACCTGCAGGTCAGCTCACTAATCAGGCTGACTGACAGGGGGCCGCGTGTGTGTGCGCGCATTCGTTCATGCGTGTCTCCATGTGTGTATGTGATCCAGAGACCTAAATCTGTTTACCTCACTTTATAAGCACCTATTTTTAATGGGTGCAAATTATGCATCTCAAGTTATTAACATCAGCACGTTTTTAGAAGTGAGTGCAGCGTTTTTTTGGTTTATTTTTTAGAAACTATGGACAGGCAGGTTCAGTGTGTTCAGCAAACCTTATATATAATTCATGAAAATGAACATTTTGATTGCAAACTCTAAAAAACCCCAAAAAAACCAACAACAATTGTTTTCTTTTTGTAATTAAGAAAGGAAAAGATTTTATACCATATTTAATTTTGTAAGTTGTTTCAGGTGTGTGTGTGTGTGTGTGTGTGTGTGTGTGTGTGAGTGAGTGTGTGTGTGCGCGCGCGTGTGTGCTGTGCTGTTGTGTAAAATTAAATGTTTCCAATTGGAAATGTGTTTAATTTGTAATTAAATTAAATGTATAATTCAATATGAAGTCATTTCTGACGTTTACACAATTTCAGATGTGAGTATTGTAAATGTTCTCCACTTTAATTTTCAGTGAAACTTAAATATAAACATAGTATGAATTAATAGGCCAGTGGTTTTTCTTTATTGATTAGCTTTTCTTTAGCGTCAGTAAAATTTCTTTGTGCAAAAGGTGAAATATTCAGATATTAAACCAGCAAACAAGTATTGTATATTTTCCCCCCTATATTTGGAAACAGACTATTTTTGGAATATTGACAGTTGATTCATTATTAAAATAGTGGCAGATATATTTTCACTTGATTGACCTATTGCTTCATTGAGCTGCACTAACCAGTAATGAAAATAATCATTAAGCAGCCTTAATGAACATTGATATTTCCTTACCATAACATTAAGCACACAGACGTGGAGAACACGTGTCTGCGGCTACATAAGCATGAAGTTCTGTTTGTCGGCTAGTAAGGGTCATGTGAGCGTAAACGTGCAAGGTGTGTGTGTGCGTGTGTTTGTATGCATGCAGCCTGTTTACTTTGGCAGCCGTTTCTCTTTGCTTTTGAGTGTCTGGAGGGAGGTGCCAGGGACGAAAAGGGTTACGACAGAAAAAAGGACTTGAAAAAGAAGAGAGCGAGGGACTGGAGTGGTGACCTGGTGGGGGTAAAAGCTGGGATTGACTGTCTTAAGTAGAGGGGAGTTTGTGTGAGTGTGTAAATGCAAAAGTCTGTGTGCATGTGTGATTCATTACTCTCACTGAGGAAAATGAAAAGAAGCGTCTGGCCAGGGGCCCAGAGGGAGGAGAGACAGAGACTCTCACAGAAGGTAGAGAGGGAAGCACATGCAGTTTGAATGAAGGCTTGTGTTCGAAAGAGATACAGAGAGAGAGAGAGAGAGAGAGAGTTTTGTAGATTGCAGAGCCCACAGTATTGCAGCGCATGTAGCCTGGGTCAGAGGGGAAACAGAAAAACTTGAAAAGGGTTCTCTGTCTTCACTTCTTTTTATCATCCCGGACCCTTGAAAAAATATACTCCAGAGTGGATAAATCCATTGCTTTAGTGTGGTAGAGGACAATTATGCTTTTGAAAAATAATGTTGTACGCCTGGGGTGAAATTCCAGTGTGTCTCGGGTCATGCAGACTGCCACCCCTGTATGTATTTCCAAAATTAACCAGCATTTTAACTTTAAAAACTCCACAAACCATCACATATTTTCTTTTATAACTAAAGTGTTTTTAAAAATTCCAATTAAAGAAATCCAAATATAGTTAATTGGGAGTGATTGTGCTGTGTAACTGCTCTGCAGCGTGATGAAGATCCACCCTACTTAACTATGTTTTACAGCTGGGGTCAAGACAAATCTGTCATTTCCTGCAGCAGAAACATGTCTTGAGCTCAAAACTGCGTTTATAACAAATTGTCAAACTTTAGCAAATGTCCTGATGTGTGATTTTCAAGCCGTTAAAGAAGGCTCAGAGTCTCCGGTCTGGATCAGTCTGTGAAGCTCCCTATAAGACATTTGAATGATCAATTTTTAAGCATTACAACACTATGCAAAATGTATTTACAAGCCACAGTTAAATGACTCATTTTCTCTGCCAGGAAACAGAAATAAACGACTAAACGATGAGTCTGGCTGTATTAAAACGCAGGTGATCACAAAGAGCCCGAGGATAGAAAACAAAGCAGGAAAGCTGGGTTGTTACGGATGTCTGGCATGTTTGGCAGTCTGTATTGTTTGGTTGCCTAAATAAATGAAGAAGCGTGTTTTTTTATTCTTGTTTTTGTCTTGACTGGCGGCTTAAAAAAATAACCTGAAAACAGTATTGTGAGTGCGCTTTCACATTCAACTTCAGCCGGCTCAGTGTGGATATTTTGATTTTTATTTCATCATATATTGTGCAAAGCAGTTAGTCTAAGATCCAGTCCTATATTACAAACAATGACTGAACAGGCTCATGCTGTGAAATGCTTATGTTTATGCCTGGTCTGTATTCTGATCATTAAAAGTACCCTAACTTCCAAGTAGGAAACTAAAATAAACGTCTTTATTCTCACATCTAACCCTCCAAAATTTGCAGAGCATTCATTTAAAGGCCACAAATGAATTCCACATTTTTATGCTCATGTCAACCTTATTCCATAATTTCATCCTAACAACAGAAAAACATCTTCTGTCCGTGTTCTTGTCCAATTGATTTTCTTTCTGTGTGTGTGTGTCTGTGTGCAGATCAGGAGGCGGGAGACGGCAGCAGCAGCGGCGGCGGTTGTGTCGGAGCTCAGGGCTTCTCCATAAGAGCTTCTCCCAAGACCACCCCGCGGTGAGTGCGCACACACACACACACACAGATACCCTCCCCAGCACTCCCTCACCATTTACATTCCTCACTGGTCCCCCTCCTTCACCCATCCCCCCCTCCCCCTTTCTGCTTTTCCCTTTGCTGGCCCCCTCATCTCCCCTCTCTTCCTCTCACTCCTCAAACACACACATGCACACTCTCTCTTTTGCTCTTGCCCCTACAGGCAATTCTTGCTCTCTCAGCCATCGATAACTTGTGTTTTTGAAGGTGGTAACCATCCTTCAAGTCCAGTTAGATGTTTTTTTCCTGTCTTCTTGTGTTTAAGGACAGTGTGATGAGTTATTGTATCTCCTCCATTTTGGAATGTTTGCATGGATCATTCAGGATCACGGGAAAATTGATCATACAGATAAACTAAACGCTATTGTCTGTGGAATGGGTGATTTCACTTGATAAGGTTGGTTATATATGGTTTTATTTTTAAATTTAAATTTTTGGTCTTAAATTTAACTGCAAAAGGAAACACTGTAGCAAAATGAGGCGACTGTAAGACTGTTTAAGCTTCTTTAAAGTTTCATGTGCGAGTGGTGAGTTAAGTCATATTTTTACATTCCACAATAGGGGAAAATAAGATGCCCTTTGCACACCTACGGCTCAGTCATCTCTTCCGGTGTCCTTTATTTCCCCTTTTCCCCTCTCCTCCTCTCCTCAGGCTCCAACAGCTTGTCTCAGTGCACACTGAGATTTATCGTATCAAGACAGTGCACTTCCCTCTCTCTGTCTGTCTCCCCCTGTTGCATGTCTTCTTTCTTCCTCTCTCTCCTAGTCTTTTTCTAGCTCTCGCGCGCAGACAGAAAGCCTGGCCCCTTTTCATTAGGGGCCACTGTAACAACAAATTGATGTAGTTTTATAGCCAGCAGTGACTATGTTTGTCTGACGTTTATGTTAGGTCGTTAATCTCCCTATTGACCTCTCCATCTCTCCTTTTCTATCAATGCACTCTCTCTCTCTCTTCCCCTACATTCAGCTCTCCGATTGGTGGCCTGCAGATCCGCTATGACTCTTCTGGGTCGTTGCCGGGGCCGGGGCAGGGGTTGCTAGGGGCGGGAGGAGGCGGGGAGACGTTGCCCCCAGTGGCCACCAGCATTGAGCAGCTCCTGGAGAGGCAGTGGAACGAAGGACAGAGCTTCCTGCTGCAGCAGGGAGCGCAAGGAGACGGTGAGAAGACGCAAGCACCAAGAATTGTTAAAAATACAAGATTACCTAAAAGAATCATCCAATTTCAGACGATTGCTCACCAGTAACTACTGAAAAACAGGCCTCTAAGCAGGGAGTGATTATTGGTAGCAGTGGCTGCAGTGACTCCAGACATGCTTGCAAAAGTATGGGACGAGTTTGACTATCGTGTGGACTAATGCCGGGTGTCAACAGGGGGATATATGGAGCACTTGTGAAAATTTTGTATGTAAAATATACCAAAAGCTTTTATGTCCATTACTTTAAAAATATAGCCTTTTGAAATCGGATGATTCTGTTTGATACACACTTATGAGTTTGTTAATTCAATTTAAGTCTCTCACCAGACTGATTTTATTTCTACCTGAGACACCCTCACAGCATTTTATTGAACAAATAAGTCACATAAAAAACCAAAATAATAGTTTTACTCTCTATTTAAAAGATACAGTATAAGGCAAAGGGCCTGAAATCAAACAAAGGCAGGATGAAAACAAAAGGTGAATTCTCTTCATCTCAAAAATGACAGGAGATTAATCTCCTACCTCACACGCACTCATACACTTTGTCCACTTCACCATTTCCTTCTCTGTGTCAATTGATCCGTCGGCTCTTTGCCTTCGAGCTGTTGTGCAGAGCCGCTCCCTCTTTCAGTCACATTTTCACTTTATCTGTTATTGTTGCACCTGTCAATCTCTTGCTGGTTATCTACCTATCTGAACATCCCTTCTGGGATCAATAAAGTGAAAATGAAAAAGGGGGATGGCAGCCTGGTCGTTAGAAAGGCTGTCCTTCAATCAGACGAGTCAGGTTTAAGTTCCTGCATCTGCAAACCCTCCTCCTCCTCCTCCTCCCCCGATACTGAGTCCGTGCAGGCTGCAGGGTCACTGTAGCTGACCTTGATCTCTGACATGTCTGTGGGGAGTATCTGTCTGATCGTCACTGTGTGTGTTGTTAATGTGAGGTATAAGAAAAGGCAGATTTAGAAAATGAGTGGCCTTTTAGAAAGTAAGGATATTGGTGAAAGGGTCAGTCCTGTAAAGATTCATCCCAGCATATAACCCAGCACCAGCACTGGTTATTTTACCTTCACTGTGGTGCAGCTAAAACAACAAGTGGGCTAACAGTGTTGACTGCAGATTGTGACGGGGCTGAGTTTTATTTCATTTGTGCAATTTTGAAGTCTTTATTTTCTCACACAGGTGTGGAGAGCAGTAAATTGAAAATTCAGAACGGAGCTATTACAGAATATTTGGAGCAGGAAATAAAAAATCGCTGCTTTTTCTGTTCCCTCTCTCCTTCTCTTTCTCAGTGGTGAGCATGTTGAAGTCTCTGCACCAGCTCCAGGAGGAGAACAGGAGGCTGGAGGAGCAGATAAAAACTCTGACCATGAAGAAAGAGAGACTGCAGCTTCTCAGCGCACAGCTATCAGTGCCTTTCACACCTGCCACGGCCTCCTCGGGTACACAGACACTCTTACTTACTTACTTAGAAATCAAGGTGAATGATGCACACCAGTGAGCCACAGCACCTGCCTGGCATTGTGCAGGTCTGCTTTGTGTCACTGAAACAGCTGCACCCCCATTGATGTGTTTTGTGGTATCAGGCATCAAGCATGGCAGCAGGAGATCCTTAAAATGTTACTACCTCCATGGACTAAAAAAAATCACAGAAGCTTGATCAGATTGAGAGCTCGGGAATTTAAAGGACAAGATGACACCTAAAGTTATCGTTCAAGCAATTTTTGCACTGAGGGTGTGTTATATTTCTGTAAATGTGACAGTCCAGTACTGTTGGCATGAAAGGTTTGAATGTGGCCTGCAACACTATTTTGGAGGGTGTATGACTAACAACCATCATCACCCTGCCTCTGCCAGCTTCCCTTCCTCCCATAGCACAGCCTGGTGCATACATGTGTTTATATCCAAAGTTATTCAGATTCTTGCATCTGCACATGTTATTTTTTTTCAGCTTTAAGATCTGACTGAGCTACTCTCTTGTTCCCGATCGAAACGATGGATTGTTGCTGGCTGACGTCATTTAGCACAGAAAATTTCTAGAACTTGAAAAGCAGGTTTCACATTTTTAGACTAGCCCTACTGAGACATGTCTAACCTTTCGGTTATCCACAGATGTGAAGGGAGCCCAGCCGGCAGCAGCTGACTCGTCTTTACCTGTGGCGACTCAGGTAAGGACAAATTCATGGTTTGACTCCTGGCTTGAAATCTGTAGTCACCAGAATTTGTGTTTTCGAACTAGTTTTTATGTTTTGATTTCTGTTTTGATGTGGCTTTATTTTTAGTTAGTTTTTATTAGTTTCAGTGTTAGTTTTAGTCTTGAACACTCAGTAATTTATTTATGGCAAATGCCAGAGGCAAGACCAGTCAGAATAGAAATTGCAATATAAACAGAACTTTTTGTAGTTGACTCACAGGCTTGTTGACTTTGAAAGCTTTTTCTTTTATTCTATTTATTCTTTAACATTGTAAATTAAGCAAACTGTAATGATCGCTTTATTTTAATGTCAAAAAGGTGTGAAATAACGCATGTCCCAATTAATAGGCCACATCCTTCGGAGGCCGTATTTGAAGGTCGATTATGTCACAGCAAGGCGATGAAGGCTGTCCCAATTCGAAGGCTGCTCCAAATGCGGCCGACAAATATGTCCTTCATTAACTATCCCAGAATTCATAGCACGACCCTGCCAATTCCAGTTTCCAACAATAGTTTTAATATTACTCCTATTACTTTTTCTGGGTCACCAAATAAACTTTTAAGATGTTTTCAGGCGAGAATGTAGCTGTGTAAGCTTCAAATATCTGGTTGGTTTATCAAGACATCACATATTTGCAAACGTGCTTCAACGTTTTCGAAGACGTCTGTTACCCACCAGCTCGATAGCTGACCGGGTGGTCAAGGCTCACTAGAGCCGGCAAGAACAGCAAACTCCCGGCACATCGTTTTCAGATCCCCACGGTCTTTCACTCGGGTTAAACATGAAATATAAGTCACTTAGATAACTTAAAATGTTATTGTTTGGCTTTTTTCAGTGTTTTATTTGTTCCTGAGTAAATCAGTTTGGCTGAGATTAAAGTTATAGTTTTGACACAGCTGAATAAATGTCAAACAGAAAACACAGAAGTGTGAGATGGTAGAGAGGGAGATGTACTCCAGTGTTCTGTTATATATTAGCGAGCGAGGAGCAGACGGCTGAGTTTATTGAACTCCCCCGAGACCCAAAAATCTGAAGGTTAGACCGTCCCATTTCACAGCCTCGCACTTCCGGCCTTCTAGGTCTTCGAAGGACCCGGCCCATGTAGACCGCGAAGGCCTGGTCCTCTGCGGGATGCAGCCTATGAATTAGGACATAGCTACAGATTCTGAATGCAGGACTTGTCATTAATGGGAGTCTCTTTCTGGTCCTCAGGATAGTGCATCTTGTGGTGGTCACAGCAGTAGTGGTTCCACCTCCTCCCTCTCCACACCTCCCTCGGTGTCCCAGAGTCCACCTCAGCCACAGCTCAATGGGGTCGCCTCCGTAGGGGCGACCCCGGCTGGGTTGGGTGGCGTGGCGGGGTTAATGGGGGCTCTGGGCGCAGGGAGTGCGCTGGGCATGGGTGGAATCGTCGGTGCTCTGAACGGCGTGATCCAGACGCCGGCCGGCACCTCCAGCCCTCACACACACACTACAGGAGCAGCTACAGGCGTCACTTTGCCCGTCAATAACAAGTATGGCTGTTTTCATCTTCCTCTAATACATTAAGCGTCCTTTTCAGATTAATAAAGCGTCAACACTGGGATGCGAATTGTGTTGGAAACCTTTGATGATAATAAAATCAATACATGTGGTTTCACATCACCCTTCCCAACAAATTGGTTGACTGTCAGCGAGTTAAAGAGCTCCAGATGGGTGTCAGTAGCTTCACATTTTCAAGGCCCTTTCACATAAGCACATAGTTAAGTACTTAAAATGTTTGTCTCGGCTTCCCAAGAAGTTTAAATGTGAACTTTATTGCATCCTCTCTTCCTCTTTGTGTCTTTTTGCTTCCACGATGGATTTTAGCAACTCAGCAACTAGTAAGACCAGGTGAGGCAGAAGCTGGTGCACTTCACAAACAGCCATAGCTCTGTTTTCATCAGTGTCAGCTTTGTGAAAAAATGCTGTAGTCATGCATGTTTTTTTGAGTTTGAATCTTTTCTTGTTTTGTTTTGGGGGGTTTTTTGAAGCAAAAAATAAGCTCATGTTTTTCTTTATAACTTATAGAAACAGATAAATATTTATATTTTCTGTCACTCTCACCGTCACAGACCTGTAATGTTTTAAAAAAGTGTGCTAAACAGTCTGATACTGTGCAGGCAGAGTGTTAATTGCATTTGTCTCACTGTGAGTGTGCTTTGTCTCCTCAGCGCGGCGCGAATCGGCCTGCTGTCTGAGCAGCAGAGATTGCTCCTGCAGCAGCATCAGCTCCACCAGCTGCTGTCCTCACAGCCTTCAGTGGTACTACACACACACACTACGCACATTTGATTACTTACTACTATCACACACGGTTAAACACACACAAAGACACTGAGCTACAATTTTCTTTTAGACAATAGTCTAAATCACCTAGCTTATTAACTCTTCTTCTTCCCCTCTTTTCCACACTTTCCCCTGCTTTTTTTCTTCTGTCTCACGCTCTGTTCCCCCCTCCATCCCTTATTCGCCCCTTCAACTCTTTTCTTTAATGACACCTCCACTTAATCCTCTTTTCTTTTTTTTCTTCTTTTTTTCCTCTCATTCTTCCTCCTTGTTTCCTCCCGCCTTGCATCTCCCCCTTCCTCCCTCTGCTCCCCAGGAGCAGCAGCAGGTGTTGCTCTACCAACTGATGCAGCAGCAGGACCTCCAGCAGCTGCAGTCCCTCTCCTCCTCTGCCCAGATTCCCTCCATCCCACTCTCTTCCGCTCAGCTGCCCATCAACAACTTGCTGCCCGGCGCCCAGAGCCAGGGCCAAGGCACCATCACCGCCAACCCCTTCCTGGCGCTGCAGCACGCACACGCCGACACGCATGGCTCAGGGGCGCAGAAGCCTCGGCTAGCCGAAAAAGCAGTGGGCGTCGGAGGGCAAGAGAAGACGTGACGGCATATGTTCTTTTTGTTTCCTTTTTTCTTTTTATTGTTTTTTTTTTTTACATATATATAAATATATATATATATATATACATGCGCAGAGTTTTTTGGGATCAGTCTGTTGGTCAACTTTGTAGGTTAGTGATGAGAACATCTGCAGGAGAGCAAAATGTGTTCATGTTAGATATTTGTTTCCAGTGGTGTGTTAAAGCATAACACACACACACTCTCTGTGTGGAGTTATACAGAAGACTGTCTGTAGTTTAGGTTCTGATCTCGACACCACGTTTTGTGTCATTTTGTATTATTTATTTGATTTAACGACTTTTTAGCTGCTTTGAGTCCTTATTTTGATTGCTTTGTCTACTTAAAGATTTTTTTTTAATTATTTAATACTGCTGGTAGTAACTGAACGTGTGTTACTCTCAGCACGTAGCACCAGCGGACATGGTGTGTTTAGTCTCTTCTCTCAACAGTTCAGTTGACTGACAGGTTCCCAGAAGCTCTTTTTATTTCTTCGGTGTTTCCTACTCCGAATCTTGTTCCAGGTTTTGTTTTGGGGTTTTTTTTTTCCTCTCTCTTTTTTTTTTTTTATTAATGTTTTTGTAATGGTCTGGTCTCTCTGCTGTTTCACTCTCTCAGGGGCTTCAGCCAAACCAGCAGTTGTGCTGCAGCACACAGCTGGCACACACACAGAACTACAAACATTAAAAAAAAAAAGAAAAGAAAATGGCAGCAATATTATGATTAGGACAACAGTACAATTTCCTGTTATAGGACTTACCAGTCATAGATGTGTGATTGACATATGTCTCGCAGCAGTCCTGGAGGGACTATCAAATGAGGAAATGTCCCACACGTCCTCAGTGCTGCCTTCTCTCCCCGTGTCTCCTTCCCGCAGTTTGCGTACATCCATTAATGTCCGTGAGCCAAGCCTCGTGTGGTCACCACAGAAGCCTTGCTTTTGACTGTCTCTTCTCTGGGCCAGATACAGGAGGATCATTCTGGGAAAAGAAATGTAAAAGAGGAAAAAAACAAAAGATTATTCAAAAAAGTACGTTGAATGTTCACAAAGATGCTTAAATCCACGTCACACATCCACTTTCAGAGATAAACCACGCAGTTGGTTATCAGCAAGTGGAAGTGATTGCATTTCATCTTCCCGATTGAGCCTCCTGCTGCACCTACCTCTCGAGCAGGACCAGCCTATCAGGACCTAAAAGGCCGACAGCAGCGGCCACTTAAAAACCCACAACAGTCAGGACTGGCCAATCAGGGTCCAAACCCAAGTGCCTGAGGCCAAAAGAGGAAAGTGGGATTTTGTTTTTTTTTTTTAAAAAACAAACAAATATATATATATTAAAAAAAACTTGGTCACTCTACCCAATTTTTCACAGTGCTACTGGTAATGAAGCTGCGTTGCTAAGGCAACAGATTACAAAAACTCTTGGTCCTTCAGGCTGGACGTCTCTAACAAAACTAGGAACTTTTATTCTGCTGCATTCTCTAATATCAAAGCCAACTTTGTGTTGTGCTTTCTATTTATCTGGAGGTTTTGTGTAATGGGCATAAGATGATATATTTTAAAAGCCCACTTGTTTTTGCAATTTAGCATCATTTTGTACTACTGTGTAAATTTTTTGTTTCTTTTGTTCCTCTGTTCAGTCTAATCTTGCTGTAAACCCTTTTAATGATTTCTATTTTTGTCATGTGTTTAAAGCTAGGAGCTACTTATTAGTTGGCTGATTTGGGAGGGGTTGTGGTTGTATATAGGTGTTTGTAGGAGAGGAGGAAGTGTGTGTGTGTGTGGGGGGGGGGGCACTTGGTGGCACAGTTTTTACCTCGTTAAGTGTACATAAATCTTTCTCATTGGCCGTTGGTTGTACATAAGTGATTATGATTGCTCGTGCTGGTGTGAAGGAAAGCCAATGAAGCCTCAGTTCATGTGTGTGAATCTTTAGGACCAGACAATAAGGTTGACAGTGACTGGACACAAAAGTATTAATTTATTTTTATATGTGCAGGGACATTGTGTTTCTTTTTTTTCTTTTCTTTTCTTTTTTTAATGTTTTGCACCATTTTCTTGATGGAAAGTCATTTTATACTCTGGGCACCATGTTTTCATCTGTGCACACATTTTGTTGGATAAATTTTCTAAGAGTGTAAAAAAATTGGTGGGGGATTGACAATGTATTTAAAAAAAAGAAAATTAAAGAAACACTCTGGTTAAGTAAGAGCAGCGTTTGGTGTTTGTATCAAAGTATCAGTAAAAAAAATGCATTAGACTTTTACAGTTATGAAGTACGGTTTATATCTGAACTGACTGTGGAGATACTTTCTTCTATTATCATCTAATGACCGCATCATGTCACAAAATTCAAATAATCGTAATCATGACAATTCAGTTGAGCACCTTTAGGATGTGTGCAACGGAGGAGTCAGATCATGGATGTGCAGCAGACGAATCTCCAACTCCTGTGTGATCCCTTCGTGTCAGTACGGATCAAAATCTCTGAGAAATGTTTCTAGCATCTTGTTGAATCTGCGCCATCAAGAATTAAGACGCATCTACAGGGCAAAGACAGGGTCCATAAAGACGAGGCGTACCTAATAAAGTGGCTGCTGAGTATGTAATGCAATTTTTTTTAAAGAATTTTTTTCAAACAAATTTAACAAATTATATAAAATATGAGATTTTAATAAGTTTTTAAGCTTGGCCACTTTTGTAGGGGAACACAAAATCACACACGCTGTAAATGTGTTTGCTTTTTACCGTGACGCTGATCAGTAGAAAGAAACTAAATGAACCAGAGAGAGGGCTGGACACTAGTTTTCATCCGGCCTGGTGCTAAAACAGCACTAAAAAAAAACCCCCAATGAGATGACATTTAATTCAAAACAAATGCACGCAGTTTAAAAATCCCCCAACAGAGCCCGTTCATAAACTCACTAGTTTTAAACCACCTCACAAATACTTCTTTAAAACAACTAATATTATCAAAAAATAAATTACAAGCTGCATATATTTTAATTCGCTGATTAAATGCATGTTATTTTTGTCCTTTCTGCCCATATGTCAGATGATTTACGAGGTGAGTGTAGATGAGATTAAAACAGTGGTTTCTTTTCCCCAGTTTGAAGCCACTCTTACGAGCGGACTTGTAAGCTGTATTTTGAATAGAGTCAAACCTTTCCTGACTTGTACTCCGTGCCTTTAATTACACTGTAAATTGTGGACGAGGAGGCGCTAAGCGGGATGTGAATTATTCTGTAACAAGAAGGGAGGTGAGGGGGGGTTTGGGGGAGAAAAATAAATAATCATTTCTATTGGCAACCAAAGTGCCAATAGAAACTCAACATCTTTAAATTTAAACATTGTGCTTCGGGGCTCCTGTCCTTACAAATATGCACCCACAACCAAAGCTGATGACTTCCAGCTGCCGCTGCTGTGTTTGCGTTGAAGAGGTGGGGGCACCATTCTGCTACATCTGCTTCTGCCCTGGTAATTAAAAGCTCACTTTCCTCCTGCACCCCCCTACTCCCTCGAAAATACACCCCCTCTTTAAGAGTTTTACCCCCCCCCCCCCCCGCTCGCCCGCGCGCTTTGCATGTACACGCACAAATACACCCAGAATCTAACCTGCATTCAACAACGCAACCCCCCTTTTTCCTTTACCCGAGCACTTGCTCATTCACCCCTCCCACTGCCAACTATCCCTCACTGTGACCTCCCCTCATCCATCCACCCTCCACTCACTATCAGCCCTGTCAATCAAAGCTAGGCTGTTTAAAACGCATACCCCCCAGCACCACCACTTCCCCACCTCCACCATCTTTTATAAGCCTCCCACTAACAGCCCTGCCTCTCTCTCACACACACGCACACACACGCATGCGGGCCAGAGCCACTGTGTCCATCATCGATCACGCTCCCCCAGAAGCATTTTCCAGGGTTGGGAGGGCTTACCAGCTGATTCAGGACCCCTGTGTGCTGCCCAACCAGGTGCCTGATTACAAAGTCAAAACATGACTAAGCCGCGGTATTAGGAGACAGGAGAGCGCTCTGTCTTATGCACACACACACATACACATAGAGCAGATAGCAGGCCAGCGGGAGGGTTAAGCCCGGGATGATTAGACAAATGTAGGGCAGATATCTGCGGCTTCAGAGGCAGGCTGAGCCGCTGTCACCGAGGAATGCTCTGCAGCATTAAAGATACCTGTCTCACACTGAGCATGCTCACTCTGCGGTTCAGTTTCTACTTAAATGTTCTCCTTTTTTTTTCCAGGTAAGGCTTTTGTAATTGATTAGTGTTCGTGAAGGCTTTGAATAAGCCCCAAATAATAAATAAATAAATATGGCGAAAAGTGCAGTGAAAAGGAGGTTTTATATACATGGGTTTAAAATCTTGGGGGAAAACATTTTACAACAGTTAAAGAAATATTTCAACTAGCAATGCAGAAAGATCAAACTTGATTTGTAATTGTGTCATTTGACTTTTATAAATAAGTAGAGGCCTTACATTAAAGAAAACCTAGAAAAGTAAGCTGCTGCAGCGGGTTGACACCAAGTGTGATTTTATTTTTCATTTATAAGATTTAAATTTATTTGTCTTATATGCATCAGCCTCTTGTTCCAGCATAATTTAAAAGTAAAAACATGAATTCACCCCCATGGAGTGAAAACCAAGAGTTTGTAAACGAATTGACTCCTTTACTGAGTGAAACGGAGGGGGAAAAGTCAAACTTGATGTTAAATAAACCTCCTAAAAATGCTTTTAGGGGGCTATTATTTTGAAAAGCCGACAGGTTGAAGATGCGCAGTTTCCACAGGACGTGAACTTTAACATACTTACAATATTTGTTGCAATCATCGCTCCCATTCTGTCACACTCCGGACCGAGCAGAAATAAAACTACAACAAAAGCCATAAAGCAAGTTCGCCAGATGCCAAAAATAATTCCTCTACACGGGTTTCGGCACATGTTTGGTAATTCAGCTAAATTATTTAATTAGACCCCAGCCTCAAATAGAGCAAAGAGCAATAAAGCCGAGAGAGGCTTCGGTGTAGTAAACCATTAGTAAGAAGGAGGCTGTCGCTGGTTTGTACAGTAATGCAGTGTAAATCATCACAGAGTGGCTGCCATTAGCAGGCTTAATCCTGGGCAGAAACCTGCAGTCAGCTGCCAGGGGCCCCGATCCGGTGCCGAGTGGAACCAGATCCGGCAAACAGAGGTGTTTAGGGCCGTGAGGGCAGGAGGAAGAGGAGGAAGGGTGCAAGAGACAGAGTGTGGAGGGAACAGCTGAGGAGATTCCCAGCGAGAGTGTGTGTGTGCGCGTGTGTGTATTTGTGTGTCAGCCCCCCCACAGGTCGCTCTCCTGTGGGATAATGGTGGCGAGGAGAAGCAGCAGGATTCAGCCTCATCCCTCTTCATTCTCAGACAGCTCGTATTCTTCTGCTAAGTGACACTCCTCTGTCACCCCCGGCACAAACACACACACACACACAGTCATGCATATATACACTATTCTCAGAATCCTCTCTTTGTGTGTGTGTGTGTGTGTGTGTGTGTGTGTGTGTGTGCCTTCCAGCTGAATTACACCTCACAGTTTCCTCGAAGCTTATTGATGCCACTGCAAAAATGACAAAGCAGGACGACTGACAGTAAACAAGCAGAGCACCCTTTTTACTTTCAAAGTCAAATTTGCCCACTTGTCAGCCTCGATCAGATCTGAAAAGCTTTGCAAAGCATTTGGACCGCCATAGACTGTGTTGCCTACAGCGGTGAGAAGTTATACGCAGCTTGTAAATTAAGCCAATAATGCTGAAATATTACAGAGAGATTAAAACTACACACAGCTCTGGAAAGATGGGAAACAAGTACAGAAGTAAACGCTCACAAAACTGAGCGAACCTGTCTGTGTGGAAAAATCATAATTGTGGAAATTGTGTAAAATAATAATAATAATTAATACATATGCAATATTATCGTATATTTTTTTAAACTATATTTTAGGAATGCATTTGGGGGGCTTTGTGGTGTTGCTTCCAACACAATAAAAACCCACGCCTAAATAAATAAAACTAAAAATAGCAATAAAATATAGTTTAGATATAGGCTGAGTTCAGTGTCAATAATTACCATAGAGTAATTCATTCAAATAAAAGGCGTTGTATAATAAAAGTGTTTGCAACACAGCCAGGAGTTTCCTGGTCGCCTCTCTGAGCTGCAGCGTGTCCCGCTGACTCAGCGGCGCCTGCTCCGCTCGCCTGCCGCTCAGAGTGCGTCGCTGCACGGCTCTAGAGCCGTCTTGCCTCGCGCCCCTCGCGGCTCCCGCTACGAGCGAGAAGAAAGGGAGCTCAGAAAACCGCAGAGAAGCGAGAAAGAGAACTTCACCGCGAGCTGATGGCAACAACAATTCAGCGGTGAAGGGAGGGAGGGGGGTGTTTGAAGAAGCGGTTGTTTTTTCTTGTTTCCGTGTCTGCTTTTCCCCTTTGGAGGCGGGGAAGGGGAAATGCAGCTCCCCGGTAAAAGCACTCTGCCACCGAGGAGCTCAGTGTAGCCGTGTGGGCTAAACGTGAAGCTCCGCGATGCTTTGATTTGTGTTTCAGGGCATCAAAATTCAAATCTATTATCGTAATAAATTATAAAACACTTTTTTACATTTTACGGCTGATTTATTATTATTTGTAATTTTTTTAAAACTCTTATTTTCACACACACTAATAACCCCCCCCCCCCCCCACTGTAGACAGACTGGTGTAATGCGCTTTTAGCGCAGTGATATTATGCTAAATGGGGATCTAATGACGTGAGACGACAGCAGGAAATATTTTAAAGTCACGTGTCACTTTAGGATCGTGTTTATGTGATCTCCTGCGAATATATATATATATATATATATATATATATATATATATATATATATATATATATATATATATATATATATATATATATATATATATATATTAATGGCGTTTACAAATGTGGGGTGTTAGCAGCATCGTCTTACTTTACTCTGTCGTCACAGCTGGTTGTTTTTCTGTAGTGTTTACCTCTTTAAAAAAAGAAGTAGAGCCTCCTATCTACTGTGGCGACCTGCGGGCTGTTGTTTTGAAGACCATCGACCACAGCAGCACACTGCAGGGAAGCTGCATGACCCACACAGAAATGCACTGAATTATGTATAAACTCAATTAAACTCATTTAGAAAGCTCCTGTTTTCTTTCCAAATGGCATTTCTCCCCCTTCAGCTCCTATTTATATTGTGTTATGTTGTTTAAAAGGTGTGCTGTGCCTATTTAAATGCACGGTAAAAAGAAAAAAAAAGAAAAAAAAAGAAAAATACATAAAACAATATATATATATATATATATATATATATATATATATATATATATATATACACACACACACACACACACACACACACACACACACACAATGTATGTACAAGGGATTAAGAGTTTAAAAAATTCAACACCAGGAATAATTAAAGAAAACAGTGGGATAAGGCTAATCTCTCACACACACACTTACAAGTAATATTAATTATAGAAATAAAAATCTAACATCCTAATCTGTATTTGCTATATTTACCATCACTTTGAATGGCGTCTGGCTGAAGAATGAAACACCATCGCAAGGACAGGTGGTGCTGGCAGAGATGAATGTAATCTTGTGGGGCTATAATGAATGTCACGGGATATAGATCTAAGATGAGATCTGGTTTGATCATCAGGTAAAAATAGATCAGTCACCGGCAGATCATTACTGATAATTACTTTCAAATGGTCGACTATGTGAAGGGAGGGGGTTAGGGGGGGTCCATATTATTAAATAATTTCGGCCCCGGTTCATGTGTGCATGTATGTGAGTGTCCATAAATGATAATGATAGAGTCGAGGAGAGGAATATTATTAATTATTCCTCTTTTGTACTTGTTGTCAGGTGAGAAATGTGATTTTAGTATTCAAGAAAGTCTCCACGTGCTTAACAAATGTTCGACCTCAAGAAAGCAAAGCCTCTGATAGTTCTGCCTCTCTTGCTGTTTTTTGTTTTGTTTCTTACAATTAGCCAATAAATATCAGGGAAAAGCTGCAAATGTATATTGTACATGCAAACACCTGGGGGGTGGGGGCTGCCCCAAGCGTGGCATGAGTGCCTTGCTCAAGGACACTGTAGCTGACGTGAAAGGAGAAATCCCTGTGGAGACTTTAAGCTAATTTCTAGGATTGAAATCTGAACATCAGAGGTTGAAGAGAAGTCCGGCCGCTGCTGCAATCAGGATAAATGAGCGAACAACAGGCATGGTAAGAGACCTGGGATTTCTCCAGCAGCAGCTGTTAAGTGGTATAGACCCAAGCTGTGTAATGGTACAGGCCGGTGTGTCTGTATGTGTGTGTGTGTGTGTGAGAGAGAGAGAACCAATCCCTCCCCTGTTCTTCCACCTATCAGCAAGCCTCATTTATTATGCAGACTGGAGACCCTTGGGCTGGACGGAAGGCGTGTGTGTATGTATGTGTGTGTGTGTGTGTGTATGTATGTGTGTGTGTGTGTTTTGGAAACAGAGAGTGGGTGAGGGGGTACACATGCTCTCTCTCTCTCTCTCTCTCTCTCTCTCTCTCTCTCTCTCTCTCTCTCTCTCTCTCTCTCTCATATATATATATATATATATATATATATAATGAATACTGTGGAGGTAGGCGGCCAAACGGGGTACTGCATTTGAAGAGTTGAAGATTAGGGTGTGTGTGTGTGTGAAAATGTTTATGTGTGCTGGACTTGTTGCATGAGTTGGGATAACTCCTTGAAATAAAACATGAGAAAGGTTGACGAGGGTTGTGCGAATGCTGTAGTAGGAACCTTGAAGCACACAAAGAAGCCGATGCTAATTTTTTATTGTTTCCCTGAAGAGAGACAAAAGGAAAAAACAAAAAAGGGCTGATCCTGGTGAACCGTGCTTGCATTTCACCCAGAAAAACGGCTGCAAAAAGATTACTTTACTACATGATTTCTCTTTCAAGCAGCTGCAGAAACCACAGGTTTTCTGCTGAGGTTCGTTTAAATTGAAAATGATATTCTAACTATAAAGGTGTGAATAGAATCCAAATAAGAACATCTGTTAATCATCAACAACAAGAACAAAATTTCAAATAAGGTTTTCGGTCCAAACACAGTGCAAATAGAAAAATGCAGCAGAAGCACGCGAAACACAAGAAAAGCAGGGAAAAAAAGGTGCGGAGGTGACAGAAACATGGGAAGGATTGCAGTGAGATGAAGAAATGGAGGATTAACTGGTCTTGTGAGGAAGAAAAAGAGGGATGGCAATGTGTTCAAATCATATTATTCATATAATGCTGTATATTGCTATTAATCGTTTACTGCAGCTGATCTTTCATGTTATTATCCCCTCTAAATCACTTCTATTTTGTTTTTGAGCTTTAAATATTTTTTTTGTGAGCTTTTATTGCATTTTCTTTCCACTTCTGTCATGTTTGACTCAAATTTTCTTGTTTTTCTACTTCCCGTTTGTTTTGTATTTATCTGTATTTATCTACTTCCGTTGTTTGTTTGTTTTTAATTCAATTTCCTTCCTGTTTTTTCTACTTCCGTTATCTTTTACTCCCTGGTATTTTCTTACATTGCAGTGCATTCAACTTTTCAGGGCAACCGCACTGTGGCACTACCAGAGGATTTAAAAAAAGTTACACGAATGCTGTGATAAGTATGTGAAATCCATTTACAAATGCATTTCCTTTGGCTTCACAGAGCTACAGTTTAAATGTAAAGGTAGTTATTTATGTTCCACCATTTGTCAGCACATTTTCAACTCTCCTGCATGGCTGTTGCTGTTTTTATTAAATGTCTTTTTAAATTTGATTTTCATAGAAAAGAATACTTGTTAAAACTGTTAAATATTAGCTCCAGCTCGCATTCGTTGCTAGCTTGAAGTGTCACGTATTAGGAGTTCCTACATAGAGATATTTCCTCTTTAAACTTCACATTTAAATGTAAAGTTGAAGAAAAAGTTAAAAAATAAATAAGTAAAATAAGGTTGTGAAGGTGAGCTTTCTGTATACTGACTCCCTTACCCATTAATCATCTCAGGACCCCCTCGGACTTATCTGCTGACCATCTGGAGTGGGATCGACCCCTCAGCTTGGATAATTATGGACTGAACTGTGTAAGTATTGCAGTTCTAACACTAACATAGTGACACACCAGTACTTCCAATGCTATATTATCAGAACACCCTGCTGCATTTTTTAAAATTCCCAGTTTTACCCACAATGTAACACATTCTCTATTAAAGCGACAGAGAAAGAACATGAGAAAAACCTGCAGCATCAGACTCTACCTTCACTAAAAACAACAATAATTTATTTTCTCTTACTGTGCCCATATCATTGCACCCTTACACCCACATTAATACATGTAACTAAACACATGCATATCTTGTTTATCAGTGGCTGCACAGAAAACCATTAGATCTGAGTTACATAGGGAAGGGACTCAATAATCTGCTCTGACACACTACACTTGATTATGTAAGAGTCTAAAATAACTCAAAAGTGTATTCCCATGAGCAGGAGGTATTTTATACACACACACATATATATATATATATATATATATATATATATGTGTGTATATATTAAAGAGTCGCATTCTCCATTAGTCTCCCTCATTGCAAACTGTTAACAGGCATTAGTGGCCCAATTAGAAAAGACTTGGTCTAATCTTTTAAAAGTCCCAGGATAATGTTGAAAATGGCCAGACGAGAGGAGGAGAGGGGGGATGGAAGGGGGATAAAGGGAGGAAGGGGAGGAGAGAAACTCAATCTAAAGCACCAGGTGCACCTTTTGTCGACATAATCTCCCAGCCCTTGAGACCGCGCACTCACTGGCCAACATATACAGCCTTTCATACGTACACATGCTGCTTTTTCGGCTGGGGGATTTGAATCCCGAGCTGGCTCTGGTCATATGTAAAAGGGACTCCTAGGTCAGTGCGCTGCCAGAACAGACAGAAAAGGGTTTGGTGTGTTGTGATTCGTCCACTCATGGGTAATAATCAATAGGGAGAAACCTTTTCAATTTTAATCTTAGTGATGAGTTTGCACCGGGGACAAAATTTAGGTTAGGAAGGGAGACAGGGGTTGTGGATGTCTCAGTTACCACACTGAGGATTTTTAAGGGCATGGTTTTACTGTGAGACACACACATTTGTACAGTCCATACACAGCGAGTGAACACTAAACAATGTAGCTGTAACACTGAGCCATGGTAAGGGAGGTGAAAGGTAATTTATTAATGCTGCAAAACCCATCACAGGACATCCTGAGTTTTGTACAGATCTATAATCAGCTTCAAACTGGCTCAAGTGTGTCTGTCAGTAACGTGTGTGTGTAATCATTTATCATTGCACATGTTTACAGCTAGGTTAAAAGACAGGTTAAAAGACACATTTGACCATTTGCACATGGAGATCTTTGAAAACATGGAGAACATGCAGAGCAGCAGTAGGTAGAGGAGCTCAGTGTGCACAGGAAGCAGACCTGAGTGCACAGCCATTGTGAAGCAGGCATCTATTGATGGCTGTCAGTCAGTTTATAACATTGGTCAGGGAGGACAAAGGACTGTGCAGCTTGAAATGCTGAAAACCTTGGACTGTGCAAAAACACACACACACACACACACACACACACACACACACACACACACACACACACACACACACACACACACACACCTCTTGAATAACATTACAGGCCATGTTAATCAATGGCTCTTAGCACAGTGGATTTAAGCAGGCCTGGCGCCCCTTGTCCACAATCCCTCACCCGTCATTCTTTCAGCTCGACCCCTAAACTCCTGTAAAGCCTTGAGTGGGGACGAAGCCAAGGACGGAGCAGGCTGCTCATTGTGATTTAATCTCTCTCTGCCTCTCTCTCCACTGTGAGAACAAACATCAAATATGGCCTTCTTATCAGACCAACCCCGCTCTATCTATCTATCGCCAATCGATGCCTCCTGTTCTGTGTGTGCAGGCCTCGGTGTAAGTGTGTGCTTGTGTGAAACAGGTCTCGGGGGCCGTGCTAACTAAGGTCAAAGATCAGGTATAACCCTCCAGCGAGGAATGACAGATGTGGCCCGCGGAAAACAAGATAAAAGAAACGGAGAGAGGGAAACATGGAAGAAGGGAGCAATTTAGACCAGTTGCATGTGTCCTGAAAGCAGATGATCAAAAATAAAAACAGGAATCGCCGTGATTGCTTCTGTCGTTTCTGCGGCAGGTATAACTTCTCCTCGGGTGCCTCGACAAGCACAGCTCAGCTTACCTGAATGGTGGCCTTGAACAATGGACTGGAGGTTCTGTTATTGTCCAACCACCTTTCTGGAAGCGCTACCAGCTAAATGAGCAACTGTGCCGCCACAATGTGCTGAATGCGGCTCTTTTATTTAATACTTCCTTCAGTTGGGGAAATAGGAATATCAAAAACACTTTGGTTTGTTATGCTTCCTGTGAGGCAAGCGAACTAAACTGTTTGTTGAGTCTGTACTTATTCTGAAGCCCTTCCGGACCACCAGATCCAGCCTACACGCGATCGCAGAGATGCGATAAAAACACATTTTCTCTCTGCGATTAGTTTTCATGAGAATGAAAGCAAGTGTATGCATATGCATTAAAGAGTAGGACCTGAGGTGATATGACACTCTGGCTGAGCTTCTATTCACCATGAAACAGCTCCATAGAGCCGCAGAAGGCTGCCGGAGCTGCAGCAGGGGCTGCAGTGGCTCTTAGAGATAGATGGAGAAAGAGAGAGAAAGTAAAGGGGGGCAATCCTTTGTTCTGTCAAGGACTTAACACAATCAGAGTGTACAGTGTGTCAGGAGCGCACAGGCATATATCAACTTCAATCTCTTTTTAATGAAAAATCCTGCCCTCTCTAATATGTGCAAATTAACCTCTTCTCCTCCCTCCCTCCCTCCTCCCCTCCTGCCATTTCCCCTCCCCTCTCTCTCTCTCCCTTACAGAGGCCCCTCGACTCCCTCTCTCGCTCCCCACCGTTGTTTCTGTCCCTCATCTTCCTCCCTTTTTTTTAACCCCCACTCTTTTGCATTGCCTTCACTAGTTTTTCCATCCCCATCCTCTTTTTCAGTGAGTGAGACCACAGCGGAGAGAGAGAGCGAGAGAGAGGGGGAGACTCGTGCTTTCCATTTAGCTTGTTGCTTTAGTCCCCCCCCCTCCAACCCACCCCCCAACACCCATGCAGCAATTATCTAGATCAGTTACTTTGCAAATAAATAAATAAGTGAAAAATCATTTAATGAATAAATAAATAAACAAAACAGGATAATAAGTAAAAGTCAGTGTCCACCAGCAGCATCAGCAGCAACATTAAAATTCACCCTCCATCCTCCTCGGCTCCCTTTGGTTTTTCATCTGTCTTTCTGCCTCTCGGCTCCACCACACACACACACACACACACATGTGCGCACGCCTGATCATGCTATTACCCTGATTATCCCGATGAGTTGGTCAGATCCTCGCTTTCTCATTCTGCCCGCGCTGATTGTAATTTAGAAATTACACCTAATGAGGAATTTTTAAAAACACGGCGACCACTCTGTGGCTGCCAGCTCCACGCCGTTCCCTGCCCTAATGGATTTCCTGGTATGGAATCCATTTTTGCCACCCCCCCCCCCCCCCTTCTCTTTCTGCCCTGCAGGGGGTCGGGCTAGCCAGGCCCTCCCTTCCTTCCCTCCTCAACTCTCACCCCCCCCACACCCTACCCCCCACACCCCTTTCCCCACTAATTGGGGGCGACTGGTTTTGGTGAAAAGAAGTCATAATCATTGTTTCTGCTGCTAATTTAAGTGGTTAAGTGTACGGGATCAGCCCGCAGGACGAGGAAATGAGTATGATTAAATTTACTTTTCTTTTTTTTTTTAAAGTTTAGCAGCTGAAGTGCCAATTTCCATTCTGCTGTTGAGTTGAAGATTTTTGAAAGTTGAGCATCATATGGCACCTAAAACAAGATAAATGCATGTTTAGTGGGTTTTGTTTGGCTTTTTCCCCCCTCTGTCTCTCTCTTTTGAGGAAACAGATTGAAAAGCATTGTTCGGGATGCTAAAAGCATCTGCTTTTCATAGGTCATAGTCTGCTTTCCCCCCCTCATTTTGTCATTAATTTTAAAAAAAGGGGGAACTGTGCCTCTAAAAACTGACAGAATAAAAGCATCGGAGCCTGATTTCTCTTTTATTTCATGGAGGAATGTGAACCATCAAACAGCTGAACAATAGTTTTAACCTGTCCTGCTCGTCTCGTGAACACCTGTATGATGTGTGTTTCAGGGAGGAGGGGGTATTTTTTAGGAAGGGGGGGGGGGGGCAAACACACACACTCACACATAGGCACGCATGCAAATCAAAGCCATCAACAGCTTGTGATGAAGTGAGACGTAGTGGCATAAACAGAGTGTGTCGTTACCATGGAAGCCACTTTCACCTCACAGGCCGAGAGACAGGAAAAAAACCACAAAGAGCCAACTAGACAGGGAGGGAGGAAGGAAAAAAAACAGTAACAGACAGACAGAGAAACAGAGAGACAGACAGTGTTTCAAGCTCTCCTTCAGCAACATTTAATAGCTTTTCAAACCCTTCTGAGCTTTTTTCTCCCTCCATACTATAGTGTCTTTTCTACCAGGAGGGAAACACTGTATTTGTACAGTAAGTGGTCTAAAGAAAGGGAAAAGTTCATTGAAACGTTGTTTAATAGCCGATTGAACATTCACTGGTTTTAACGAGCATGTCCCCAAAGCTACAGGAGCAGACGTACAGTGGCCATTGGAGTGGAGGGAGTTTGAGGATACTGGAGCCACATCTGTCCCCCCTCTTTTTTGAGTCTCTTTTGTTCCTCTTTGGTGCTACTGTGGGTCACAGATTCCAGCTTCAGATGCCTTGTTTCTCATTACATTTTAAATCATTTCCTAAGCCACTCCAGTCTATTTTTCCTACGACCGCAATCTCCAGCGTTTGGATTTATCGGTGCTTTTCTCAGCCAGCGGTTTGATGCTCCACAAGCCAAATTTCTGCTCGTCTCGTTTCCTCGACGTGCAACACTTTTTATTTTATGATGACAGCCATAAACAAGATTTAAAATTCACTTAGCTGGAACTGGAACAAATCAGTGCCCGCAATTTCTCTGCATAGCACTGAAGGTCCACTCCACTCCAATTCATAACAATCCAGCCTGTTGCAGGAAATTGAACATAGCAACCTGGTCATAGGCCATCTGAGCGGAGAAGCACAAGCAAAAGGGGGTACTCCAGATATCTCCCTTCATTTGACAGAGACACTAAGGACAAATTTCCTTTCTTTATGTTTTATAAATGGGTCATCTTGGCCAAATGGAAGCCTTTATCCCTTTAATCCAGCTCATCTTCTCCCTTGGAGATCTAACAGGTTACATAACTGCTATGAAAGGAGAGCATGGAGATTAGAAAAAGAGAGAATTACCTTCAATGTCCCATTCAAATGTTCAGAATTCAAATAAAAGAGAAAAATGGTCGTTTCTGCTCATTGGAGCAGGATTTTATTTTCTAAGGTGTCTTACAGGTCAGTGTTTACTTGCCATTTCCTCGCTGTGTTGGGATTTTTGTTGTTGTTGCTGCACCGTCTTGTCCACCTCACAGCCTGATTGCTGCTGAGTGAAAGAAGCAACCAGTCTCCACATCTTCTCCTACAAAAAGGTGGGCCGAGTGAGACCGTTCTAGCAACGCTACAGCTTTGAAGGTTTGCCAGGAAGGCTACAGGAGGTAATCAGAGGAAAATATGTCCTCTCCTCCTCCTCTTCTTTTAGACCTCCATTAGACCAGCCTGCCTCTGTCTGGGAAAATTGATTTTCTCCCTCCCCTCCTACTCTCCTCTCCTGTTTCTCCTCTTTTTTTCCTTTTTTTTTTGCTTCTCAGGTTCCATTTGAGGCTTGTTCATCCACTCTCGAGAGCAGTTCTGTGAAACAGAGAGAGAAAAGAGAATAGTAGGCCACGACAGGTTGTTCACACATATAGTTACTCATCCCCGACAGCATCCATCAGGGCTTTAGTCCCATCTCTGTCATCTGCAGGTACACACAGCCCTGCGGTGCTTTACCTTTTACCTTTATCTGCGCAGCCCTTTCGTTCTTCACGTCTTCCTCGTTCTCTTGCTCTTCCGCCAGTCATCACACTTTCACCTCCTCTCTCTCCTCTGTCAGAGCCAAGGCTTGGATCAATGCACCATTGATTTTCCTATCAATGAACATTAGTATGGATCAGACTGCTGCTTGCACTGCCCTGCCCTGCAAACTTCACACACATACACACACACAAACAAACATGCATGCGCGCACATTTGTCCACATGCATGCATGTGTGCATACGCAGAAGGTCCACTCTGACATTTTTTTTCCTGCTAAGCTAAAGTGGGAAAAAAGGGACAAACTCGATGCTGCGGACAAAGGAAAAGCAGCAGCAGAAATAAAGGAGGGTGGGTTTGATAAAAGAGAGGTTCTAGTTGAAAGCACGGGAGCCAATCAATGTGAGGAGTGACAGAAAAGGTAGGAAATGAAATCAGACTGAGCAGAGTTAGTGCTCAGCGTTAGGAAAGAGTCATCGGTCAAACTGCCTGCTAAGTCGATTCACTGCAGAATAATTCAGCCTGACTGGCAACCAGCTCAGGCTGTTGATAATAGCTGCTAATCATGACAGTGAATGGATGTGTACTCTTTATACACCTTTGGCTGTCTTTCTCATACCTCTCCCACTCACTCACGCACACTAGCAGAAAACACACACACACACACACACACACACACACACATACATCTGTCTCCTCTCTCACCCTGTAATGGGCTCTGAGTCAGGTGGAGATTGACACTTTTCATTCTGCCGTGCTCCTTTTGTGTCCAACATTGTATTCATTCCACACAAACCAACGGCGGCCTCACAGAGAGCACATTTCTGCGCACATCAGCTACATTTTGCATCAGCAAACAATGAATGAATGATTACCATCTTCAATTAACCGGGCATTCCCGGGAAAGTGGAAAGGAAAGGGAATAGAGCAGTAAATATTTCTTATTTGTTGTGCTGCCACTGGAGCTTGCTACTCAACAGTCATGTAGCTGTCCTCTGTCTTTGCAGCATACGACAGGGTACAAATGGACTACTTTGCCCCCCCCCCCCCCCCCCCCCCCCCATTATTACATTTCCTCATATATTTCAAACACAGAGAGAGAGAGAGAGAGAGAGAGAGAGAGAGAGAGGGAGAGGGGGGCAGAGAGAGGGAGAAGCTGGGGAGACTGGTCTTGATAGAACAAAGAAACATCCCTCTTTGGGAGTGCTCGCATGAAAGTTGATCCTCAGATAAGACCCCCTGTACAAGGAAACTGAAAAGCCTCAGGGCCGTCCTTCGCCCTGCCTGATTGTAAAGCGTTTTAATTTGGGCTTCAGTGGACATGTGCCAGCCTCGTCTGTCTGACCGACCCTGCCCGCGAGCCTCAGGCATCACGTGTTAGGTACAAAACAGTTTCCAAAGTTGCATTTTATTAAGTTGATGAATGAATGATTTGGCTGTTGATTAAAAAACAACTGTGTGCACTTTACAATGAACTATTAAAAATCCCAATAGTCAGCAATAGAATAGTCCACTGGAGAAATTTAACGTGGCTTAAAATGTTAGAAAGAAAGATAAATTTTGCCTGCAGCACAAAACGCTTGTAGCTACACTTGTGGGCAACTGTTACATGATATCAAAGCTTTTCTTCTGCCCTGTTTCCAAGCATCAACAAAACATCCACTGCAGATTCATTGTGAGGCCTGCTCATAATGCACACAGCAATCTTTTTTATGCTTGGCTCTTATCATTTAGTCTTCCGTTGCAGCTATCAGACTGGCCTTGACTTCATAATGCCCATGTTTCCCACGGGCTGCAGCCCAACTGTGCCTGAAAGAAATTTGCTTGTGTAACCACTTCACTGCACCCCCCCCCCCCCTCAACCCCTCCCAACACAGATAGCCAACCATGAAGAGTGGCATTCTGCACAAAACAGGTGACAGGAGGAGTATTCATACAATTTATTACCAGATGTGCTGCGTAGTAGGAGTTGTTTCTCCCTGAGCTCTCCTCTGCACGGCTGCAAACCTCACACACACACACACAAAACCTGTGGGAGCTGCAGAGTGGGTGGTGGTGGTGCTGGAATTTTTTTGGCAACATGTCAACGAGAACCTTTCTAACCACAAAGTTCAATTACTCACTTAACTCACTTTGATCCAGACCCCCTTGCCTCTCTGATTGAGGCCTTATCATGTGGCTTGGCTAAAACGAGCCTTGAGCAAGCTCAGCCCTGAATAAACCATTCAACAGTAGCACGCAGTCGGAGTGCTGGCAAACCCTTGTCTGATGGGTGTAGCCAATCGTAAGGGTCGGGGAGGCGGGATGGGGTACGACTCCCCAAAACCAGCAGCAACAATGCTAACAAACTAACAGGGCAGTGATAAACTTCAGAGTGTCTGCACTGCTGCAAAAACAGATGTGAGTCTGGTGTAATGTTAAGACATGAAGCTGTAAAACTGTAAAACACACCAAGAAGGGGGTTGGGGGGGGGGGGGAGCTTTAATTTGATTTAAATTGAGTAAATAAAAGCATCAAATATATTTAAAATAAATTTTAATAAATTAATAAAAGATCCAAAAATATGGTGGCTCCAGTGTAAGAAATCCGAGTGAAATAGAGCAAAAGAAAAAGAAAAAAATCAACCAGTCAATCAAATAAAAATCATTTCTGTTTGCGCGCTTTGCTTGTAGCGGTCAGGTCGTAGAGCCGCAGTACAGCCGGGAGCCGAACAGGATGTGAGCGGAAAACGAGCTCCCGACAGCGGCCACAGGAAGAGCAGCAGCCGCTGAAAGCCTGCTTTTCACCGGTGGGAAAGAGGAGGAACAGCTGCCCCTACCGGCTTCTTCTGTGAGGTTTACATGTACAGCAATACGTACGTGATTTACAATAATAATAATAATAATAATAATAATAATAATAATAATAATAATAATAATAATAATAATAATAATAATAAACCGAGCTAGACAGATGTGTTTTAATATAAAATTTTAAAAAAATATAAAAGATATAATTTTTTAATTTTTATAGTATCAATGGTCACATTAAAAGTGGGTGAATTGCAACATTTAATAATAATAATAATAATAATAATAATAATAATAATAATTTTTTAATAGGGTACTTGATTATTAATTTATTTAAAATATATACCCTGTGTGTTGAAGCATATCCTAAATGTAAATAAAATAAAATAAAATAAAATAAAATAAAATAAAATAAAATAAAATAAAATAAAATAAAATAAAATACGCTACGTAAGGGTGACCCGCAGGTTAAAGACTTTGAGCCCTGTTATTGAGTTTTACGTCAGAGGATATTTGCATTTAATACCCCCTCAACCACATGTTGGTCTGCCATGTTGTTAGTGTGACAGGCAGGTTTAAAGAAGCATAATTGCAGTCACATTGAGCTTTTATTGTCGCACACGGAGCTCCAGCCAAGCTTATTTCAAGCTGTAGATGTAGCCCGTATTCTTCTGTGGACTGGCAGGAAATCATCACGGAGCTCTAATCACCGTTACATGAGGGGGGTTTCGGGCCCGCGCCCCAAAGTCTTAATGGTAGGTAGGTGACGGTGGTGGTGATGGTGCGGGATGGTGATTCGGAGCAGCCATGCGCGCTCTGGCGAATGTGAGCCGTTCAAATTTCCATATATGTCCTGGGAGACCCCCACACCCCCACCACCAGCCCTCCTCTTTTTCCTCTCACACACACGGGGAGAGAGAGAAAGAGAGAGAGCCTCCCCCCTCTTGTCTCCCTCCTTTCTTTGTTCCTCTCAGATGATTCCCCTATAAGCTCCCCACAGGAGAGAGAGAGCGAGAGAGAGAGAGAGAGAAACCACACCAGTGCCACCAAGCGGCGATGAGGCGCGTGCCACCGTGCGCGCGTGCTCTTTGTTAGTCAACTGATTTCCACCACCTTGGTATTTTATACAGAAGTCTTCGCGACGCTTAAAAAACACATGAAACAAACACAGCCGAGGTGAGATCGCGACACTTTAAATTCAGGGTGTCGTAGCATCGAGCCGCTGCTGAAGTGTCCTTGAGCAAGACACTGACCCCATGTTGAACTCTGCGGTGGAAGCAGGGTGGGAGGTGTGTGTCAAGGGAGGTGGAGGGGGGCGGAGGGGTCTTCTGTCCTGCGGAGATGATCATATTATCATCAGGAGGGCGCATCCGAGACTCTTTCTGATTTCTTTTCCACCGGCGTATCTGATGGATTAGGCAGCAGAATGATTCAATAAAGTGGAGACTATAGGCTGCCCGCGACGCTAATTAAATTAGCTTTATGTATAACTCAGTTAATGAGCTGCTTAACGGCGAGACGTTAATTACAGATTCTATATGGGTCCCGCTTCTTTGCTTTCCTCGCACATCCTGGAATTGGGATGAATCACATATTCGCACATTTAATTCAGCCAATCTGCTGCTTTGGTTATTTATTTATCGCTTTTTCTTAAAAAATACTTGTGAGATTCACTAAAAGATCTGCCATACTCTATAAGAGAAGCAGGCGCAGGGAGGCAGAAGAAAATGAGGAGGGGGGGGGGGGGCGCTTTTTTTTCCAACAGGGGGCAGAGTCACTACACAGAAATCTGCTTCTTCTGTTCGCTTGCTCTCTGCCTCTGTCACGTACGCACACAGGCGCACTCGTGGCTACGCTTCGAGACCTGTTGTGTTTCCCTGAAAGAAATTTAATCCAAATAAGCAGCTGCCTTTAAAAAATTACCTTTTGAATATGCTTATATATTTATATACACCTCAGTTGCGCTGCGCTGTTCGTTTGTTTAACAGGACCAGGTCGGGGACGTGCAGCTCGCTCCTGTGTTTCTGATCGTAGAACATGAAGCCGAGAGTCTGACAGAGAAATCACTTTCTTTTCTTTTCTTTTCTTTTCTTTTCTTTTCTTTTCTTTTCTTTTCTTTTCTTTTCTTTTCTCCCGGGAACAATGGTTAAGTGATGCAATGTTTGGGTTTGGAATCAGTTTACAGTTTTACAATAAAAGCGATAGATATGAATCACAGTCAGCCTGCTCGGACTTATTCTTTATTCTCATAGGGGCCTCATTGTTACACCGAGGTCCTGACCCCGGAGGCGGTTATTTGGGAGTTGTGGTTTCATGCTCCTCCGTGTTTAATTGAAGTTAAAAAATTTCTCATTTGGAGCTGGAAAAATGCAAGGAATCAATGTGCGAAAATGCATATAGGTGCTTTTTTTCCCCGTTAAAGTTTCATTCGTTTCACTTGAATGCTTTCATAAAGCTCTTTGCTATTTTATTTTATTACATTGATTTTAGCTAATGAGTGATCAGGTTTACTTACATTTTTAACTCACAAAAAATAAAAGACTGTAAGGGGGGGAAAAGTTCAATAAATGACTGTATTTTAAAGATGTGAGCTTTTGGTTTGATGTTAGATTACCAACTTTGGTTCAATCTCAAATTGCCACTTCTAAAAAATAAATATAAAGAAAAAATGTATTAAAACTAAACATGTATTAATCCCATTGAAACAGTTTGAAATGATTGTTTGATGTTTTGTTCCAGGATATGAGAACTTTCTCACTGATCTTACTCTGCACATAAATGTGCGCTTTTTAGTTTTAGCTTCCTTTCTTCTTCTTCTTCTTCTTGTTTTTGCTAGAATATGTCAAATATTTCAGTTTGTGCCTGTAAACTCACAGATTATATTTGTGCACAGTTTAAGCACCAATTTATCAGTGAAGCTAACAGCAGCTTGCTTTAGTTTGTTGCAAAGTCTCTCTTTTTAAAATAGGGTTTACTATCATTTTAAACCTTTGCACAATCTTTCACACTTTGAAGGCACACTCAGTGGAATCTGTGGGTTTTGCTCTGCATGTGAGAGCTGTAAATAAGTCAGACAATTTAAGAACACCACAAATCTAGAGAGATATCGATCTCACTAGCTAACCCTGCTTGTTATTACTCACAGTGTGGATAATAACAGTCAGATGTCCATGAGCATTGATCTTGTTTGAGCATTAGGGAAACAGAACAAATGGAGGGTGCTGGAAGTGTCTCTTCTTAAGTAAAAGACAAGAAAAGAAAAAAAATCAGTTCAGGATATTCTGAAATACATTTATATTACTCTCAGTTTGTCTTAGTTACCAGCATCCACGCTCAGGCAACACACATACAGACTGGATTTATTCTCTAACCTTTAGACATGAAAGTCAGGCCAAGCATGCGCTGACAGTTTTGTCTAAAATCAGGCAACAAGTAACCTGCTCTAACCCTGAATAGTTTTGCTATATAAACTCCTGGATTTATAAAGTTCAGGTTGTGTTTCAGTAAGATTTCTGCTCATGTTTAAAGCTTCACTGCATGCTGAGAATCCGCCACACATGTCTGTATTTTAGGATTTTAAAGGAATCCTGTTTAATTCAGCTCCATAGGATATTTGGCCAGATTGGAAAGTTTAAAAAAGGACAGGCAACAGCTAAACCAGCAACAACTCAAAAAATCAACAGCTCACAATTTAGTTAATTTCAGTCTTTTGGAGGAAAAAAAAGTGTTAATATCAGCTCCCCTTCACCTTTTCTCCCCCTTTGCTTCTGGCTTTTCTATAATAAGATCTCAACTCTCTGTGTGTGTTTGTGCTTGGCAGGGATAATTAGTGATAATTAACACAAAGATTCAGCACTTTTATGAGCTCTGTAATTAATGTACATTTTGGGAGTAATAAAACTGATCAGTGTAGAAAAAACAGGAAGATCAGCCCCTGTTTGAAGGAGCTGCTCACTGAAAACCATTAGACTTCTACTTCCTCTGCTTCTTTCATGAGCAGTTTTGTCTTTTATCAGCAGTGTTGTGTTACCATTAGTGTATGAATTTAATTGTTGAAAAGAATAATTGAACTTTACCCTGCTTATGTGAGCACGCAGAGGGTTATTACCAGTTTTGCAATAAAGCAGGTAACTAAAATTTAACAAAAGAATATTTACTGCACTGTGCTGCCTCGCTTTGCAAAAAATGAGCTCAGGCAAGATCAGCACGGATGCTTGTAAATGACTCCTGTTACTTCATCCTACTCTCTTGCATGTTAAGCACTTTGGTACACCACTGGTTTTTAAATGTGCTATATAAATAAAGTTTGTTGTTGTTGTTGTTGTTCCTTTCGTTAGTGTTAATTCAGCATAGAAGTTCCACTTCGCTTTCTAACAAATCATTATTTTAGCACAAAGACTCTCTAGAACATTGAGCTTTACAATCAAACAATGTCTACTTCATCTGTTTTCACCCGCACAATGAGTCTCGACTATCGTCTGTATTAAACAGCTGCCGTTGGCATCGCAATGATTTGAACATTCTCCCACAGAGTTACAAAAGTCCATGATTTTGTTTACTCCTCTCACAGTGCAGTTCCCTGCAGCAGTTTATCCGGTCTGCTGCAACATGACCCATCGCTGACACAGAAATAACATTTCAGAAATCCCAAAAAGTAGATTCTGTTCATCTGAAATCTACTTTTTGGGATTTCCTAACCTGGATGACTGAGCATGCACCACGAAAAAAATTAAGAAAAGCTTCTGAATAAAATATCAAGATATGTAAAGCAATCCTTAGTGGAAGTTGTCTCAAATGAACCTTGCTTCCATGAGCCATTGCGAGTCTCCCAAAGTAGTGTGTTATGAATGTGCTTCCATGTAAGAGAAGAAGGTGATTAAGGTAAGGAAGCCTTCTCTGTTTACATATAGCTCGTTCACGCGGTAAAAAGCCACAGGCCAAACAAAACAAATAGTCTTCAAGAGTGAAGACAGCAAATGTAGACAACGTCACAGGAACGATGGTAGGCAGTTTTCTTGATTTGTGTGCTTAATAATTGGCTAAGAGGAGAATATGCGGTTGTGGAAAGAAATGACCGAATGCATCAAAAAATAATAAAATGTATGCACGCTGTCAATCCAGACCAGAGTCTGCAGAAACACATCTGAATAGCAGGTTACAAGTTACAAGTTCTAACTCCATGCTTACGTCAGACCTCGTTTTGGGCTTTATTGCAACAGAAATAAATACAGTGACGGTGTGTGACCATGTGTTCTCCTAACAAGCTGGTTCTGGGAATGCCTTGGTGTTGACACATTCTCTAAGGTCACGTTACCCCGGCCTCTTCTTAAAGGGGATGTTTATAGTTTGTTTTTTATGTAAAGACAGACAGTGAGGGGGAATTATGGGTTAAACAATGAGATCATTTGACTTCACTGGCCCTCAGTCAACTATGGGTTAATAACGAAAAGAGGAACAAAGCGGAATCGATTACAGTGCAGATACAAAACTTCCCTTTGGCATTTAAAAACACAAAAAGCTGGGATGTGTTTGTAGGTTATGTGTCATTGTTAAAGAGGTTGTTTTTTTATATATATATATATATATATATATAAAATGAAACAACTTCATCAGCAGTGTCAAGGATGGTAAAGGTTAAGAGAAACTGTCCGTTGAGTTGCGCATTTAACAGCCACAATGACGCAGAATAAAAAGGGCACGCTTGTGGTTCACGGTTTGTTTGTATGTTAAACAGATCAGGAAAAATAAAGGGTTAAAGAGAAAAAACAAAACTTATGATTAAGTAATATTCATGAGACCGAATATTTTTATTCATATTTAATTTTTAGCTAGACTTTTATTTTGAAGGAATTAGAAACTGCTTGTAAACCACATTATGCGAAGTATTAAACTGTACATGTCTAAAAATATTAATCGCGCAATGTATGGCCGGGAAATTGCGAATGTTTGACGTCAGGCTCGTGACGCAGATTCCCAACCAAAGTTGGAGCAGGAGGTTGGAGAAATCCACGCACTGAGACCTATCTTGGAGGAAAAAGCACGGCGGCACTGAGGGAGTGAAGGCTAATCTATTTCACAACCCGACCCGGAGCCAAAATGGACTTTGGACAAAGCGCGGAGTCAGAGGTCACTCCGATAGCTGCAGCGTGTGTGGCCGAGCAATAGACCGCAGTCCAGAGCATTCCTAGATAATGAACGGCAGGCAGACCACGGTCTCACTGAGAGGATGCGATGCTGTCTAAAATTAGCGTCGCAATTTATGCAACCACCGACAGACAACAATTGACAACTATAAGTGGATTTGATATATTTTTAATTACTGCAGGAAGTCATAAAATAAAAGTTTAAGCATCCGTGCTGCACAAAGATGGAACAGACAGCTCGAGGGGGCAAATTCCAAGTCAAGAAGAATAAAGAGTAGCCAATAAGAAGTCAAGTGCTCGCTGATTTCTAGTTTCCATGTGCAAAAGTGAATTTCTTTTCTTTTCAGTTTGTGGTAGATTTATACTTTTCATTGGATTCCAAGCCTGGACTGCTTTACGCACCGACTCCACATATTTAAGGCTCATAATGGAAATTTAACCATTGGAAATTTGACCTATTTACGGCTCACCTCATGACTGCCTCGAGGCTTGAGCGAGGAAGTTTCCGACACGCGCAAAAAAAGAGCGACGTCACATGTAATAAATACTAAACGCCCTGACCGAAATGCTTTGGCGAGCACCGGGGAGCAAATATGAGCTGTGTAGAGTAACTGCCCCAAAAAGAAATGCGTAATGCCAGCTCAAATGCGAAGTGGGTGAAGATGCCCATGCACGTCTCGAAGGCGTAAAAAGACCCTCGTTTCATCTGTTTATCTGGATGTGTATATTAGATTTAGCATGAGAACCCAGCTGTGCAAATCAGATCGTTGCTTTAGATAACTGTAAAGTTGTGCAAAAAAAAAAAAAAAAAGATCCTGGAAACCGCTGAATGAGTAAACGAATAAAAGTATGTACCATGATATATATAGCAATAATTAGTGCGGTGTAATTTGATTTGATAATACAATGACAATATTACACAGTCCACACCTCAATAAGTCGCCCACGATCGCATCTGCTCATCCTGGTCCGTCCCGACCTCAGAGGGTGGAAGACGGTGGCATTGTGCTCGTTCTCAATTAATAGATTAGACACGATGTAGAAATATCAGAACTAATACAATACAGACAGAGTTATGATGAAGAAGGAGTGGGGGTGTCTTCACTCTGACGGCTAGACTGCACAGCATGCAAAGTCATACTGTAGCACAGCTGTACGAAGTGTCACATTTGTTGTTGATAATGTTGCACATCATCTGACACGATCCACGTCGCTGCTATCTAAACTAGAAATGCTTAATCTCACCCCCACACCCTTATCTCCCTTACATGATCTATATCCTCCCTAGAACCAGCCTATTTATTTATGTCCTCTATAATGGACATTTGTTTCTGGTCTACATATAATTTTGACTTATTTGAGCTACCCTACTAAGTCCTGATTTACTAAATAGGGGGCATCCTGGGCTTTCCATTGATATCTCATGTATTTGGGTAGCAGGAAATTACAAACAAGTTTAATGGGAAGCTTATTTTTTCTTCTTTTCTCGGGAGGATATGACCTAAAAATCTTTTTTTTGACCTACCCTGTGTTGCACTTCACCACAGACTCCCGCCCCGTACTTTGTGTATCTGGCTAAATAACTGAGCAATACTGACCGGCAGCAAGTCATAAACCCAATATCCCAGTGTCAGTGTAATCGCTGCTAAACCCTTGTGGATAATATTGCTGATGGTATGTGTGAATACTTGGAGGTCTAGTTAATACCGGGGACAACTGTAACCCGGTAAATCCCACAGTCAGAAACGAGCTATGGGGATGATTACACTGGATATAAGGTACAAATCTAAATAAACCTGTATGGCAAAGCGTTTAAACTTATCCGTGGTACCGACAATGGAAAAGCTTGGGGGTCGCAGATGTTTTTATTTATTTATTCTTTCGCTGTTCTGTATATCACTGATCCGGCTGGAGGATAAAACAGCAGTGATGAATCGCACAATTAAACAACAAACCTAGATTAATACAATAAATGAATGAACGTCTTCTCGGAGATCCACAATACGCTGTGGTGTCTTCCCCATTCAGCAGCCCCGAGTCTGCCTCTCTCTCCCTATAACCTCCCACAGCCCTCTGCTTCTCCACATCAGCTGATCCGTCACGTGGTTTGATGTCGTGGGTCACTCTTTTGCAAAATGGAGTTGTCTGAGTCTGTGCAGAGAGGGCTACAGTCTTTAGCAGACCAGTCCGTCTTCGACCACGGCAGCTTCCAGGTGCTGGTGGACGTGTCTTTCCGGAGTCTGCTCTCCTCTCACGGCGACCCCACAGTCCTCGGTGAGCTGCTGCCTCTCCGCGCGCCGCTGCTTTTGTCTCCGCGGTTGCTTCCGGTTTCTCTCCGGGTGTGAGCGTGCGGCGGAGTAGTTGGTGTTTGCGGATTTTTACGGCTCTGCTGCGCGCTGCGAATTTACCCGACGGATTCCTGCGTTTATTTTAAGACATTTCACGAGTCCGAGTGGCCGCCTTCCGCCCATGAGCTGCTTTAAAGCGATCCGAGTCTTTTCGAGCTGCCTGCTTTGCATTCAGCAGCAGTCGCACAATCACACACGGCCACTCGGGATCCCTTTTGTCATTTAAACTGGCATCAAGTCCGCTCGGAGTATTAGAAAGACCACGATGGTCATTTTAGACTCTATTAGTCCGATCTGATCTCGGACACACATCCGATTGACGGGTGTAATCGCTCTTAGCAGACCGGCGAAGCGCCCTGCATGCTGATGCTGTTAATCGGCTCGAATTTGTCTTGTAAATATAAATGATGCAAAATGACAGCAGACTAGGTTCTAGTTTCATCACAGCTGCTTCAGCTGTTTTCACAGGCCATGTGTCGTCTAACCTCTGCGGCACCCAAACTCATTTTTACGGCGGAATTATTTAGAAAGTGAAGTACTCACTAGACAAACAAACAAAGGACCCCCCCACCCCCTCCACCCCACCCCAGGTTGATGCAGCAGAGGGGGTCCCATTCACATGCAAATTATCAATGATTTCCATTCTGCGCGTCAGTGTGGAGAAACCAAAGTATATGGACCCTGCATCAGACGTACACGAATTGGCGTCTCTGTTCCGCCCAGTAAGAATGTTGTAACAGCAGCATTCCTCATTCCGTCTTTCTTTTTTTTGTCATTTCAGATCAGCCCGAGTTTAAGCAGATAGACCAAATCCTGCTGAAGCAGAGCCACACAGCTGCCGTCACCTTCATACTGGAGGCGGTCAAACAAAACGCAGACCAGTCCACGATAAGGTACGAGACGGCACACAGAGCATTTACTGTACACCCTGTGTGCAGGTGGTGGTTATAAATTGGACACAAACAACCTTATCTGTTGCCCGCATGAGAGTCTCCCTCCCATAACACACGTAACAGCCTGTCCTTATGATACAGATGGATCCTGTAGCCTACACTGCCAACACTTTCTTTTGTTTTCTTTGTGTGTGTGTGTGTGTGTCGCCTTGTTTGACCCTGACCTCAAACCTAACCCTTTCAAAGCGAAGCACCTGAAGTAGCGCACTATTTATAAGCAGGTAATTTCATGACGTTGAGCCAAAACCACGCTGTTTTCATGCCTCTAACAATATGCAAGGAGACAATACTTCCAGAATCCACCTCCAAGGGGACTTTTAAGTGTGGTCTTTATGTATAATTACTGCAGAACAAAGCAACTCGGGGTTTTAGTAAAGCATCCGTTGAAGTTCTGAAGCTAGATGGGATGTTCTGTTCGTGTAGCAGGACTTAGTTATTCTCATCTTGGAGTAGGTATGAAGGAGCTTGCAAGCTGCCAGTGGAGCCATAATGTCTCCAGCAAATTGATAATGTAGTTACACTGTTATACTTGGATCTGTGGTATTATTTATAAATCTCACGAGTTTCTCATATGTAGCATTTTTTTCCTCTTTGTTTTGTGTATTTTTTTCAGCTGAAGATTTTTTTTCCCACTTGATCCAAGTGGTGTTGGATGTTCAAGGTGTAGAGCATGAACTGTAGCATGCCCCGAACAAGCAAGCGTTAGTTTAAAGCTGCAAACGCTTTAGATTTCTATTATATTATTATATTATTACTACTGTTATTATTATTATTAATAATAATATTTTACTCATTGCTTCTCCACAGTCTTAACTGCAGGCAAGTCGGTTTTCAAAGTCTGCTCACAGAACCTGTGCAACAAGCTTAATTAAACTAATTGTACCTTAGAATTGGATGACGAAGGGAATGCATGCAATTCTGCTATCTCCATATGAACTCCCTGCTGCTTTATGTAAAGCTGTCTAAGTGGACTTCCTTTCTGGGAACCAGCTGCGTTTTAAAGTATTGTCTTCTCCGTTCAGTTCCAGCCTTGAAGAGCTCACATTCAGCGCAGACAGAACAGAAATATTCTACAGTGCATACCAGGTAGCCTACATTCCAAACTAGGACGCATTTATTTCATCCTTTTTTTTCCTTTTGTTTTTTTGGCAGACTTGCCAGCAGCTAATTGGTGCTTTTTTGTTTTGTTTTGTTTTGCAGAAACATAAAAAAGATCTGGAGCGTCTTTTAGCAAGGTAAGGCATCGCTGCGTGGTCCGAGCTGGCAGTGCTTAAGAGATTTGTGGGGCTCATGTTATTTTAAGGTGTTTGCTTCGCTCTCTGGGGATGCCATCACAGCCTACTATTGCCTAGGCTTTGTTTGTTTATTTATTATTTGTTAATTACTTAATTGTTTTGGTAAAACTCGAGTCGCAAATTTCCACAATTATTAACCGAATGATTTGACACGTTGAAAACTGGATATTCGAGGTCTGGAACGGGTGTGCTAACGTGGGATGAAGAGGAGGCGAGCTGTTGTTCTAGTCAGTATTTAAGCTTCTCCGCGCCAAGATTAACTGACTTGTAAATGTGGATTTATGACGTGCTAACAAACAGCTTTTTGTAGAAGAGCCACCATATATGCAAACGGATTTAACTGCAGAAAATCACCTGATGCGTAAAACTCCCGTGACGCACGGCAACTTTAAGAGTTTTTTAAGAGTTTTGGTCATATCATTAATTCTCTGCCTCCTCGCCGAAGGAATGGGCAATATTTTCTACAGAAGCAAAGAGGACTCAGTCTCTCCTTTCTTTCTCTTATAGCATAGGAAGGGGTCTACCTCACATTACCGACGCTTCGTGGCGCCTGGAGTACCACATGAAGGTGAGATCGCGAGACTAATTTCTGTCTGTTAGCGGTATATCATTTGTTGTGTGTTTCTAAAATGTTGCTTCTCACACAGAACGGGCAGGTGGATAAAATCAACGATTCTTTCTATTTGATATCACTGAACACTGAGGTAACAGCCGCAGCTTTACTCTTCTACTTTCCAGCATTTATATAAAGTCTGGTATATTTCAATGGGTAACAGGACGCTCATGTTTGCTCCTTCTTTCTTCCTTCCTTTATTTATTATCATTATTTTTTAGAATGAAGGATCCTCAGAGGACATCAACTTTACTTGCACAGTGGAGCAGCTCCAGGTAGAGGAAAACTCTTGGGGTGGATAATTGTCTCGCAATTGCGTCGTACCTGTGCCATTACGCACTACAGTCACATTTATTAGCAGTCCTAAACACTCTAACCACGGAACTTATTGCTCTGTGGTAGCTCTCCTTATCGAAAAGGGTGTGGATCTTTCAGGAAAAAAGTCAACGTGGGAAATTGTAATATTAGGTCCATGCGGTAGCTATTTTTTTCTTCACGGATTCTGATTTTGATTGAGACAGAAGCGCCTCGATTCATCCTTTACTGCAGCTCACTTTAACAGAAAATAATGAAAATGTTTTGTAATCATCGTGGAAATATCAGCAGTGCCTTTTATAAAATCACAGACCTGCTGACATCAGCGGCTCTGTAATGACTGGATGAATGCAAGCCCTCAGTCATCTTCAGTCTAATCAGCCTGAATCTAAAGTCGGAAATTAGTCTAATCATTGTGCATAAATAATATATCTTTTTATATAAATGGATAAATGTTGATCGGTGTCTGCCTTTTCAGGATTTGGTGGGGAAGTTGAAAGACGCTGCCAAGACTATGGAGAAAGCCAGTCAGATGTGAAGCTTGTGTCCACTTTCGTCCCCTTTATACCTGCCACTGATGTGTCACGTTTGAGTGTTATCAACCCAACAAATGTATTTGAAAGAAAAATAAAATAAATAAAATCTTCTTTGTTCTTTGACTGATTTCAGGATTTTGGTGTGTTACACGTCTCCCAAGAACTTCCCCTTTAGGACTGGAAAAAATATTTTATTAAAAGATTAATTTGAACGTGTGTACAGTAAAGAAACTACACCCTCGCGTTGTTTAAACAGCTTGTGTAGGATTTCTGACATAGCTGCACGACAGCGGTGTCTTTTTTCTTTCTTTCTCTCGAAGTATTTGTTACCACAAGAGTTTCAGCCCAGCCTTTCTTGAGATCTCTATTTTCAAAAGGCTATTATCAGAGATCTACGGCTTTCTCGCGTCATAAGAATTTTAGTCCATTCACTAAAAACAAAACAAACAAACAAAAATAAAGCTCCCCGAGCTTTTCTGCGTCCACCTCAGCTTGAAAAGTTCAAAGCTCCTCAGCTGAAGCAGCACGGCGGCTCGGATTCCGTAAACATCCGAGATGCCATCGTTTTCAGCGGAGGGTTAAGGCTCCAATTCATCAAGTGTGGAAGTTTATTCTTCTCCTTCTTCTTTTTTTGCACAGCATGTCAGGACAGACTGTGACAAAGGTTTGACACCAGGGCCATTTGTCATATTGGCGTATTTTCCACCAAATGCGTGGGATCTTCAAAGCAATGAGAATGGATAGATTAATAAGACAGCCACTTGGTACCTCAATAGACTTTGATGCGTTTGATGGTCAAAACGACACGAAGTTATGCGAGCGCGTGTGCTGCTGCTGTTATTTTTGACATCAGAGAGAGGGCACACCGATAGTCTACTTTCTACATCTGCCTGCTCCAACCAATGTGCCCTTCTCTTTCTTTCTTTTCTTTTCTTTTAAATTTTGGATACCCATCAGGACATATTGAGCCTCGTCGTGCTGAAAAGCGACCCAAGCTGCATAGATGTGCACCGTGTGTTATTTTAAATCATGCGTCACACTTAAAAAAAAGACCAGAATAGACCGACAGTAATTTGTGAGCGCCCTTAAGCAGCTTCTCGGTGTCGTTTCAGGTCGAGAAAAAGGCACAAACCGCTAAAATTAAGATATGTTTGTTAAAAACGTGCCCATCGCGTGTAAATCAGCCTTTTTTCCTTCACGTCTTTGCTACTTTGCACATACGTGGATCAGTAGAAACAGCATACACCGACAGTAATTTCTAGGCACCCTTAAGCAACCAGACCACGTGACCAGAGCGGGGCGGTCGAACTACAAGCCATTTTGGGGACGGTGTCAGTTTCCACGGAGCACACACACACTGCTGCGTTTTACTGGGGGGCGAAGCGGATATTTTGGAGGCAAAGTTATCGGTGCCGAAGTGGGAAGCTTTCCGAGCCGGAGCCGAAGGACCGGGATCTCTTTGAAGGCGTCTGTCGGACACGCACACGCCGCGCAATCGCCGAGGAAACGGGGAGTTTTTATTCGCACATCTGAAATGCGCTCCAGTCCGCCGTGCGCTCTCCGCCACTGACAGCGTCTGCAGCCTGCTTCAAGATGGCGGCTCTACTCCTATTCATTTTCTGCTGATCGCCTCCCAACTTTCATTGTCTACTCGCCTCGGTGCCCACCGATTCCCGGCCGAACCTTCAGGTACGTCTCCTTCGATATCGTCTCTAACTAACGGGGCGAAAGGGCGAGGTTTGGGCTTTGTGTCTTTGTGTTTTCCCCCCGCTACGTCCAGCGGTGGATGTGGATCTTTCAACGGTGGCTGCAGCGATCACCGACGTGGAGCTCCGTGTGTGGGTCTGCGCACCACTTTTTTCCCCCAGCAAAAGATGTTCCCCGCTCGGCTATAAACGCCAATTAAGGGTCGGGCACATTCGCTCCTGCTTCTCCTATCGTTCAGTTACGCGTCCGTATAAGTTGGTCACGGTTCGGGTTTGCATTGCGTCGTTGGGATTTATGTAAAGTGGGAGACCCGAGGCGAACCAGGCTGTGTTGGCTGCGATGCGAGGAGCAGCAAGTGCTTCAAACGGTCCCCGTGCGTTCGTGTTTCCACGTAGAGTCTTCATTTTATAGAGTTTGGATCTTTGGGGTGATGGGAATTGGGTGGCAGGTTGGTTTTCGGTGAACGTGACCGGATGTTGGATTTATTAACTTAACTTGGATCGCTCCCGTGAACGTGCCAGGGAGGCAAACCGTTTCCACCGAGCATAAATGTTTCATGACGGCTGCTTTGTAAACACTGGATTGTCGTTAAACGCGTATACGGACTACAACTGGCTGTTTACGTTTTGTTGTGTGCTTGTCTCGAGTGGGAAGGATGGTTATTATTATTATTTTTTAAAGAAGAAATTAAGAAGGGAGAGAGAGAAAAAAAATTGGCGACTACAAAGGAGTGGCTGTGTCTCTCCAGGCAGTCTGAAGCTCTGGTAATTCCACTTAAATTCACATGAGCTGTAGCCAACACAGACTGTTTGTTTGACAATTAAAAGCTCATTATGGATCGCAATAATTCCCACCTTTATACGGTCTGTGTGTTGGCGCACACTGTAGCTCTCAGTCTGGTGATGGGCGCAAGCTAGTGTTTCCTCTGTAGAGAGCGAGGGGGGGTAAAAATTATCATTTTACCCATGAACGCTGGTGTAGACCTTGTGTGCACTTATAATGGGTTAAATGAATCTATCCCCCAGAAACACACACTCCACCACCACCCGCTTGGTTTTTGCAGGTTGACAGGCTCGCATGTGTGTGAATATGAGCGATCATGTAGCCCAGCAGACTGGATGGAGTACATCCACTGAGTAGGGAGGCATTTACACGGAACAAACGCAATTCTTTTGATACGTTTTAGTTCTGTGGTCAGTTCTAATCAGGAGCTATTTAAGCCACGGTTTTCTAAATGAACTCACAGCGGCTGATGTGTTTCTTCTCCTTCTTTTCTTTTTTGCCATCCCAGTTTTTTTTTTATTTCCAGGTTATTTGCTGTTGATCTACATGTAAGAGGTGAACGCTTTACAAGTGGAACTGGTCTCGTCTGGGAATAAATTAGGTTAGCACGGCTTTTACGGGTCACTACAGAAACCGATGGAAATCTCCAATTTAACGTGTCTTGTTTGAAAGAATTTAAGATACTAGTTGTGGAGAAATAATTGATGGCCTGCTGTCAGCACCAGCTACAGCTTAAGCCAAATTATCAGTAAAAAAAAAAAAAGAAAGAAAAGAAAAAAGAAGAGGAAAGCCCGTGTTGTGCACAAACCTCTGCATTCAGTGTATTCCCAACTGAATCCAGACTGTATTGTTTGATTTTTGGCCATTCAGCAATATTCGTTCCCAAAGCGTATTAACTTTATTTTGGATTTCTTGGCTGAGCTGACTTGAAGTCTTATAAAGTGAGCAGGCAGGTCACACACACACACACACCCTGGCAGAGTGGAAAGCAGTTGTCCAAACACCAGCCAATCGATTAATGGCGCAACAGGCTCCCTGCATATATGTAGGCATTATCCATCATTATCCGTGTGTGAGGCATCCTTTGAACCGATTTGCTGTCCAAACTTGCCCGCAGTGGTCTGTTCACAGGCGGCCAAGGAGAGGTCGGTTGAAGCATTGAAAAGCAGCCGGGACTCGGGCATGGTGCCGACTGTGGCTCCATAAAGTAACAGTGTGGGTTCCGAGCTGGGCAGGCTGGCTCTCATCCAGCGTTTAAAGAGGGGTCACCCGCTCTTTACCCCGGATAGACTTTTAATGATTGCATTAAATTAAAAATAAAATTTGACAGCACCCAGCCGCAATAATTGTTACAAGTCCAACTTTAAAAACCAAAAAAGTGCGCCATACTGGTCATCTTTTTCGAGACCAATTTGCCCACCGGATCGTAACTACCGGATAAAAATCTGAAGACCGGGATCCTTTGGCATCTGGTGACTTTACTCTACCGCCCTCGCTTTTTTGTTGAAATGCACTCGAGCACAGAGTGTAGCCTACATTCGACATTCGTGTTTGATACACGGACTGTGCGGTGCTTGAACTGGAAATGGCGCAGAATAAATGGTTTGTAATGACCCAGCGTGCGCCTCAACTTCGGCGCAGTCGCTGGCGTCTGGCCATATTGGTGCTGCGCGGTGTTGATGAAAAAAGCGCAAAGCGAATCAAAATAAAGCTGAGATCTCTCTCTCTCTCTCCCGGTCGGACTCGTACGCTCCTCTGTGTCTGGCTCACAGATACATAAAGCTCGTGTAGACACCTCGGGGTGGGCTTCATTTGCCCCCGTTAGAAGGAAACCCCGCAGCCCGTTGAACCGATACATGCTTCTTTTTTTCCTCCACAAAATGGCAGCCGTGCTGTCGGCAGCCTGGCAGCCCAGCGGCTGTGTGTGTGTGCACGGAGGAACTCGGAGACTCTGTCCTTCCTCGTTCCCACTTTGCACACCGGCACGGCTCGCCGTGTTGTTTTTGTTTAGACATCCTGTCGTTCTGGTCACTGGCGACGAGCCATGTGGGCTAAAAAAGCAAACGGGGTTGCCATAGAAACGCCCAGGTTTCCCCGTGGCTTGTGTGGCACACCTGACGCAGTGAGTGGGTGCCTCATATTACCCACCCCCTGCACACACACACACAAACAAACAAACACTTTCACCCAGTCACCCCGGTGCGCCCGTGTGGACGATATTAGCCCACTAATATTGGCAAAATTCGCCAAACCCCACAGAACATGGCAACCCAGTAAGGGGTTTACCCACTTAACTAGAGATTTCGGTGCTAGCTGGGTCTGATTTATTTAATTTTTCACATTGTCTCACATAGGTTTTCGTTTTACCCCCACATTTGCGGGGGAAAACAGTTTTCGATTTCACTTAGAGTTTAAACCATCCATGTTTTTAAAACTGCGCGCAAATCTGAAGTTGCGGGAGGTCAATATTCCCGTGCCGTGCCTCAGATTTGGATCCGGATTTGGTTCCTCAAAGCTCGATCGCTGCTGCCCCTACTATGTCATTAAAGATGCTGAGCTAAGGCGAAGGGAAGTGGGGAGCGCACGGCTCCATCGATCTCAGCGGAAGTGATTGATTTATGATTATTCGCCGCATTTCGCCGCTGCCTGTAAATCTGCCAACGAACATCTTTCCCTCTGGTTATTTCTGGATCGGCATAAAGGTTGATGTTGCTTTATCACAGTCCAAGCAAACAGCAGCCTCGTCCAAATGGTCCGCCGTGCGTTGACAAACCTCTGCGTGCTTTTGTTTTGACCTGTCCTCCTTCTGCGCGCAGGGATTGTTGTTCCTTCCTCTCAACATGCATCGGACGACCAGGATAAAGATTACCGAGCTCAACCCTCACCTCATGTGCGTCCTGTGTGGAGGATACTTCATAGATGCAACCACCATCATCGAATGTCTTCATTCATGTGAGCAAAACTCGTCTAATTTAATTTCATTTAATTTTTTTATGGGTCAAAATCAGTTCATGTCACCCGAAGCTGCTAAATGTGTGATATGTTGGATTAAATTTAAACCTTCCCAGTCTTCTTTTTTCAGTGCTGCAAAATGTATTTCTTGCTCTTGCTCTCTTTTAAACTAAATTTGGCTCCTCAGGAAATGCTTTCAGATCTCATCAGACATTAACAGTTTTTTTTTTCTTCTGTGTTTTGCAGTTTGCAAGATGTGCATTGTGCGCTATCTGGAAACCAGCAAATACTGTCCCATCTGTGATGTACAAGTGCACAAAACCAAGCCACTGCTCAACATTAGGTGAGAACTGTGCTTACCATGCTCTCTGCATTTTGCTCAGCTGCCCCCGTTGTTATTGTTACCTTTTTCGGGGCCCATATAAATTTGGTTCTAAAAGTTTAGTGATGCCCGATGGCTTGAATTTAACCCCTTAAATATAATTTTTCTGTTCTTTTTAAACAGTATAGAACGTATATTTTCTGTCTTTGCAATCTTAAGCGAATACATTACTTGTTTTTGGTTTCCATCCCTTTGTGGGTTCCCCACTAAACAGCTGAATCAGCCTCTGATTTAAGCATTCAGACATGAGAAACACATGTAGGCGTGTAGGCGACATGACATGTTTGAGGTTTTCCACAGCGATGAGTACTGGTCTTATTTTTTCAGACAAGAATTGGTTTTAAATACTTGACTGAAGTTTCTTTTCCTCTCTCTCTCTTTTTAGGTCTGACAAAACTTTACAGGACATTGTGTACAAACTGGTCCCCGGCCTCTTCAAAAGTAAGAGCATGGCGGTTGAGTCGCATTTTTACTGTTCAGTCTGACTTTTGCACGTAAATTTGTCTCTGCCAGTATATTAAAATAAGAATAAATGAACATTACCGATGAGAGTATATGTAATTGCATTTGGATATGGTGTGTATGTTGTGTAGTGGAAAGCTTTGCATTGAAAAACTTGAAGTTTCAGCTTGACAGTTAATTATTTGTTGTAAAGTGCAGAGGTGTGTTGAATTGGGATGACGCTGAGTGTTATGGTCATCAAAAGTTCATTAAAACAAGCTGAGACAGGTTCAAGCAAAACAGTTTTCAGGGTCATGTCTCATATCACCCATCTGTAAGACAGAAATGTAGGAGAATCAAATCATTATTTCCATGAATTCTCACATTGATGCCACAGTTTTAATCCAGCTTTTCTTGTGTTTCGACAAATATTTATTCCTGGAAGTCACAATATTAAGGGCGCTGAGAACTCTGGCACATGGTTTCTGAAATAAGGTAATAGTGGGAAGTGAAAGTGAATGGATTGGTAATAACACGCCTTTCTGAATGTCTTCAGATGAGATGAAGAGGAGAAGAGACTTTTACGCAGAGCACCCAGTAGATGGTGAGTCAGAAAGAAAATGTTCTTTTCTTTCTTTCTTTTCTTTTTCAATTCACATCAAGGCGTGCATGTGTGTGTTTCTATAGCGTCTAATGGAACAAATGAAGATCGTGGAGAGGTAGCAGATGAGGACAAGAGAATTATTACAGACGATGAGATCATCAGCCTCTCTATTGAGTTCTTTGATCAAAGCAGGTACGCTTGTATTAAAAATACGTGGAAATGGAAAATAGTTGTTCCTAAAAGACTACAAAATCTAATATTTATAGAGGTTTCTCTTATGATATGCTTACAGATATTGCTCCACTATAGCCGATATTATCAGTCTGCTCTAGAATCATCAAAACCAGCTTAATTGACGCTGGTACCATGTTTTATAGATCAAAATACGACATGTCCTACCCACAGTGTGATGTAATGAACAGAAATAGGCTCATGTGTATAATATGACAGATTTTGGTTTTTGTATTCAAATGCCTTTTAATTTCATTTTTAATAGTGTGTAAATTTTAGCTGCCTTTGCAGTCATTATAAAATAATATTATTAAAGACTTTATTTTAAGTTTATTCTAATGTTTGGAATTTGCCAAAATACTTGACTTCAGTAATACTTCACAAAAAAGTACTGCATGAAACATAGTATGTTTAAAAATATATTTTTTTAAATAATCTTTCAAAATTTGAATTCTTTTGCTAACTCTGTATGATTTAGTTTTAAAGTTATACATACGCTGGAAAGTTACTAATGTTTTTCCTCTGTTTTTGGCGCACAGACTGGGAGGAGCAGTGGAGGACAAGCAGTCGAAAGATCAGGTATCGCACGTTGATTTAGCCACATTTTTGTTTCTGTCATTTTTTTTCATCTTTGCTAACACTTTAGGATTAAAACAGCCTTAGAATAAGGGATAATGGAACATGTGTGGAGACAAACAATTATAATTATTTTCTCTCCAGTGGTAAAGGGCTACATTGTTTTTGCTGCTTTTAAGGTGGACCAGCCTGTGTGTAGATTCTAGCCATTGTGTATAAATGTTTTATTCCACACGTATGTATATCCATATGTATTTATTTATTTTTTGTTATAATGTGTTTTATCTGCAGGTGGCTAACAAGAGGTACTTGCAGTGTCCAGCAGCTATGACAGTTATGCATCTGAGAAAGTTTCTGCGCAGCAAAATGGACATCCCAAACACCTACCAGGTCTGTTTAGTTTAATTATTTATTTATTTTCAGAGATACTTACTATAAATGTATCACAAAGAACTGAGAGATATCTTATTTACATATTTAATGATTTCCTCTTACAAAAGGTTATTGCAAAAAAAACAAAAAAGACAAAAAATATAAAAAATAACCCCATTCTTTTTTTTCCTCTTAAGGTTGAAGTCATGTATGAAGATGAACCTCTGAAAGATTACTACACGCTAATGGATATAGCATATATCTATACTTGGAGAAGGGTAAGAAATATTTTTGCACATTTTTAGAAAGGCTAAGTTTTTTTTTTTTTTTTTTTATCTCAACGTGTGATTAATACACTGCAATTAATGAGTTGCAGTATATTAATAATATTTTCTTTGTTAAATAAAACCATCTCTCTCAGTGTCAGTTAATGTATTTAATCACAATTTATTTTTAAAAATAAATGTAATATCAACAAAATTAGGTACTTTTAAAATTTCACCTTGAGACATAAATAGAATAGATACTTACGTTTTGATTGCTGAGCTCTTAAAATATTATTTTATCATTACATTGAAGTTTTTGTATATTGTTATATATAGGCTTTTATCACTTTGTTGTAGCTGGTGTTGTATAGTGTGCGGTCAGTTAAATATATATATTTTTCTGCTTGTTTATTTTAGTCTTCAAAAACACAAAATCTCCAAATGGGGAAGCTGTTCGAGAAAGAGGGTTTTTGTTCATACATGTTGTTAAAGATGCCAAAATTTAAATAAATAATAATAAAAAAAATCATATTTACAATATTAAAAACTTTTAAAATCAGTTTCCATTTAAGATTTTAGTCAAATGAACACATACATAACCACGGACATGGCTATATTCGAATTTGTATGGTATCATGTTTTTGTACTCAACCTGAAATAATATGTACTTTGAACATTATTCAATTTTATGTTGCCCCATATATATATATATATATATATATATATATATATATATATATATATATATATATATATATATATATATATATATATATATATATGTGTGTGTGTGTGTGTGTGTGTGTGTGTGTGTGTGTGTGTGTGTGTGTATTAGGGACATTCTGCAATTAGTTATGGTTTTCTATCATGTGTATGCAAAACGGGGGGAGGGGCAACAAAGGGCACAAGATCTTTATGCCATATGTGGCCTCTGAAACTAACCGCTTTAGATGTATCTGGGTTACTGAGTTGAAAGTAGCAAGTTTATAACAAAACTTGCTACTTTCTGGTCTGGTTATCAAACTGAATGTACGCCAGGACATGACTGGATCTTGATCTCTATAGAGTAGTGATTAAAAATGGAAATTTTGTGATTAAAAAGTAAATGACCCCCACATATCTTTCCAGGTTTTTTTTTTTTTTTTGCAAATAAATGAACCAATTCCTTAAAAAAAAATTAAAAACAAGTTTAAAAAGTTGTAGAAGAAACCGATTAATAAATTAGTTTTTACGACTTTTTTTTTTACGAATAAAATAGGTTAGATGACCCCGCTTGGTCACTTCAGGGTTAGTTGAGTAACTAATTAAATAATATATATATATATATATATATATATATATATATATATATATATATATATATATATATATATATATATAAATAAATAAAATAAGTTTTAATGTTTTAATAACTTCTTCTCCTCTTCCTCAGAACGGCCCGCTGCCGCTGAAGTACCGAGTCCGACCCAACTGTAAGAAGATGAAGGTGAGCCACGCGCAGCAGGAAGGTCAGAACAGCGTGAGCAGATCCGGGCAGGAGAGCGACTCTGCCAGCGACAAAGCCGGAAGTCCAGCCGGGGCTCCGTCCACGTCCTCGTCTCTGCCGAGCCCCGGCACGCCTGCGCAGTCCCCGCATCCGCACGGCAACAGCAACAACAGCAGCGGCTGCACAGTCAACGGGACTCCCACCGCCACAGCCCCGAGCCCTAGCCGACCCTTCACCCAGTTCTGCGGCGGCAACGGCGGTAAATCCCGAAAGGTTTCTCTGAACGGCTCGTCGACCTCATCCGGATGACGCGGGGCTCCATGCAGTGCCGGACCAGACCAGCCAACGCCAGACACCCGCTCAGCTAATACTGTTTTCATGCCAACGTAGTTACATTGTGTAGACAATGTTCTCTCTCTCTCTCTCTCTCTCTCTCTCTCTCTCTCTCTCTCTCTCTCTCTCTCTCTCTCTCTCTCTCTCCATTTGTTGTTCTCAATATTATGGCGTCATCTGTAAGTTTAAAGTAGTGGAATCGGAGACATTTCAAAATAAAATAAAAGAGAAAGAAAGAAGAAAGGAAAAGCGGCGTGGGAATTTTAAAAAGAAAACGAGATGTCGATGGTGGAGGAGGACGGGAAAAGGAAGTTTGGAAGGATGGAGAAGGACAAACATGTACTTTTTTTTTGAAAGAAAAAGCTGCATCTTTATTTTCCTGAAGTGACTGAAGGTGACTCTTCTGTTCCTGTTTTCACGTCTTTCAAATTAAAAGTGTTTATCATGATTACTTCATGTGCGTGTGGGGTGGAAACTTTAAACATGCATGCTCATGGTAGCGCCACTTATTTTATTTTTTATTTTTTTGGTCTCAGAGAAGGTTCGCTTGTTTGTCCCACGAGTGTAATTTTGGACGGTTTTTTTTCTTCCTTTTTTTTTAAAGAAGTGTCCAGGCACACCTTGTACCAATGAAAGGAGAAAACAAAAAGTTTGTATAGGGCTGTAGGGTGAAAAAAAACCTACGGAAGAAGAATCGACTTTACTTTTTACTGGAAGAAGAAAAACGTTTCTTGTAACTGCAGTGGACTCGGATTGCTCGTCCTCCACGTCTTTAACGCTCCGTTTTAGAGAATCCGTGTGTAAATAGAAGCAAAATGCATATTTAATCAGCGGCGATGTTATTCTCTTATTCCCCTTTATTCCGTGGGGATGACTTGGGCTCCTCTTCAGCTTCATTTCATGCTCAACGACAGATGTTTTGATGTCTCTTTGTTTGTTTTTTGTTTGTTTTTTCTTGTGTTTTTTTTTCTTTCCGTATTTGTATCGCTCGATTGTATGGACAAGTTATTGTATTGTTACTGTTGCACAGTATAAAACATCTAAATAAAACATTTTACACTTACTGGCAAAGTCACTTCGATTTTTTTTCTTTCTCCTCTTGAGTTTTGGGAGATCATCGATCAGTTTGATGGGGTTAAAATGAAAAAGTCGAACTAAAAGGCAGACAGAGCGCCAGATGTCAGTCTGAATGAGCAGGATTTAAAGTAGATGACTCGGTTAGAGAGGCAGGCTCTGCACAACGAGGACGTGGAGGAAAACTGGCTGGTAAAGAGGCAAACCACTGTTTATTCGTTCAGACCTAATTTTGATTTGTTTAACAAGTGGCATGATTAGACTTCACCGATTTAATCAAAGTATAATTTAAAATGTGTAATTATACAAAAACTACGCTAAAATAGTTTTTTTTCTCTCTCTATGATAAGTTATTTTTTGTTTCATTATTGTTATTATTATTTTATTTAGTTTTGCGCTGCGCGGCTATTTTATGGTTTTAGATAATAATTATATATATATAGATAGATAGATAGATAGATAGATAGATAGCCTGCGCTGATTTTATAAGATTTTTATTTATTTTTACACGGAGGTGTTTATTTTTAAAGTTTTGTCCCCCTAAAATTAATTTTAAAAAAATTATTTAAAAAAAATCCCCCGAGAAATAATGAAAAATGCAAATCGAAAGGTACACAACAAAGGTAAAATAAAAAAACAAAACAAAAACAAACAAACAAAAAAAGAATCATATAAAGGCTCATATAGAAATATACTCCACTTCCTGAAGCCTTCATATTTTATTTAGCGAAACCTCCCAAGAAAGCGAAGTAAAACGAAAAATTTGCGTGTTAATATTTACACAGAATGACGTGTTATCTGGCGCCAAACTTAGTTACAATAGAGCTAAGACAATTAATAAAAAAGAAAAGATAGTAAAATCGACTTTAGAAAACAAAATAATAATATGAATCCTAGGTAAAAGTTGCCAGTATTACAAATGTAGGCTAGCAGATGCAGACAGGTTTGCAAACACCCGCTAACAAGTTTAAAAAGTAAGAAATACATTGGATCAGCCATTTAATTCCTATATAGGCAAACCTTTTTACACTGTCATGAGCGCATAAATGTTTTTTAAAATAATCATTTATTAATAGACGGAGTTTCCTCTGTCGCCTGATTACATTTATTACTCTTTTCCCCACAGCACTAAAACAAGATATAAAACTGATCGATATTTTAGAGACAACAAAAACAATGACGACTATTCGGCCCATGTCACTCATTACATTTTAAGTTGCCCCATTCATTCATTCATTCATTCATTTATAGCAACGACATTATTTAGAGCGGTCTACGTGAGCTCATCCAGGGAGGTTATATGAGGACACATGTAGGGATTAAAAAAAATAAAAGAAACTCATGTTGAGAGCTCACTCATAATGCACGCTGTGTTTTCACTTTCTTCAGTTTTTGCCGCTTTAATTTTTCGGTTGTTTTTCTGTTCAATAAGTCCACGCAGAGTGAGACAGCGAGACAGGAAGTCCTTAGATCTCTCACTTTGAACACTTTTTCGGAAAACACGAGCCGTGGCGAGCGGACACGAGCGTACCGGGAGTGATTCATCTCTCTCTTTTTTCCTAGTAGACGATCTTCGACGAGGACACACTGCGTCCCGTCTGTTGCCGTGGCGACCGGTAATCACAACACTACCTGTTGAGGACCAGACCTTGAAAAATAGCACCGTGTTTCGTTGGAAGGAGGAAGATAACGGAGTAAAAAGTGTGAGAGGACGCGGTATCCATCAATACCGCACATTACACCACAATGTCGCAGCGCCTCGTTCAAGGTGAACTTCATGAGGTGTAGTGATGAGGCCGAGCGGATATTTCACTCCACTGTTTTCACGTCTTCCGTCTGTTCTGTCACTTCTGTTCTCTGCAGTTTTCGAACAATATCAGAAAGCGAGGATGCAGTTTGTGCAAACTGTCGCTGATCTCGCGAACAGGCAACAAAATATAGAACTACTGCAAAATGCAGGTAAGACAGCCGACATCTGCTTCCTTTACTCACTCCTTGCCAGGGTTGGACTGGGACAAAAAAATCGACTAGAGACCGGCCCACCAGGTGTTATAAGAAAAGCCATAAAACCTTTGAAAACAAATGCTGTTGTGACAGTGATGTACACTGTCTTGTTGGTATATATGTATGATTTCTATACATTTTACATCAGATGACCACTTTGGTTGAAAGATTCAGATAATTATTTATTAAAAGCGAGACATTTGAAATGAGAATAAGAAAGAAAAGTATTTTTTCTTGCCCCCCTTTCCCTGTTAATGTCCTACCTGGCCCCCTGGCAAAAGTTACCAACTGTCAGCTACGTAGAAAATGATCCTGGTGTTGTCTCTCAGAAACAGTTCATAACTTCCCTTCAACTCATTCATGTCACCTAAAAGGTAAACCTGTTTCTCCATCACCTGTTCAGCTCCTGTCCTGGTTTCATCTTCATGTTTCCCTTCTCACAACATATCCAAACCGATATCATGACCAGCACCTTTACGGCTGTGGCTCCAGCAAACATCAGCTGATACTAGAACGTAATATTAAATAAAATATCAAGCTTAAACGTGCTTCTGTGGTTTAAGCGCAACATCTGCTGGTTTCCTCTTTCAGGGACAAAGTGGGCGATAAACAAACAAGAGTCCAGCCCAGCTGTGCTCCTGCCCCCTCCTCTCCTCACCTCTGTTTTCCTGCAGGTGTGATGTCCCTGCTGCGCCCCTTGTTGCTTGATGTTGTCCCCAGTATCCAGCATACGGCAGCTTTGGCTCTGGGCCGCCTGGCAGACAACAGTGAGGACCTCGCAGAGGCTGTGGTGAAGGAAGACATCTTGCCACAGCTGGCCCATTCCATGGTCTCGCAGAATGTGAGCATCCAATCCTCCTGACAATTTTCTACTTCAGTTTGATTTTCCAGTTTTGATCTGTTTGTGTGTGTGTGTGAAAGAGAGCGAGAGAGAGAGGAAAGAGGCAGTCAGAGGCTGTCACCCTTTAGGACCTCAGGGTCAGCCATTTGAATGTGAGAATGTGTGTTGAGGTAACTTGGCCGCCTGGGGGCTACTTCAAAACCTAAGAGCAAGCAGACCTTTGTTTCATCTTTCTTTTTGCTGTCAGCCCACTCAGAGGCTCAGAATGCAGTTTTTTTTCTTGTTTTCTTAATATTAAAATGTGTTGTTATTGTATTTGTCAAATATGACAAAAGTAAAACCAAACACACAAAAAGCCCTCATCTAAAACAAGTAGAAAATAAGATCACAGTGCTTTGCAGCGTTTAAAAGTGGGGTGACAACCCCCAACATACCATCTGTTTACAGAGACCAACCTGGGGCCTCCTTAAAAGCTCAAAAATAAATATCAGAGTGAGATTTCTGTGGTAGCTCACGGAGCAGAAAAAAACACGCCTTTTCCAAAATCTCCCAGGATCTAGTGATTTTGTAAGCCACAGCATGGGAATCATGGGAAAGGAATTGCAATGTTTCATCATGGGGTAAAAAGAGATCATTTTAGAACATTTTTTGTATTGATTTGCGGTGATTTCTTTGTAGGGGAGCAAGTGGACCCAAACCCCACCCCACAGCAAAATACTGATCAGGAAGCCCAACAGAATTAACACATCCCCTCACTGCAGGGGTCAAGTTTTTATTTTAAATTGTCGTGTGGCTGTATATATTATTTTATTTACATACTTTGTAGGAAAGCTTCAGAGCACAGAAGTCATATTTCTGGACATTTTTAGAGAAACCCAAGCAGCAAAAATGTAAAATATTTAATATGATTTACGTAAGATGACAGTTTAATTGAAGAGTGCAGATCATTTTAAAAACTGATGCAGGTGTCTGTGTATGTTTGTGTGCAGAGGTTCTATAAGAAGGCAGCAGCATTTGTTCTGCGTGCAGTAGCCAAACACTCCCCAGAGCTGTCGCAGGCTGTGGTGGCCTGCAGGGGGGTGGACGCTCTGGTTCTGTGCCTGGAGGAGTTTGACCCCGGGGTGAAGGAGGCTGCTGCCTGGGCTTTGGGCAACATTGCACGACACAATGCGGGTTAGGAGGGTACACTCATCAAGAAGCTGATAGAGAATGACTTCATGGAGTGATTTCATAGTTCGAGCATGCAACACTTTATGATTTACTACATTTTTCTAACATCATTCTTTGTTTAACAGTTTTTTGCGTGTGTATGTGTTCACCGCCTTTTCCTCCTCTCCCATGCAGCCTTGTCTCAGTCAGTGGTGGACGCGGGTGCCGTTCCCCTGCTGGTCTTGAGTCTTCTGGAGCCAGAGATGGCCATCAAACGCATCGCAGCCTCCACTCTCAGTGACATCTCCAAACACACGCCAGAGCTGGCACAGACTGTGGTGGACACTGGAGCCATCGCACACCTGGCACAGATGATCCTCAGCCCAGACACCAAGCTCAAGGTGAGGCCCTAATGACTGTTTCGATGTCTCGTCAGAACAGCCGATGCTTTAGCTCAGGTTAACATGTGTCAAAATGCGAATCAAAGAAACGCCAGCCTTATTTAAATACATTAATTTATTATTTTTACACAGTAATTTGTAATCTGTTAAATAACTTATTTGTTTTTTTTTTGTTAAATGTTTAAAAGAAACACAATAAATAAAAAAGCAGTCAAAACATAAAGTGTAAAAGCCTCAGAATATTAATGATTTTTATGCTAAAATATGTCATCTAGACATGGGTACATTAGCAATGTGCAGTGTGATTTTCCAACACTTACTACACAATTTATCTAAATTTAAGGTGTACTTTTCAGTACTTAAAATACTTATCCGTCCCTAATTATTTTTAAAATGTAGGAAGAGTAGAATGAGGACCTAACAAGTGGCAGTTTTAAAGAGAACAAATCATATTCTAAATATTTTTGATCACTGAATACTTTTGGAGTATAAAAGTAAGGATTTCCATATTCTAATTTACATTAATCTTTTTTATGTAATGAATATTTTTGGAATATTTTGGTGTAAATGATAAACAATTATTATTAGGGGTGTGGGTAGTATTATTGAAAAAAAGTATGTATGTTAGTGTGTACTATAAGAATTTTTTTATTTGTACAAAAAAACGCAAGGAGTTGTTCTTTTTTTGGTGCTACTTAGCAACTCCATTGATTCACATTTCAAAAAGTGTTATCCTGTCCTGAGATAATTTATTATTTCTGACTTACTAAAATATTCCTGCAGAATTTTACTTTGAAATGTTGGCATGAAAATATCTTTCACCGTGAATACTTAACAGGAAACCTTATTCAGTGCAGACCTGTTGAGCACAAATTATGATTGTACAAAATTCAGTTAAAGCTTATAAATGATCAGTGTTTTAAAATCTGCGAAGCTTAAATGTTGAAAAAAAAGTATTGTGTAAAATATGAAAATAATTTTTTTATAAGGACACTTTCTGAAACCAATCACTGTTAAAAAAGTAACATGCTTAGAATTTTGATAGGTTTTCACTTTCAGACGGAGTTACACATTATGTTCTAATTTCTTATTAATAAAACAAAATTACCAGAAGAAAAAGATGCTGTAAATTTAATGGAGAACATGCAGTATTGACTCAATCTAATTTTCAACACTCTAAATGATCTCTGAAAATATTCAGGCATCTTTTTTGTCTCCATCTAGAGGCAGGTGTTCGCTGCCCTCACTCAGATCAGCAAGCACTCCGTGAGCCTGGCAGAGTTGGTGATAGAAGCTGAGATCTTCCCCGCAGCCATATCCTGTCTCAGAGATCCAGATGAGTACGTCAAGAAAAATGTCGTCACCCTAATGAGGGAGGTGGTGAAACACACTCCAGAGGTACGGCGCGCACTCACATTTGCAGGCACAAACGCACACAAAAGAGACGCACAGTCAAGTGCCTGCATGCGTGTTTGTTTTCCCAGCTGGCCCAGGTGATTGTGAACTGTGGGGGCTTGGAAGCAGTGATTGACTACCTGGGCAATTGCCATGGAAACGTGCGTTTGCCTGGCATTATGATGCTGGGATATGTGGCAGCTCACAGTGAAAGCCTTGCCATGGCTGTCATTGTTTCTAAGGTGGTAATAACTCTTTATGTGACAGCTAATCCAGCCACTAAAGCCAGTGATGTTTCTTCATGCTTGCTATGTAGGTCATGTTAACTGAGGCGACCCTGTTGTGCTGTGTGCCCTCCTGTCCTGCAGGGGGTGCCCCAGCTGACCCTATGTCTGTCGGAGGAGTCTGAAGATCACATCAAGGCGGCCACAGTCTGGTCAGTGGGCCAGATAGGGCATCACACCCCTGAGCACGCCAAGGCAGTGTCCACAGCTAACCTGCTGTCCAAAATACTGGAGCTTTACATGAATGCCAGCAGCTCTGAGGACCTGCAGACCAAAGTGAGCGTTTCCTCTGAGCATCCAGAGAATCAGCCTTTTTTCTTACAGCACAAAGTCACAAGTGTTTGCTTATGATTTTTTATGTTTACATGACTTTTAAAAAAACTAATTACAGTCAAAGGCCCTGTTATCAGCGACAGAAGTACACCTTCGGTACACTCTCAGCTGCACTAAAAGAGAATAGGATAGAATTGAGGAGCCTTTTTTCAGCCATGCAAAGTATCTAAAATCAAAAGTTAGCTGGGAAGTTATTCAAAATAACTATTTATTTGATTGGTTTTGGACATCAACATCAAGCTTTTTCCACTTGGAAGTTACACTTCTGTCCCAGTCTTTGCAGTTTTTAAGGACTCGTTGAGTCTAGTGTCTCTCTCCTATAATGTCTCTGAGTAGGATCAGATGTGAAGGACTTTCCCTTCTTGTGCACTTTTAGAGTAAAAAAGCTCTGAAGAGTGTTCTGCAGAAGTGTACTTACCTGCCAAGTCTGGAGCCCCTCCTCTATGAAGCTCCAAGCAACATCCTTAAACATGTGGTCTGTCAGTTCAGCAAGGTAACTCTACAAGCAGGACCATAATTTGATCAATTTTTATACGTCTTTTTTTTTGGTGTCATTTAGTTCAAGACTGTTTTTCATGCCAGTCCTTTCCTCAAAGGTGCTGCCTCACGACAGCAAAGCACGCCGCCTCTTTGTGACCAGTGGTGGACTGAAGAAAGTCCAAGAGATCGAGGCTGAGCCCGGGTCTCCCCTCCAGGAATACATCAATGCCATCAATGGCTGTTTCCCTGAGGAGATAGTGAGGTACTGTGTTCCTCCCAGCAGACACGCTCGTGCATGCTGGAGTATACTTTTTGATTTCCGAACCTTGTTATCCACAGAAGATCATCTGACCATATATCATGTTTTTAGAAAAAATGTGACTAAATGAAAAGCTTGAAAATGAACAAAAATGGAGGTTATATTTTGGAGATTCTTCAGTGGCATTTACAGTATGTGTCATTTGTGTTTCAGGTACTACTCTCCCGGCTACTCGGAGGCCTTGCTTGAGCGATTAGATGACTACCAGCCGGCCTGACATTGGCTCACAGCACACATCCGGTGTCCATATTAATGTGAAGATATACTGTGCCTTTACAAATGTTTTTCTTTTCCTTTTGTTTTCCCCCAAATGTTTTCATGCCAGCTGTTAAATTAAAAGGCCGAATATCCAATAAAAAGACAGCATCCAGGCTAGAATGTTCTCTTTAGATGCTACACCTGCTTCTGCAGTCTAACAGTGCATCCGCAGCCACCGTGACATTTCATGTAGTTGGAAGTGTTTCTGTTCTGCACAGAGAGGTCAAAGGTCAGGTTCAGTGACACAGCAGCAGGTGGTAGAGATTTAATTAGGCTGCGTGCTCGCTGACACATGGATCTGACTCAGCCCCCCGTCTAAGCTCCTCCGCTCCTGAGACAGAGACATCAAAGTCATACTCTTGGATAGAGACATGTTACAGCTTATTTCTTTACTCGGCTCATGGCGGGAAACAGATGGCTCTTATATAAAAGCTCGTGTCCATCGGTGCTTTTTATTACGTCAGATAATGCAGAAAAGCAACGAAATAAATAAATGCATTAAAAGAAAAGAGAAAAACATGACAATGAATTCACCTGGCGTGTGCTCACCCGCTGCTGAGCTCTGCAGGGCTCAGTCTGCCCCCTGGCGGTTGTGAATGCCGCTGCACTTCAGCTGCGCGCGTGTGCGTGCAGCAGCTGCGGCGCACATGGCGAGTCGCTCTTTGTTTATTGTGTGCTGGGTTTCCCGCACTGAAGGGACGGTGCGGGTCAGCCCCGGCTTCTTACCGCTGCACGGGTCTGGACGCATCACGACAGCAGCTGCCGACACACTCTCTTATTAAAAAAAATAAAGACGTGTGCTCGCGACAGGACGCATTTGATCGCCTGTAGCGTCACGTGAATTGTACAGAATGATTGTAGACCAAACGCTGTTCTCTTCTTAGTGCACTGATCGTTTTCTATTTCTTGTTTTTAAATTTGTATTTATTTATTTGGGTTTTGAACCACTTGCAGTTCCGTGTGAATAATAAACATGCTGTAGAGGTTACAGGTTAAAGAAGCATGAAGCACGAATTAGAGAAATGTTTGAAAACATAAGCTGCCGTGTTTCTTCCTCATTGGATTCTCGTACTGAAAAGAGTGAAACCTTCATCCAAAGCCACAGGACGACCAGAGGCAAAGTGTTTTAATTTTATGCGTTCGTTCCCCTTAAACTACTGTACGAAACTGACACGTACAATAATAATAATTAAAAACTTTAAAGTTGGATATAGTTATACTGATCCAAAGACTTGTAATACGAGTACATGCCGCTGATGGTTCATTAGTATATATATATATATTTCCGTATTAATATAGGCTGTTTTAAAGAGAGGTGACATGTTCACCAGGGTTTCCAAACTTAATGATGGTATACCGAGCGTACGATCGAACTGATGGTGACGAGCTTTTTTTTTTTTTAAAAAATGTTTTTTTTTTTTATTATTATGTATAAAAAATAATAAGCTGTTGGCTGATGAAAACGACCCGGTACGAGAGAAGCGTTTGTTCACACGGCCGCGAGCCGTGTACGCGCATTCATCTTTAACACTTTTTTTTCTTTTGTTTTTTTTTTTTTGTATTTCAGTGGAAAACTTTGAAGTGCGCTCTGGTTTACGAGGAAACAGCGCAATAATTAGCCAAATGTCACGATTTTAATATATTTAGTCACTGTTAAAATGTCACAACCCAATACTTTTAATAAGGCTCAGCTCCCTGTTGAATTAGCAGTGCCAAATATTTAAGCAGTTAAGTGGAAAAAGCAGACATGTTGGAACAGCTGCGCAACTTTCAGATGTTTGCGTTGTTGTTTTTGCGTGTGTGTGGAGAATTTGGTGAGATCCCTTAAATTCTACTTCAAGTTATCAAAATAAATAAATAAAAGCTATTAAAAATGTTATGCCACTTCATTTATTCTAAATGGAGTGGAATTTCCATTTTAGAAATAATTAAATTAATCATATTGAAAAAATGAATCCCCCCCCAAAAACAAACAGATATTTTAAGTGTTGTTAACTAATATTAATTATTGGGAACATTTCTCATACAGTAGCTTGAATGGGTTTTTTTGTCCTCTGCACACAGTGAGTATTACATTTTGTGGCATATCTTGTGCCATCTTATCCAGACAATCCTGAAGAGTTTAAAAAGAGAGACACAGAAAATAAACAATTCACAGCAGACTTTGAGTTAAGCAGGACCAGTGCTTTAATATGTTTGAGTGCGCTTATGGAATGGAGTGTATTATTATTATTATTATTATTATCATCATCACCATTGTCATCATTAAATGTGAATAACAATAAACATACAACATCAGTTTTGGCCTCTCTGCCACTGAAAGAGGACTCTCACTGACCAATGTCAGACAGCAATAAAACAAACACGCACTCACACATACACACAGAGCAACGCTTGAACCACTTCTCAAGTCTGAAAGGATTCGCTGCCGTCGTGAAACCAAAACACACCCTGCAGGGGTGGGCTGCTGTTTGACTTGACATCTGCATACTAAATGAATGGACGTGACTGTTTCCGAGGACTTAAAAGTTTGCATTTGTCCACAAAGCTCAAAAAACAAAAACTGGTATCCCACCTCTTTTTTTCCTGGTTTTGCATTTTTAATTCCCTTAAAACTTGATAAACCCTCATGAACGCTGGGCTGTTTCCCATAACTTTGGACATGTTCACATATGAGTGCTGCACACCTCACTCCATCTACCACAAAAGGAAAACAACAACAAAAAAGTTGAAACAAACAGACAAACACATTATACAACACACAATGTTCTTCAAGCTCATGTGGGGTAGCTCTGCTTGCTGGAAGATGCTTTTGGCAAGTTAACGGTAGCAGCAGGTCGACGGGTGGGTGGCGGATACTGGGAGAAGTTCATTCATTCACAAAAGAAGTCACAAAAGCAGGGACTATTCATTTCACGGTACAGTTGCAGGGCGTGGGTGTTACCGTTTTTAATTTGACGGTGAAGTTCACCGTTTCTTTTCCAAAGCAAAACAAAAACCCTCCTCACAATTCACCGCCCTGCTTCCTACACTTACACAAGGAGATCTCTGGGGCCCAATCAGCTCCCTCGTTTCCACATGTTCTTTTTCGACACGTCCTATGTACAGTAGGAGCTACACGACAACAGAAACAAAACAGCCCATTTACAGTGAAACAACACAAAAAGAATATTCACTAATCACTGACACAGGATGAACTATCAGCTGATAACCTCCTTGACAACAAGCAGGTGATCTGAGTTACACGGACAGAACAGAAGCTGGTTTCACTAATGAATACACTGAAGTGGAATCTGGGAAAAACACTTAAAAAATCACATCTGGAAATGCACATGTGACTGGTGGGTAAATATACAAAAAAAAGGTCACAAAAAACACACTCCACAATGCACTTCCACACACGCACACTATATTCCCTCCTATTTTAATTTTTTTTTTAATTATAAAGGCAGGACCAGCATGAACCAACAACAGACACAAACAGCATCTCCAGTTTGAGGAGAAGGAAAAGGATGCCTGGGAATGTAAATTTACACAACCAAAACCAACCCACTGTGTTCAAACATTACACAGGTGCTTGCTTTTTTTTTCTTTTTAAACGTAGGTTAAAAAAAATTTATTGGTTTTATTTAACTGAATTATTGAAAGGTTAGAAATCTAAATGCAGATGTTGTGAAAGGTCGGAAATAAAAGTCGAAAACAAAACGTCAAAGTAAACACCCTAATATTAAAATAACATTTTACTGTTGTTTAAAAAAAAATTACAAAATATAAAATTAAATAATTTGGAGTATAAAGGCACACATCTTGCACAGTGTATACAATGAAAAAAAACAAACAGTTATTTAAAGCATGGCAGGGGCTGTTTTTTTTATGCTGGACATCTCACGAATGTGGTAAAAGTGGAGGGAGGGGAGCACACACAAAGAGAATAGAACAGCCAACAACACAGACAAGGAAGGGGAAAGGAAACGAAGTCCTGTGACATGCATATTTGAGTTAACTTTTTTTCCCCCTAACATCTATAAATTGTATTAAATTCAAGCAGTATAATTCTTCATTTACCACAGCACTATCATTCAATCTGAAGGGTGACTCTCTCTTTTTTTTCCTTTTTTAATTTTCCTTTTAAATGCAACCATTTTTCAGGACTAAAATCCAATGTAAAAAAATAACTGTGAATATAATCTATGATATCTAAACAAATATGTTGTGATGGAAGCGTTTTTGCATGGGTTATAACAGCCAAGAAGGACGAGTTTACTTGTTTTAGTTGGTTATCCAGAAGTGATAGACGACATCATGCGCAAAAACAGCTTTTCTCACTTACATACATGTAAATATTGCATTTCCCTTGTTAAGATCGTTTCAGCTAATTGGGTATTCGTAACATTTGGTTCCTTTCCTCTTGTGCAAAATATACAAAGAAAAAACTCAGAAACGAAACAAATATTAGCACGTCAATTCATAAATCCACCAAATTCAAATACACGAAATCCACCTTAAAAAACAAACAAACAAAAAAAGTCAACAATAATGACATAATGACAACGATGAATAACAGACTCACAGCCGAGGTTAGAGAACGATGCTGTTGGTGTTAATGACTTAACAACACGTATCTTTACATCTACTACTCCCTCCTCCCCTTTCATCTCCCCCTTTACGACCTTTGAACACTGACACACACACTCCATCTGCCGCCACTGGGTGTGCGCTGGTACGATGCTGGAGGTAAACTGTCTTGTGTTTGCCCTGAACACAATCACGCTACCACAACTACCGCCTGGTATCAAAAATCCCACCAATGCAGCACCTGTGGGCTCTTCTTATAGGGTCAGAAAGGCTGGATTAACAGAACTCGCCCACTTTACCTAATATTGCATTGAATTGTTTCCCAACCAATCCCTGTAAGAAGAGCCCACAGGTGACAAATGGAGGAGATGGGATTTGAATCCAAGCTTCTAAGATTAAAATCTAAACAAGTCGAGTTCCTTTTTGTTTTGTTTTTTTGTTGTTGCTGCGCGTATAACAGACTGACAACCTCTTATAACAAATAAAAGTGCAACGTTTTATGATTTGACTCATAAGGTGCTGATGGCAACAGAAAGTTGAGGGCTGTTCATGTTTCAATCTGACACCCTGTACAAAGACACCATAACACGGAGTTGATTCGCTCTTGAGAAACAACAGCCACACGTGGCTTCTGGGCAATGCTGCCATGGAACAGAAAGCGTGACTTGCTAACTATATCGAAAAGTATCTGAGAAAATGTATCTGAAAAGTGGACAGCAAACAGAAGCTCCTCTTCTTATCTTACAATCGATGTTCCTCCATTAATAGTTCTTAATCAGAAAGATAGCAAAGTGCTGACAGACACAGAGGTGCAGCTAGTGCTGGAGCTGAAAGCAAGCGTTAATTTACATGAAGTTAAGTAGTCTGTGGCCAGAGGTTAACCCAGAAGCTCAATTCAACAAAACCACAGGAATGAGAGGGGAAAGGGGGGCCGGCGTCAAAAGGGCGAGTGCTGGAGGAGGAATTTAAATGGGAAAATTTATATGGCCGAGTACATCAGCATTCGGGTGTGGGTCTGGCAGTTGGCCTGCTGGAAGACTGCTTCCTACTTCCTTATACGAAGCAATTGCATTAGACGAGGCTCAACGTAAACTTCCTCTTTATATCCCTGCTCGCGCCTCTGAGAGGGACCTCCACTTGTTCTCACACTAACCACATCAGACCCTTCCACCAACCTTCCCCCTCAACATCATATGGGAAAACCAAATACAGACATTAAAATAAAATTAAAAAATGCAGGGAGCTGGATGACGTGTTAGAGGCAATAAAAAAAAAAAGAAGCCATATTCCCAAATAAACGTCCGTAAACAAAAAAACAAAACAAAACAGAAAAAGAATGTAATGACTGGGACTCTTCCTTTTAACGCCTTTATCATCCAAAATAACAACAGAATTCAACAGAGGACAGGATGAATGTAAACGAACAATGTTTTTTTTTCTTTTTAGCTGCAGCAGGTGGCACCCCACAGAAAAGAGAGACAGAGAAAGAGGGAAACAAACAGAGGTGAGGAGAATGGATAAGGGAGAGTGACACAAAGCCATCACATCACCTTATTAATTCTTCCTCTGGATGCTTTCCCTCTACATCACTTTCTCTAGTCCACCCCAACTCCCCACTTGCCCTCCCCTTTCCCATGTGCCTCTTTGCCCCCGTCACTCATGGAGGCTATGACAGGATAGTGGTGATGAAATCGTAAAACCTCTTCGAGTACTGCTCAGGGTTCACCGTGGAGATTTCTGCTCCGGCCTGCAGAGACACACACACATCCATCATCACTGGGCAAGTTTAACCTTGTTGTTTGTCAACTGAGCCACTGAAATAATGGGTCTCTATGCAGCTACGTACCCCGTGTTTGACAGTCTTGGCGGCATGCGCAGCTTTCTTCTTGGCATCATAATGCTGCAGGATGTCTATGATAGCCATGAAATAAACCTCTTTCCTGGGAGCACCTGGAGTTTAAAGCAAATGCACCCTAAATAAGAAGCCATACAACTGTAGAGGGGAAAAAAGCGGATGCTGTTTAATGTATGTACAATTTCTCACAAATAATCTTCTTGAGAGACTGAATACCAGATGTGATAAATGCAGTGAAAACCAAAGCTGACAGTAGGAGGAGCACTTAGTTCTTTGTTGTTTTGTTTTTCCCATTACATACAGCCATCACAATGCAAGGATTGCATTTCTCACTCACTTTCATTGCTTTTAATGGCATAGACGTCGATGGTGGGGTCGAACTCTCCAGGTGACAGTGGCTTGGTACTATCCAGGGTGTTGCTGGGACTGTCAGGGGGGGTCCCAATGCCTCCTCCGTCACTCTCACCCTCCTCCTCGGCCTCGTTCTCCTCGCTTTCCACTTCCTCTTGCTCGGCTCGCTCGACATCGTGGATCCCTACCAGCAGACTGTAGTCCATGAGCTTCAGTTGGGCCAGGAACTGAGGACGGTGCATGGAGGCAGGATAGTAAAATAATGTGTGGTGATGGAGGAGTAGATGAGAGGAAAAAATAGAGGTTGAGTTAAAACTTTGTAGCAAAATATAAAATGAACTAGTGATGAATGAATGGTGACATCAAGTGCAATCTTTTACAGCATCACTTGCTACCTCACATCTGGTTACATACAGCACTTAATGCATGGAAAGCCACTGATGGGACCAACAGACAGCCCAAAAGCTGAATCACAATTTGACAGGAAAAAAAAAAAAATCATGTCAAACACATACCTCCACATCTTTCCTAAGCTTCTCCAGGAACATTTTCTTGTTCTCTTCGTTAATGTAGATCTTCTGCCCATCGTTGATGAAGTCATTGTCCTTGTAGGTGGGCAGCTCTTTAGCCTGCCCATTAGTATTGGAGATTAGTGACCAGATAGAAACAGCCAAAACTACAACACAAACCCAAAAGGCATGGTACTGTATACAGCAGACCTGGGCAAAAATGTGCAGACAGAATTTTGGTGCTTAAGTCAAGTGTAGATGAGGAAGTGTCAATAAATATCACTCCACCCAATCATACACAGATTCTATACTTGAACATACCTGAATACAATATTAAATAAAAAGCGGTAACACCAGCATCTGTATTCTTCATTGTTTTTTCCCCCCAGAATACTCACAAGACATTATATGTGTCATTACACAGGACTTAAAGATAGCACAGTCTTGCTCAACTTTAAGCATTAGGGGGTATTTCAAAAAGCACGATTACAAAGATTAACTCTAATCTTAGAAATGACTCATACTGAGAATGCATGTAATTGCATCGGCCTAACAATCCTGCATGTTGAAATACCCCATTCACATACATGAGGCGCTGAGCCTGTGGTTTGTTCGATAAGCCTGTCTGCTTCAGCCAAACACAACAAGTACTACTGGTAACATAACACGAGTTGGCTACAGGGTACAAGCTGTCTGTCCAAACCAAGGCTTTCCTCTTTTCGAGCTAAATGTTTTGACTGTTTAATACAATGCATGCAACATGCACACAGCAGGGTACAGATCCACCTGATGCTCTAAGTTTACAACTTCCCGTATCACTTACACTTAAATGTATTTACTGTCTGTATTATCATCATTTTTATGGCACATTGTACAGAAATTTGTACAGCATTTTAAATGCATTTGGTAGATCCGTATACTTTGTGTCATGAAAAAAAGAACATCCAACTCAAAGCCACTAAAGGTCCTTTTATGGCACGAGAGTAGAGTCCGAAAAGCATCCGCTCTCTTAGTTTCGCAGAAGTACTCTTGCTCTACTAGGATGCTTTTCAGATTCCAAATATTGGTTTGCAGGTAAAAAGATGTTTGTTTGATTTTAATAATTCTATAAAGCCACTTTAACTTTGAGACTAATTGCTATTATTCAGCCTAGAAGCAGAAGGAAGTAATTTCCTATTTAAATGTCAGTCTACAGGGATCAATTTTCTCCTCAACCATGCTGCTGCAAAACCACCAGCAGCCTGTAGGTGGAATAGGTGATACGTGGGTAGGGAGGGGCCTAGTTCTGAGTCACTGAGGAAAAGGAGAGCAGGAAATGAGGTAAGAGGGCAGCAGCAGCAGTTTAGCTACTACAATGTTTCTATGGCAGCAGGAGAGGAGCAGCAACACACAACACCTTGTGGCACTAGAACAAACTCAGACAGCACACACACATACAAATACATACAGAAGACGCCTTTACAGGAATATTTCTCACATCATTGGACAATTGAGCACATATATATACAGACATAGACCTCCAAATGAAAAATAAATAAATAAATGAAATGTACAACTTTCTTGACTGAATATAGATGCGACATAAAAATAAATGAGGCTGACTGCAAAGAGCAAAAATAACCCAAAACATTTTAGATGCCTGTCACCAGATCAGACATCCCAAATCTGGCAATTCATCCATCTTTCTGTGGGCTCATTTCAACTGTAATATTTCCATGTCCAAGCCTTCCTTCTTCTTGCTCCTCCAAGTCACAAAAAAATAATGCTTTCGGTTGTACTCTCATTGATTTTCTCAGCTACACTGACTAAAATAATTTGGGTCTGACACTTGACGGGTGCGCTTTGCTGAGGGAGCGAGGAAGATTTATTTGAGAGAGGGGAGGAAAAAAAAGGAAAGGTTGTTGATGAGCCTCACAAAACTGCATGACAGGTGAACTTTTCCACTGCCTTGAAAACGAATGTCGTTTCTTTTTTCTCCTGTCAGCTGGCTTGAAATGGATCTTGCAGTTTTGCTGTCTGCTGATTGTTATACCTTTATACACTGTTACAGTGCACCTTTTACATCAGTGACATCTAATCTGTACACTATGAAGACTTCCTAATTTCACTTTTGTTATCCAGCACTTTGGTATCAGTTACTAGCAAATCAGCAGCTGTATTATAACCACTCAGACGTAAACACAAAATTAGCCACTTACTTCATTTAACACTGTTATGTTTCAGGACAGAACGTGTCTTTATGAGTGTGTACATCATTTATGTACACACTCATTGGTTTTATGTGGGTTTCCATGATTGTATGATTACTAGTTGCTCTACAAAACCCTTTTTAAAGACCCAATGGCCATATTGCTGCCTCTGTACTAAAAGCAGAACACCTAAAAACCAGCAGGGCTTCAATATACTGGAGTATTTCTACAAAACAATGGAACATGGTCCCCAAAACAAATTATGTACTAGACAAGCACAGAAAAGTATGTTTCGCTTCAGTATTTCAGGTCTAAGGTTCTCCTTATCACACAAACATTTTCATTTTCTTCAGTACTTTAGTGGCTTAGAAGAGAGATCAAAATGTGAAGTATAAAAACAAATCGTCCTACTTTACTGCTTCTTGCTCTCCAGTGTTTCAAATAAATAAAAGGTGCCACTGAGTGAATGCTGGGAACAACAATGAATCACTCGGCAAACTCAATCTTACTGACAAGTTGACCAAAATGTGACTGTAAATGGATGAAATGTTTGCCAAAAATATGGCATTTAAATAACAGTGGATCAGCCTGGAGAACAAACGGAAATATTCGGCCATACAAAAAGAACAAAAATAAATAAATAAAATAATAAGATAGATTTAATAGATCATGCCTGGTATATGAGCCCTGGTTCTCTTACATCTCTTACGTGTTTCATGGCGCAGTAAAAGCGCGTGGCAATCCGCAGTGTTTGCAGCCTTTGCTGAACATTACCAGATTTGGGCCGTGGGGGGGCATCCTCTGATGGGGGTGGCTGCTAGAAAAGGGGGAGCGAGGGAGGGACGGTAGGGGTGGAGGAGAGGAAAGAAGAAAGGAGAGAGGAAGGGAGGAAGGAAGTTGGAAGTAAAGGCAAAGTGTTTAAAATGTAACAGAATACAATAGTTTTGTTTTCAGATTGGTAGAGGGTTGGAAAGGGCATCAGCGCGAAAGATCTGCATGACCCGTATAGATGTTTGTAAATTTGATGTCTTTACAATGGACATGCCAAGAAGTGCATATCAGTCTCCAACACAGTCATCCAACGAAGATGTAAAAAGATGACACTATTTTGTGGTTACATCGTTTTCCTACTACACATCGACCTAAAAGAAATTTTTTAGACTCCCTCTAAAGCTTAAACATCAAAATTTAAGATCAATATTACATAAAGGCATTAATCTGCACCGCCTACATTAGTGTTTGTTCATTTCCCGGCTTAAACACCTGATAGAGAAAGAAAGCAGCCTGGCAAAGCTACTCTATGGAGGAAGGATCTGGGACTTAGCAGAGCGAGGAAACAACTGTAAACTTACTTGCATCCTATGAACCTGCCAAACAACTTATCAGGCGTGGAACTTTTTCTAGGGGATTAAAATTACCGGACAAAGGAAGAAAGATAAAATATCAAGGAGTTCAGACTCATTCATATGGCCACATGAAAGCCATGTGGCCCCACCGGATACCAGCTGTTTCTACTGTGAAGGAGAGAGAGAGGACATTATTTTTTTTATTTAAAAAGAAAATAAATGCAGTTTCGAGCCACTAAACAGAGACCTAGTGGTGATATTAGTTCTATTTCACAAACCAATGACCAGCGACTATTTATGACAAACAAACACAACCTCTAAATTTCACAGATCACCAAAGAAAATAAATAAAATAAAATGCTGTCATTGCACAAATATTTATCAGTAAGAGTTTCATGAGTTACTACCAGTGTCCTAAATACCTGGTTAACCACAAATAATATAAATAACATGATTTAATAGGCCCATATAAGACCAGTATAACCTCATTTGAGCTCTACGTTTAAGAATAAAATAAATTAAGGTGTCAACCACCTGACTGTTTTTCTGGTAAATGCTGTATATAAAATGTGTCAGAAAAGCCAGCTGCTGCTGCTGTTTGACAGCCAAACCCCTGAGACAGCAGCTACAAGAACCACAGAATTTATTTCATGAAAAAAAAGAAAAGAAATATACATGTCATACATGAGTAGAACAGAAAATGCCCACAATGTGCAAAAAAATGAGACCGGTGTTCATACACATCGGAATGTGTTTGAAATCATGTAACTTCGTAAAGGATGCAGAAAAACATTATATATACCATGCAGATGCATGCATGAAAGGGAGAGGGCCATGCAGTCAGGAGAGGACTCGAGAGCCGTGCTTGTTGTTTGTGTGTGTTTCTTTAAAACTTTTTTTTTTTTTAAGAATACAGACTGAGCAAAATGGACTGTTTCCCTTTTTTATTCTTATTTGACACCATTTTACTTCTTAGACATCTTACTGACCCACTGAGTGTGTGAGAGCAAACGTAACTTAAGCATGTTTGTATTCCTGTGTGTGTGTGTGTGGCCAGATCTTGATCTCTAAAGGCTGAACCTTAGTTAACTCTGTGAGATCTGTTCCAAGTCTGGTGTAAATGTATGTGTGATCAGATGCTGTATTTTGCACTCTGCAGTTTAACTATAAGATAAGTATTAGAGTAAAGAAGCTTCACGTATTGTTACTTGTTATTTCGTTATGTATTGCTTATTAGCTAAAAGTTAAACTAAGCAAAGAAATCAATACAACCTACAGGCAACAACGTGTAGTATTACCCCAGTTCCAAAGAAGTCCAAAGAATAAAATCTAAAAAACAAAGAAAACCAACAAGCAGCAATGATTTGCAAATCCCATAAAGCCACGTTATTGACCACAAACTATGGAAAGCATATCAAAAACTGTTAAAAATGAGAACTTTTATTACTTCGTGAAAAACATTAGCTCATTTTAAATTTGATGACAACAGCACGTCTCAAAACTTTGCAACTGCACAATGAAAGGCTGGAAAAGTAAGTGGTACTAAAAAAGAAACAGCTAGAGGAACATTTTACTACTAATTAGGCTAGCGGGCAATGGGCCGGTAACATGACTGGGTGTAAAAAGAGCATCTTAGAGCGACAGAGTTTTTCAGAAGGAAAGATGGGTAGAGGTTCACAATCCGCAAGAAACTCGATCTACAAATTGTAGGAAACAATTTCAGAATAATGTTCTTCAACTTTAAATTTCAAAGACTACCATCAAAAGTTTCAGAGACTCTGATTCTGAGAAATCTCTGTGTGGAAGGAACAAAGATCAATACTGGATGCCCGTTATCTTCAGGCCATCAGATGACACAGTATTAAAAACATCCATGATTCTGTCATGGAAATCACTGCATGGGCTCAGGAACATTTCCAGAAATCACAGTCAAGCTCTCTACCCTGCAAAGGAGCCATCCGTGAACATGATCCAGGAGCACTACTGTCTTATCTGGGCCAAAGTGCCCAGAGAAGTAAAGTAGAAGACTGTTCTGTGGTCAGGCAAATCGAAGTTTAAAATTGTTTTTGGAAAACGCTTCGTCCTCTAGATTAAATAGAAGAACCATCCAGCTTGTTGTCAGCATCTGTTTAAATGCCTGCATCTGATGGTATGGGGGTGCATTAATGCCTGTGGAATTGGCAGCTTGCACATCTGGAAAGGCACCATAAAAGCTGAAAGGCATACTTAGGTTTTAGAGCAACACGTGCTTCCATTCACATCTTTTTTGGGCATATTTGTACATTTCAGCAAGAAAATGCTAAAACGCAGGACTTTTGAACAGCTGGAATCCTATATCAGACAAGAATGGGACAACATTCCTGCTCCAAGTCCAAACCTGCCCAAACTTTTCTGAGATGTGCTGCTGCCATTAAATTACAAATACATTTTCTCAGTTTAAACATTTGTTTTCTATGTTCTATTATGAATAAAATATGAGTTCATGAGATTTGCATTCATTTTTATTTTACATTTTAAACAGCGGCCCAATTTCTTTGAAATTGTTGTCGTTTAAGTTAAGAGTGACAGTTTGTCTCAGAAAATATAACATGTGACTTAATACATGCGAGCTTGCCAAAATGTATCCTGTTGCTTCTTAATCTCTATTGCTAGACAGCAAATGGTGCTTCACACAGCTGCGCTGCAGATGAAAAGAGGTCACATAGTAGGCTCACGTGTGTGTTAAATCCTCAGCTGCTTTGTTTTTCCACTCATCTGTTTTAACCATAATAATATTTTGCTTGTTCCCCAATGTACAGGGGGCTATATTTAGTTCAGGGATTCCCTGAAGTCTTCCATGTCTCACTGCATGGTGTTCCACAAGTAAGCCCCCCATATAACTCGCTTCAAGCTGCTGTGGTTCAAAACTGGGGCAGCCTACGTAAATACCTTTTACAGGCAAAGACTAAACTTTGCAGAAATAAATGTGTATGCAAAAAATGAAAAGAGCAGTGAGTTTTCCATCTTGCTAAGCTGATACACTGCACTGCAAAGTAATCAAAGACGATGTCTGTAAGTATCATTGTTCTAGATCAAACTTTCAACCTTAAGGAAAAAAACAAAACAAAAAACAGCTAAATAAAACTCTTCTTATCAGGCAAGGTAACCATTTGAACTGTTGTTAGCTAATACACATTTAACACAAAAGACAAAATCAGTCAGATTTCTGCAAATTCTGTGACAACTCATTTTCAACAGGTGACTCTGTTCAAGCAGCCAAAAGCTCAAAAATAGGCTGTTTCTCACATCAAACAGCAAAACTTCCATCGCACAAAATGTCCTGCTCATATACACTGTTTACACACACACAATCACACACACACACACACACCAACCAACCAGACAAATACATAAAAAACACAACATACTCAATCCTGAGACAACATCTGTCCGAATAAAAACATTACAACAACAAACAGCCTGACATAGAGTCACACGCGCAGATGCACACAACCATCAGTCTTTCACACACAGACAGCAAGCAGGGGAACTAATGGATCAGCAGAAGCCAGGTTAGAGGGAATGAAGCAAATTAAAAGGAACAAAAATACCATGCAGTGGCTAGAAAGGGAATGGAGTGACAAAGTAGGTGCTACCTGAAGGAGATGGATATTTGCTACTGTCATCCCCACCCAAAGGGAAACAAAAGCAGACACCAGAGTCCTGTTAGTTAAACCATTTGGGTGATGACAGTGAGCCTGAAACTGTTCGAAAACACTGGAAACAGGTTGTTTTCTTTCTCATTCTCTAATCGTCCACATGGCTTTCCTATGACATGTTATTTAAACAAAATATTCACGTTTAATATACTATATTTAAACTATTCCTCAGACTGCCAGGACTGTTCAGTAGTACCAGAACCAAGACATCGGCAGGGTACACAGCACAGCTGTTTAAGACAACACCGACTCAGAACTTCATTAAGCAACACTTTGCAAATTTAAGTGGAAGTCTGGTGGACTTGTTTAGTTTGCTTTGAAATCTAAAGCTTTTACTTTTATTAAGAATTCTAGCTAATATTATCATTTACTGCTCAAAGCAGACAGGTATGGCTAAGAGTCCTATCCAGATATTTAGTATTCGTGATTATGTATAACAGTGGACCTTAGTTCTCAGCAGGTGACTATACCTTCTCCTTGTCGCTCGCCTCTCTTGCCACAGTGGACCCCTTAGAAAAACAAACAAAAAACAAAGACACACAGATTTAATTTCTTTTCACATTCATGCTGTATCTGATCACCTCTCCTCCTTCATTTCATTTCTTTTTCGTGTGTTCTTCTTTCCTTCCCTCTTACCTTCAGATCATATTTCTTGTAGACAGAAAGGCGGTGAGAGAAGACATTGCGAGTAACAATCATGTAAGTCTCATCCCCATCCACTGTGAGCCGGTACATCCCCAGAAACTGAGGAAGCAGCGTGTTGCCATGGCACTCAACAATAAACTACAGAAAGAGTGTGAAGAAGACAAATATATGACCCTTTTTTCAGTCACAATGGATACTTAATGCCTGTACTAACAGGGAGAGTTTATGGAATAAAGAAAGAGATTTTTAAAGCAAAGCACAACTTAGCTTTTTCCTGAGAGATGATAAACAGAGTAAAGGGAGTAAGGGGCTCCTATTACAACAGCTATCAGTGGACATGGCATGACTATGGAACCCATAGTTTTTTTTTTATCACTGCTTAAACTGCAAGATCAATAAGAAGTTGTATTATTAAAGACAACAGCTTGTCCCTTTTCCTTGTGATGTTATTTTCATCAGCCATCATCATAGGCTAGCATAATCTATTTCTTCCTATGGAATAATAAACAGTAAGTCATACATTATAGTTAAAAAAGCCCTCTTTACCTGATGGTATTTCTTTAGAATGTTGTGCATCTCGGCCACATCCTCGCTGCTGATGGTCTTGATGACGTACCGTTTGTCGTAAGAGGTATGGAAGCGGGCCCCGCTGCGTCCCTGGGCCTCACTGTTTAAGGGAGCACTGCGTGTCAGAGAGTTCTGCAAACACAGAGCACAAACAAAGATGAAACAAGGATAAGGACGTGCACAATGAAATGACAGCAGCTTGTCATCTTTGCTCTTTGACAATCCTAACTTCCCTATAAAACCTGTTTTGAAAAAGAGTCAGAACTCATATTGACCTCTCATTATTGAATAGCTGATAGGGAAATTACATTTCTGAGGTAGTGCACAGTTGTGAGGGAGCTCAGAAATACAGCAAGTAGATCTGCATTCTTATTGTTTCACCACCTCCCACACTCTAGTCTAAACATATGAGGGTTTGACCCCTACGGCTGCTGCGCTGCCAAAGCTACACACAGACGCAAACAGCTGCTGCCCAGACTTTGGAGCTCACAAGTAAGATGATCCAATACCCTGTGGCTCAATCTCTCATTCTCTAAGAATTCCTCACCCCCTCTCTTAAACTGTTAGCTTATGTTGCTTATGTTGCAGAATGACAACAAACTTTGGAGTTATGTGGCAGAAACAACAATATAATTTCTTCTTATGTTTAGAAGCTTACTGAAGATTTGCTTTTTGAGACTGCTAAAAAGTATGAAAAGTAAGAAATAACCAAGTCTTAGTGCAATATTGAAATCATTTGAGTAACAAGCTCAACACGCTAAAGAAATGCTTAAATTTATAAAATTTTTTGCAGTGGTTACCAATTTTTCTCATAATTTATTTAACATAATGGTTACTGTTGCACTCTAATGACCTTCCCAACACATAAAATAATACGTCTGACATTAAGCACCATGAAAAATAACAAACAAACCTTTAAACCTTCTGTCTTCAACAAGTGTCTAATACAGAAAATCAGTTTAATAGTGACAATGTGGCATTTTGGACCGGTGACTTTCAACTCCTACTGCAGCCAGCTGAGCCCTAATGAAAACATGTAAGAGGGACAGCTGCACTGAGCTGGGAGACAATGACATCCAAATACAGCCAACTCACATACTGCACCGGGAAACAGGGATTTACTGGGAAAGAGCAAAAACTGAAGACAGAGTGGGCTCAAACAAAAGAGGGAAAAGATGACTGCATTTGTTTTGGAGTAGTTATGTGTTTAAGTGTGCTTAGATTGTTAAAGTTATTAGACTGTGAAACATGTACTAAAAAAACATGGTTATCTTTAGTAAGTGACAACCCAATATTCAAATTTAAACCAATCTTATACTACAAATGGTAGAAGTCTTTTTTTTTTACCAAAAAGTCCTGATCATCGATGCCAAACCTCTCCCTGAGGTTTCGAAACACCAGAGGGCAGTACTCTTTGAACTTGAAATGGCTAGGCATGTTCTCCCTGTGTGTACACAAAAAAAATCAGAAAAACATAACGAAGAGTTCATTATTATTTATTTTTATTAACCTTTATTTAACCAGGAAAATCCCATTGAGATTAAAAACCTCTTTTTCAAGGGAGACCTGGCCAAGATAGGCAGCAGCAGGTGTCTCACAGTTACAGAAATTACTCAAACACAGGCAGCAACAACACACATGCAACAATAAGTGAAAGAATACAAATAAAATAAAATAAAATTCAATAAAAATTCAAATAAAAATAAATAAATAAATAAAAAAATCAGTTAAAATGACAATCAATCTAATTGAAACAGTTGCATGTTATGGACTTGGCCTCAAGGATTCATGAATGCTATTTAGCGTGTTTTGTTACTCCTTTATGCTTAATTTAAAAAACACATTATTTTGGTGACACACAATAACCTTTGAATTTAAAAAAAGAACTTACTTGTTGAACAGGTGGTTGTCCACTTTAATCTTAGAATAGGCCTTGAAGTCATCTGGCATGAGCATGATGGGAATCTGGACATGGCTTAACTCGTTTATCTGTGCAAAGAAAAACACAAAAACAGGATCAATCAGTCATGCATCTAGGAAAACGAAGCAGCTTAAAGCATGTCTGTGAAGCATGTGGTGTATAAGAGGTCCCAGAAATCCTAGACAAAATATGATGCAGTGACCGAGGAAATTAACACTTAAAGGATTCATTCATTTTATGTTTCTACACAATGTGGAAATAAAGTTAAGATGGATTGTGCTCGGTTTGGCTGTTCTAATATTACAGTTATCAATCCTACATAACTGAGATATCTGAAATTTGGGGTCCTGAAAACAAAACATTGATGGATGAATTTGTAACCCACACTAAAGCAGATATACAAGTTATTGTGCTTTATTATTTAAAAGAGCATTAACCAATGTGTCCAGGGCCATCAATTAATGATAATCTTCAGCACTGAACAACTGGCAATGTGAACATTTTAATAGATTACATTTCTAGAATCATGTCATCTACAAATCTGAAGGACAGGCAGTGAAGAGAATCAAAAAGAAATGCTCCAGAAAATGCAAATGTTTTTAAATGTACAGACAATGACAAAATGGGGACTTTAGTGACACACAGCCTGTAATGTCTATATAATGTCTAATACAAGACATAAATAGAGTCTAGATAACATGTGGATTTGTAGCAGTAAGAGAATGTGTTTCAGAAAAGTTAATCTTAATATGCTTCTTCAAGATCCTGCAGTCTGTGAAGCCCTGCTATTTTCTAATCTTCTTGATAGAACATGTTTACAGTTCAGAGCATAATGACATTTTCTTTTCAGTGTGCAATGTCATTTCTCTAGGCTCTGAAATGCAATTTTAAAAGAAACTGGGGTGTCCTCATTACTAGCTAAAAATTGAGCACTCATCCTTTCAAACCCCCCAGTGACATTTACCTTGAATTTCAAGAGTGATGCTTCAATGAACCTTATACAGTGAACAGGAGAGCTGTGATCACCTATGGTACATTTGCAGAAGCTTCCCTTGGAGCTGGCCATGCTTCACATTGTTGCACTGCACAGACCTGACATTTGCTATGAATCAGGCACAGCTTGATACACATACGATGTGTGTATTTGTGTGTGTGTTTGCGTATTTGTTGTTGGCTGCCGACAGGCTTCCTAGCAGGTTCCTTGAATCTATTAATAACCCTCCAATCATTCCACCAAGCACACTCGTGATGACGGTGCAGGGAGTAGCCTAAAATATTTCATTTTGACTGATTAATAACAAGACATGTGCATGTTCCTCTGCAGCCAAGTCTCAAATGTGATTTAAGTTTTCTACATTGCTTACAGCTAGGATTGTGCTGAGATTCATAATGAGGTGTCATATCACGACTTCAGCATCTCACTTAAACGAGGTATCCAATGTTTTTACCATTGAAGATCATCTGCAGCCTTGTAAAGTTGCAGAAATGTTGGAGACAGTATGCAACAGAAAGTTCATAATACCAGTCACAGTCAGGTGAAGACATGAATTAACAGGCTGAGCGTGGAAGAATACATCTATGATCTTGTCCACTCTCAAATTATTATATATGACGAAACTGCTATATTAAAATGTAGACGTTCAGCATTAATAATTTAAGAAAAATCTGTAACAAATGACTAACAAATTCCCAGCACAGCCAAGATGTAGGGCTAATTCCCCACAGGCTCGTGATATTCATTTATTTTGGTCAAGTGTATAATCTGAGCCTGTTCTGCCACTTGAACCTGGACCCAAGTTCACAGATGTCATATCCAAGTATGGTTCAGCACCCTGTTGTGACAGGCACTGTCGTCACAGTGACGTAATACAACAGATGCATCCTGGGTACACAAGGGAGATGTCACCTAATCAACAAAGCTGCATTTCACACAAGAGCAGAGACAATGCCTCATCACACCACACAGACACAGACACACACACGTGTCTGTGAGGACACTAGTGTTCAGCAATGACAATTGAGATGAAAATATCTGTTAGATAAAAGAGACGATGGGTCCCTCGAGGTTAATTTTTCCCCAAACTACCCTCATATGACCATTTGTGTAGAGTTACTATTTCAGCAAATGTCCTTGTTGCTACCTTTAAATTTCACAACCATAAAAACAGCAAAGGGAAACATGAGAAAGTGCCTACCCAGGATGACAATGTTGCCCTATTTTTCTACAAATGAAGATTTTTTTATAGCCTTCTACCTTGATGCTAAACATCTGCGCAGGTGCCTTTGTGGAAATGTTGTATATAAACTTCACTATAGTTGACTATAGTTGCGCCTAGCCCACACCATATAATGTTAAGTAGAGCTAATTCATGTTTCAGGCTCTCATATGACCATCCAGTTCATGTGCTTATTTTCCTCCATCTATCAAACTTACAGACAATTTCACACCACCACTTCCTTTTTGTCTCCATGGTGATGAAGACTGGTTTTCCGGCCTAGAGTGAAGTAAGTGTGCGCTGTTGCTCCATTGGACAGGAAGTTGGTGAAGATAGCATGCTTTGTCAGCAGCTCGGCATAGCCTCATCTTTCTGCACAATGACAGATGACTCACTAATAGTTGAAAGAGCGAATGAAACAGAGCTGAAAAGAAAACTGCTCCCAGACCTTTATATAAAAGAAACAAAACTAATCAGACCCGCAATCAAGATGGGTAGCCCTCAGGGACACATTTGACAATGAACAGGAAAGATGCGACCAATCATGATCATACTTATCTTTTCTGATAACACCATTACTGATTTGCAAACTATAAGCAGAATGTGTTATCAGTGGAAAAAGTTAACTTGGTAATGTAATCATTCTGATGAGTTCCTCTTGAACCTTTGTTAGTAAAGGTCAAACATAACATTTTTAGAAAGAGAAACAGGAAACATTTTCACATACCATTATTTGATAGTTGCATATATAATAGGTCTGGTCTCGCTTTTAAGAAAAACATGTTTCACTTCACTGTAGGTGGGGAAAATTGTTCATTGTTCTAGTGACGGCTAGAAAGGTTATTTAGGGTTTCTGCCAGTTAACTGTTAGCCTTGCGACCTGCAGGATCTTAGCTTTAGGGGAATTTTTGTCAATGTCTTTTAAGATTTTTATTTTATTTATTTATTTATTTTTTTTTTTCTTTTAAATGTTAGCTGTAACTGTTAAATAGGCTATTGGTGGGCACACATAAAATAACCTTAAATATCTCTAAGGAGACAAGTAAATGAAAGTAATTCACAGTCTTAGGTTAACATTGTAAATGGACTGGACTGCTACTTATAAAGCAACTTCTATTGTACTTACACCTTTCTGTCTTCTCTTTTCTTAATGTGAAAGACGATTATTAACTATAGATTAGATTCCCCTCTTGTTTTGGACCATACAGTACACATCAGTGCAAATAGATACTGCAAGTATAGTGTGATGCATTTGTATTGCTTAGTACTGATTTTAGTACTGATTTAATTTTGAACAACATAAAACCACTTTGATCTGTCAGGAAATTGCTGGCTACGAGTACTGTTCAGCCTTTTGCTGCGCCTGTGGTTTAATGTATGGTGCTGTGAATATAACCTGCTGTACAACTATTTGAATCAGCAGTACTTCTATGACAGATTTGCTATCAATACATCACAGGAGTGCAGAAGTACAGCAGCTTCAGTGCAACATTTAGACAGCATAATCAGCGCTGCTGCATGTGTTTACACGTATTAAACAAATGTGTCACAACCAGAATCAGAATAAATGAAGCACAGCCTACAGCGACAAACACAGTGACAGCTATGTCCTCCCATGGACATAGTCATAACTGGTTTTAATCAACTTTGGCAGCTATTACTAAAAGCCTGTTTTTGCTATCTTTACCAGTTGCAAAAGTTTTGCTGGTGTTGGTTTATCCTTGTGAAACCAACACCAATCTACCCATCTATGTGTTAATCATCACAGCAAAATGTGGTGCAGGCGATACACTGCAACAGGAACTTCCACAAAGGCAATTTGGAGTACTTTAGCTTATGGCCGTATGAAAAAAATAGTTTCCACAGGACATTGTGCAATCCAGTGAAAAACTATGCATGCCTTTAGGTACAGCTTATCAAATTCACTTGATTGATCACAAGCAAGTGTCACAAAATCTACAGAGATTGGTGACACTTGCTAGTGCAAATAGAGCTATTTTGGTGAAAAACAAATACCATATCAGCACAAACACCTCATACCAACTGTGGTCGAAGGGGTGATGATTTGGGTTCACTGTGCGGCCACAGGACCTGGACACCTTGCAAGGTAATTTGACCATGAATTCCTCTGTAAATTAAATCTTTAAATTGGGTCATGCAACAAGAGAGTGATTCCGCAGAAGCAAATCTACAACAGAGTTGCTAAAAAAACACAAAAAAACAAAAAACACTCGAGGTGCTGGAAAGGCCCAAAGTCCAGAACTCAACTCAATTACAATGCTGCAGCAGTCCACAAAGAGAGCTGTGCATGAATGAATGCATGCAAACCTAACTGCACTGAAGCAAAATTGTAATGAAGAGTCAGCCAAAATTCCTCCACAATAATGTGAGAGACTGATTTACAAAAATACAAAAAGGATACCAAAAAAAAAAGATTGCTTCAAGTTATTGCTGCTAAAAGGTGATTCTACAAGCTATTAAATCATGGAGGGTACTCCATTTAATAGGACTGCACAGAGTCATGTGAAAACAGTTTTTTGACATGACTGTATATCATAAAAATGGTATTTTGGAATAGTGTTGTGACTGTTAAACTTTCCAGGTGTTTAGTTGGGATGAAATTTAAGGAGTCTGAAGTGAGTTGCGGTTTACTTCATTCAGTTGCTGTGGTCATATCCTAACATTTGATTATTATTGTTTTGCAAACTGTTGAAAAGATTTACCTACAGTGTTCACAAAGCTAATATGTTACTCGGTATCTTGCATTTTTAACTTCTTTAGAACCACGGTTATTTATCTGTTGATTTAAATTTTTCCACAATGGGTGTGGTTTTGAAAACATGTCAACGTAAGTATGATCCCAATATAAGATAACATGTTCTTCTACATGCAATGATGCCGAAAAAGATCTGAGCCTGAACAATAACAACTGTTGGTACACCAACTTTCACCATAGTCCCAAGCAGTGGTGGTCTACGACATAGTACATAATACTGCATCATAATTTGCCTTCTTTCTATGGTTTACAGGAAATACAAAAAGTTACCTCTCAGTACAACTCAATATGTACTGGGGGAAAGAAAAAAAAAATACTGGCAGCAGCCAGGGGTACCCCTTAGCTTCCTAATAGATCCACCTATGGTATGGATTTCAAAATCCAATGTTGCCTTGTTCTCAACTTATCGCATTCACAAAATTTTAAGAAAACTTGGCCTCTGACCCCTGACCTTGAGGCTGAGGTCACTGAGCTACGAACTCGTCCAAGATTTTTAGTAGATACACCTATGTTATCAATTTGAAACTCCTATGTTGCTTTCTTCTCAAGTTATCACATTCACAAACTTGGGTGTCCATGTCACCCACCCGCCTGCCTACCAGGGTGACGACAACACCCCATCAGCCATAAAGGGCCAGTGCTTAGAAATGCAAAGTAAAACAGATTTTACTACCAATATCACCACTAATAAAGTACTGTTAGCTAAGCATTTCCTCCACTATTTTTTATTAAAGGCATCTTTTAAACCATGTGGTTTTAGCCATATAGGTTGCAAAATAAAGCTTGGTGACGTGTATGTCACTGATCCGCAACTGAGCTATGTGGAGATGTGGTTGATGTTATATTTATAGATTATTGGGGTTCAAACGAAATGGAAATAATTAAGAATGAAAACTATAAAAACAAAGAAGATACAAACTAACCATGGATCTGCAGAATCATTTCACTCCTACTACAGAGACATGAGCAGGATGTAATGTAATTTTGTAATGTAATTTTGCCATTGATTTCGTCACATCCTGTGTATGTTTTAAACCAGGGGTGTCAAACTCAAATACACAGTGGGCCAAAATTCAAAACTGGAACAAAGTCGCAGTCAAATGTAATTAGGCTGCGGGCCAAATTTGGCCCGTGGGCCAGAGTTTGACACCTATGTTTTAAACCATTATTATTCAATATTAGGATCTCCAAGAGGCTGCTAAGATTGTGTTTCTCTCTCCACCTCTTTTTAAAAAACAAAATACAAAACGGAAATGCGCCTATTAAATTATAGTTTGTTTCTACAGTTACCATGGTCACAAGCAAGTACATAGTATTGAAGGCGACACACATGCACACAAGCATGCGATAACGAAATGAAAAAAAATTATATGCTCAGTGCAAGAAAAACCACATGCTTCAACAAGTTCTTCTGTCTGTCACTGCCTCAGGGTGACAGGATGTGAGGTTTCAGCTTTTCTCCATAATCATCACACGTATTAGCTGTGGGTCACTCCTGCAGATATTTATAGAATCAAACTCTTATGTAATACACAGAAGCAGACACAGCTACTCTGAGTCAGACACAGAGACAATGAGGCAGGAGAGAGGGGGACAGGGCATGAAACTGAGCCACATAGACAGGATGGCAAATAAAGAGACCCTCACAAAACTAGTTAAAAATCTGCAGGAAGGGGAGGGGTTTCATGAAGAAACAGAAAGAAAAAGAATGAATAGTAGCGCTAGTATGAATTAAAATTTAGATCAGGGGGAGCCAGATTTTTTAAAAAGGAACAAAACTATTTAAATTTAAACTTGAAACGATTACCTACAAAGATAAATTTAGATCCTGCTACATAAGCCTGTCTGGTAAAATAAAAATCAACACACAACCTATCAAATTTATTTTAGTTTTAAAAGCACTGGAGCAGATTATATGCAACAGCATGTCAGAAAATGCTGGAGTCAAAGCTACATTAATGTAAAGGATGCCTTAAACAGTCACAATGCAGCATTCCAGCCAATGACAAATCTACTCACACAACAACAGCAGAACACATTCTGACACACTTCTCTTCCAACACTGCCCTTATACAAATAGACCTGACAGAAAAGCCAAAACTTTATCCCTTTTTACAGACTCCCAGGGTGAAGCTCTGAGCCAGATTCCCTGCAGAATCAAACTGGAGATGCAAGGTGTTTGGCACCTGAAAACATTTTTAAAATTAGCTTCCGGTAGCCAGGACTTTTATGCATCTTTCTAGGAAACAAGTATTTTTGACTTCACCATTGGGTAGCTGGAAAGATTCTACAGATCACGACGGCAACAGCGACCCGTCAGGAAGCCTATCAAGGTCACAGCTACAGGAGTGTTTAAGGTGTGACAACAGACAGATGGGTCACACAGCCATCTGCCTAGAGTTTTTTTGGGGGGGAAACTGAATGTCTATGAGCGTCTTTTATGCACAAATTTTCCTTACAGAATAGTTAGCTTCAAAGGTTTCAAATTTCCGCAGGCTTGTTTTTCCTCTTCAGCACTCTCTATTGTAGTGTATTGATCTGATTGGTTGATGTAGCCCAGTGGCCATCTAATCTACAGCCAAGTATTTTTTTTTAAGTGCCTGCCCTTTTAAAAGACTCCAAGGACAATTTCCCAGATGGTTCAGAGTTGCAAACCATCTGGCACATCAGGTGAGTTAGGACCTAAATTCATGCCAACAGGTTCTGCAACAGACTGGGTTCTATGAAGTCCCTGGCTCACCATGGTAACACTACTAAATATTCACAGGTTAGAGATGCAATCTGTAAAGTGTTCTTTGTAGTGTGAAAACATTAATACAGAGAAAACACTTTATGATGTTGCAATTTTAAGAAGCTAAAATGGGTCGCCAGTTTGTCTTATTCTAGGTTCATTTACATTCAGGCTAAAGCATAATAACAGCGTTACTATAAGACAGAGCCAAGAACCACACTTTTCCTTCCCTCTGAAAGCCACTACTTTCAGCAAGAATGCAGACTGTTAGTTAACTTGCCATATCCGGCAAGCTCCAAGTGCTAATTCTACGCTTTTCCTTATTTTTTGTCATATATAAGTTTACGGTTTCGGATGCTTATTTTAAATGTGGTCAGTGGTTAAAATAAACATTTTTTGTATTTTATTGAGGTCACATAAAGTGTAATATGGTCTTGCGGCCACAAAGGTCTGCTTGTGAGCACAGCAGTCCCACACACCTGCTGTGCAAACCTGCTGTGTTGCAAGGGGCACCCAATCAGAATAAATCTGTTTTAAAGGCATGGGGGCCTCTATGGGAGAGCCTTGCTTGGGGAGTAGATGAATATGGGCTGCATCAACGAGATTAAACAAAATGATTTTTTGTTTTTAATGTGAATCACTCATAGCTACTCTAGTAGAGCAAAAGATTTTAAAATTAGAATTGGAAACAAGCATTACAGGTCCTGTTTCATTCCCCCAAGCTAGACACTTAGAGCTATGGTCTAAATCCGCTGTCATGATGTAAGTTTCTTTTATTAAGTTTTATAGTGAGAAAAATCTTCCTGACAATGGTAGAAGGCAAGAAAAAGGACCAAATAATACTCTTTTCGAAAATCCACACTGCAATTTCTATGGCTTGAGGCACCCCAATCACAATTTGTAATCTTAGTGCAGCCAAAAACAGACGCTATATATGCTGACAACATTTCAAAGTACTAGGATTAAAATAAAATGGGCTACTTGCTTAAGCAGGTTATTTTAAGGAAGCTTTTAAATACTTCAAAATACATATCTTTGGTTAGCTATTACACAACAACAATTCTGATGACATACACATAGTTTACAGGATCATTTAAACATCTCATTTATTCCTATGATTGCTGGCACTTTATTTGTCTCATTCTGCATACCATTCTCACTTCACTGGACTAATATAAAAGGTTGGAACTACTGGCATCTAATCTGCATTGGAGAAATGAACGGACCAGTAATTCAAATAAGTCTGGTTTTTAAGCCAAGACAATTTGGATTATTCAGATGACAACCCACAGTGGTTAAAGAGGGTGGTTACAACTGCAGTTCATGTGTATGAATGAATGTGTTTCAATGTCCTACTGTCTTTGCAGTCTGGTGGCATTCTCAAGCCTCACCCTTTATTCACTCCCTTTTTAGTTCATGTTACTTTTGCAATCTCCTTGCTGCAACCAACCCAACATTAGTTTATGAGAAGAGTGTTAGTTCACTGGTTGGTTGCCAGGAAAAAAAACAAAACAACAAAACTCAAAGTCTCACTGAAGTGGCAAAAGTCACTTACAGATAGATATTACTGTTTACACAGCTGGTTCCTCCATTTATTAATTTTATACGCGTCAGGCAGGAAATCCAAACAGTGGGTTTATTTCAAGAGTAAACGATAGCCCCAATAGAGCAGCAAAACCCACAGGCAAACATTCACCTACCATTTATCAACGTCAAACATGGCTTATCATGTTAAATGCACAAAAAGCCCAATAATAGCCAATTAAACCTCAATCTACTATTGGAACAGAGTCCTTGCTGACTGTTGCTTTAATGGTATCATTAACTGGCGGCTTCCTGTGTGGTGTTGTAAAATTTAGATTTTTAAAGCTTATACTAGAGTACTGTATCTCTGTAATTATGCATAGTGTTACCAAGGATATGTAATATCTCAAATATAATATAATATAAGAGCTCTCAGCTCTGGAATTAACAGCAGTTTTAGATGCTCCCTATACATACAATTATAATTAATTTAATAAAAAAATGAATGATGCATGGATAAACAGTTTAAAATGGATGGATGTTTAGATGAATGGATAGATCGCTATCATAAATGTGCATGAGTAGCTAACTACTTGTCAACAAGGCAAATTTGGTAAGGGGTGGCCCTACTTATATCAATACTTGATGGCCTAAACACTCTTTGGCAGCAACTCAGTGGCTCAATCTAGTGACCTGACATGGAATGTAATTTTTACATAGCTGATAGTATGACAAGCTGAGTACCTGCTGAGAAAAACTGCAGGAGAAGTAGCCTAAGGCATAACAAGGGAATGTGCTGACGACTCCAGTGCACTGTTGAGCAATCTGAGTACAGTTTGAACATGTATTCAATGATTCTTCAAACTCTAGGTTTTTATGGTTACAAGGCACTGACCCATAATGTTTCAGCAGATAGTTGACACAGCACAAAAGTAGACACCTGAATCCGATAAATGATTATGATATAATCCTAGCTTTGACATGCAAGGACAAACACAAAAACCAACAAATGATTTTCTCTTAAATTTACTGATGTGACGGAAAAAAAAAAAAATCCATGACATAACCACAAAATTCTATTGAAGGGTTTTAAGAGCTTGGTGGCCATCTAGCTGATACAATTGCTTACATCATATCTGATAAGCAAAACCAGTAAAGTGAGGACAAATGGCATATATTTATATACATTTATCTTTCGTAGGCACTTCAATGACATTGAAAAAGAGAATGACTAATTTGTAGTGCCTAGCTTCACAGAGGTAAAACTCTTGTGTTTCTTACTTTGAGCCTTCAGGCTTAACATTAACCAAAGCCAGGTGACTGTGATCCATCTACAGACTACAGCTTAGATCTTTAGCTGCCTTGGCATCATGTATGTCAGACTATTCTAAGGTTCTGTAATCCACACTAAACTGCCACAATGACCCCTACTCCAAAAAATCAAATGCTGCGGAGTAAAAAAATAAATTGTAACACATTCCCATGAAGACTTTCCCCTCAATCTGCCCACAGTGCTGCAAGTATGTCAAATATCCACCAAATACTCCTCAACCTGCCTCAAACTGACATAGAGATATGGACAAAAACAAATTAGACTATGATCACTGCTGAAAAAGTCATTAGTGAAAATAAATGTCTGGCTATTAATAAAACAAAGTGCATCATTTTAAACGAAATAATTTAAGAACAAATAGGTGATTTATTACATTAAAAAAAAAGGTAAACATTTTTTTTCTCGTTTGTCAAAAGGAAAAGAGATGTCATTAGAAGACACTCCATTCATTCTTAGTTAATTTGCTACCATGCACATTCTTATTGTTGTTTATATATATATATTTATATATATGGCTAGCTCATTTAGCTATACCTTGGAAATCAGTTGTCCTCAATCAGTCTGGTGCCAAAAGATTGCCCTACAGTTATAACTCTGCTATAATTACGATTTTAAAAACTGGGCAAAAATCAAGGATAAGCTATATACTACAACTGTAACAAAAAGGGAGCTATCATCTATGTGTAGCCTAAATCTTTTTGCAAAACACTTCTCACAGGTATAATACTTGTGATTTGGTGCCAGAAATATTTGCATGTCCTCTGTCTGCCAAGTTGTGTGCTTTTTCCAACATCTGAGAAGTGGCCAAGTGCAGCAATTATTCAGCAAAGGAAGAGAAAGACAGCAGAGATAAGCTGTCTTGCATGGGAAGATCTGCTCTCTCATGACACAGAGCCCTAGGAGCTTATCCTACATGTGCACAACAGGAAGCCAAAGCGAGTTCACCGCACACGAACACACGCGCGCATGCATGCATCAAAACCACGGCCTAATAAGATCCACGACATTACTATTGCAACTACAAAAAGCTCACTAAAGCAAACATTACTAATGGATTGCGCTAATTGAAGCCAGTCCTGTATTTACGGTGACAGTTCAGTGAACCGCTGGACAGCTGTCACCTCGTATTTTTACTCAGCTGCAGTAACACAAAAGCTGATATCTGACAGCAAGTGAGCCTTAATGTGGAACATCAAAAGATCGAGGGAGACATAACCGTAGATCATCACAGTGACAGTGGACGGTCTGACTCACCGAGTGGTTGACTCCCCACATAACCACGCTGAGCAGAGGGTCGCTGGCACGGAAGAGCTTCACTTTTTGGGCAACGAAGTGTTTTTTCTTGGTCTTGGTTTTGCTCGCAATGGATGCGGCAATGCTGCTCGCCGAAGCCATCTTTAAGAAAACTGGCTGGTTTATTGCAGACTGTGCGATAATCCCGACAGCGTGTCTTCCCTTGAAGCTGGCACAGCGGCCACCAGCTCACGGTTCAGCAGTGTCAGTACTATTCATTTAGCCATCCCAGCAAACCAAGGTGCCCCGATTCTTTTCTTCATCTAAAGTCCCACAGAGCTCGGCTGTCGCTGTGGCCCTAGCTCGAAAGAAACTAACGTGAGGAAATACGAAGCGTTTAGCCTAATACTGCTTGCTCTTCTTCACTTAACCGTCATACGCTTCTCCGCCAGCCCACATCATAAGTCACTACTCTTCCTTCTTTAACTCTCGACTGGAGCTCTCTGCACCTCCTGCGATGTATAGTCTCACCGAGGTAGCGTTAGCATAGCCGAGAATAGCTTGTTAGCTAGCAAACATCAAAGCTAAATTTCGTAAAAACAGTAAACGTACGGAGGATGAACAATTGTTAAGCCCCGGTGGCAAATGACCCACAGAACACGCGCTTGTTTTTTTAAATTTAAAAAAATAGCACATTAGAGATGCTGAAGGGTAGCTAGACGCTTAGAACTACCAGCTAACATGAGCCTCCCCGACCTTCTCTAACCAAATGACGGCAAGAAGCAGAAGCGGACTCCGTTCACCAGCTATCTAGCCTGCAAGCTAACTACTGCCATTAGCCAGCTGCTCGGCGACTAGCGAGCGGCTCAGCCCTCTTCCTACGCGTTTGTACTTAGTCCACAGAGATGACAGGGCGTGTATCCTGTGATGTCTTTGCCCGGTTTAAATGAAAACATTGAGGAGCAAATATTTCGACGTTACAAGAATATCAACGTTTGGTCCACTCCCGCAGCGTTGATGTTCATGTGCGCTGCAACTGACAGCTCGGCGGATGGGAGGTGACGGGCTGAGCTTTGCAGTGTCTCCTGTTCTGATTCGCTGCTACTCCTGCCCTCCACTACCGGGCCCATGATACCTTTCTGTTGTATTTTAATAGCGCAAGAGCTTTTCTATATTAGTCTATATTTGGCATTTGGATTTACCCTTCTTGTCAGCAACAAAAATGTTATAACTGAATGAAAACTATGCACTTTTTCAGCGAGGCTGCCCTACATGACTGTTTTCTTCACCCACCCCCGTTTTTTGCAGCCTCTATAATAGTAATGGATTAGCAGAGACGTGCACCATCCAAGTCAATCCCTACTTGGTGTAGATCTGTAGATACGATTATATATATATATATATATATATATATATATATATATATATATATATATATATATATATATATATATATATATATATATCCACACCATCAGAGATAATGTCTTTGGAGGTCATTTGGTCTTCTGGTGCATACTATGCTGTTTCCACTGGCACAATGCTGTGTCAGTGCCTCTGTAAAAGCAGGAGGCTTCAATGTGCTGATGCGGTATAGAGCTCATTTGTTTTATGGCTCACCCTTCACGGCAGCGCATTTCTTTTCATATTGACTGAGCTCTATTTATATTGAATAAAAATATATGTTTGACATATATATATATATACACATGCTTTCTTCCAAACTTCAGTGTAATTTAATGAACAGATTCACGGACATCTGAAGAGCTTTCCAAATCTTAGTAGTTCTCAAAAGTAAACTACACAGTTAATTAGAAAACAGCACATAACCTTTAGTTGTCTGGTTCACCCCTCCATAGGTCATGCAAGTTGTGTTTTCAATAAATAAAATAATGTAATAGACACTTATACATCTAATTGCCAGACTGTTCTGTTGTCCTTTAAAGATTTATACCCCAATCCATTGAGCCATTGTTCATTTTACATGCACTTTTTGATGGCTACTGACACATTTGCTACAATGTCCCAATGATGATTTTAGTGGTATTATTCACAACCCCTTCACCTGACCTCACACTCACTCAACATAAACTTGTGCCCCCCTCGTTGTTACCCAGGATTTATTCTACCAGTTTGTGAAAATCTGTGTGTGATATGTTCACAAACACACAAACAACATAGCTAATACCTGCCAGTAGCATTGCCTTTTTTGTGTCTCTCAGCATTTCCTTCATGGACTATACTGTTTGTTTGTTTTTTTCTTTTTACTTTACTTGGATAAATAACCACCGAATAAGTCCCGATTACATAAATACATTGTCAGTGTTTCCGAAGTAAACTACTAAGACAATAGGAGCCATAACTTTTTGCAACAGGTTAAAATAACGATTGTTTAGACCATTATTTAGTTCCACATGGCACCCGTTGCCTGGCAACGTTGCGTCAACCTCCTTTTCCAAAACACAGTACGGTGAGGTTATTGTTGTCGGTTTAAAACCTCGAAGTTGCCTCTTGGTCTGGAAAGAAAACGTAAGTCGTGGTTCATTTTTGAGATAGTAATTAGAGAGCTTGCCATATGCCTGTTTTGTAAGCTTAATCTGTCGACAGTGCTACTGAGGAGTGGCATAGTAGCATAACTAGCTAGCTAGCTTTATGGGTTCACAGAGTTGAACGCATTGAACCGTTATTGGACAGCTATCTCTCATCAATATTGCTCCTCTTTAGGCCATAATATGGGAAAGAAGTCGAGGAACGAGAGGGAAACGCCAATCAAGGAAACGGTAAGTGACGAATGTTTCTTTAGGTGAGGCAAAACCTAATTAATGCATTTTTGAACCTTTGACAAGGTTTAATTCATGTCCACTGAAACACATCCATACCATGAACACAACCTACTGTACATCCCGGGAACATATCAATTAGAAAGCATGCACAACTCTCTGATTGGAACTACTACTATGGAACTTGATTCATTGGGGCTTGGCATCAAAGGTCATTAAGATTGATATACAAGCAGGTATTTGTGTCAACAAATCATGATTATTCTAACTACACAAAAAAAAATGAATGAAATTTGAATTTGCTTTAGTACATATCAAATGCTCTGATTGACACATCAAAAGCATTGACTGATAGTAAATATTATATTTGCGAGGAGGTAAGAATGATCAGTTTCATGCGTGGTGAAACATCCCCTTTACCAGTGGATAATAACACTAACACTAACTAACTTCAGACACTAACAGTCTGAAGAAAGCTAAAGAGGGAGTGTGAAACTCAAAGGGAAAAAATAGATGTCATGCTCAAAAGTGTGTCCATTTGCCACTACAATAAAAAAAAGTCTTTGACTTCATTCTAGATGATGAAGTTTTCTGATGTTCTGATGATAAAAATAAACATGTACTTTGAAATTGTGGCTTGGTCTTTAGTAGGCCTTGGGCACAAAATTGTTTGAAAACGGCATCAGGATATCATATGCATGTACATGTTCTCAGGTTGTTGCCTGTTGTTACATGCTGGGCATTGAGATATGTCCTGTCTCATTGTCCTAGAAGTATGAAAGTCAAAACGACAGACCTGACTTTATACATGTTCTATATTTCAGTTATTTATTTTATATTTTGCAAACACTCCTTCTCCCTGTTGACTCTCACAGTTTGAGCCGCTACCCCTTGAGAGCAAAGCCCCAGCAACAGTAGTGCTGCTGTTGAACTCCCCAGAGGAGGACATTTTAATCAAAGCGTGTGAAGCGATCCAGACATTTGCAGAGAAAGGTATGGTAGGGTACCCACCGCTAACCCTTCCACATATTATTGATTGTTTTTATTTCTATGGGCAACCTTGCAGCTGAATAGCAGAAAATCCTATCTTAATTTTGCTTTCAGGCTGATGTTTTGTAATGGTGTATTTTTTTGATATGCATTTTTTTAAATCCAGAAATTGCAACATTTGCAATTCACTTCATCTCCATCTGCCTAATTTTCCTGTTCATTGTCTCCCCCTGTTGTTAGGAGATGAGAACAAGGTTTCTCTGCTGGGACTTGGGGCATTAGCGCCTCTCTGCCAACTCATTACTCACAACAACAAGCTGGTCAGACGCAATGCCTTCATGGCCTTGGGCATCATGGCCACCAATGGTGCGTCAGACCAGTTACGTCATTGATGCAGATTCGACTGCAGTGGACTGGGTAGCTTACAAGCTCATGCGACAGTCTTGATTCTACAAATGACCCTTTAGTTTACCGGCCATCTATGTGTTAGTCAGGAATTTGTATCTGTTAATCTACCAGATGTTGGATTCCCTGTTCTGGTGATTTAACAATAGCAGGGTGCTAGCCTTACTGAGTAACTGAGTAGTGTCTCTTGTTTAAATCTGAAAGGTGATGTAAAGACTGCGTTGAAAAAATTAGATGCCATTCCATCAATTATTGAAAAACTATCACTCGAAGGTGAGTAATAGATATTAGAAGATTAAGATGTATTTGGATCACTAAAGCAAACAGTGTCACTTTGTATAAGTTGCATACAATCAAAATAGAGCACACGTGTTTACTTATGGCAGTATTTCTGTGATCAATTATTATTTATATTTTTATAAATAATATATCTTTATATCTTATATCTTTATATCTTATTTATTTTCATTTCTTTTCATATAATCAAATTCCATTTTTGTTCAAGATGATACAGTTGTCCACGAGTTTGCAACACTGTGCCTGGCTTCTCTGTCAGAGGATTTCCTCTGTAAGGCCCAGATCTTTGACAACAAGGGGCTGCCAACTCTAATTCAGCTGCTGTCTAGTTCTGACCCAGATGTCAAGAAGAATTCACTAGAGACCATCTCCAACCTAGTACAGGTGACCCCAAAGTCATCAGGCTTTAGGATGTAATTTTATGTAAAAATCATAAGGATTTTCACTGTGAAAAATGAACGTGATGTTTTATAGTCCTAAAAGACAATAAAGTTGTCTTCACATATTTACTGAACCCCTGAACTTTTCTAGATATAACGTGACAGGGGTACATGTGACAGTGCAGATGTTTAATGCTGTAGAATGTGTTTAACTTGTCAGCTCTGCAAGGGAAAGTATTTATTATGTCCAATTTCATCTATGTGATAATAGTGCAGGTAATAACTCTGGTGTCAGTGGTCACACTGTGTTCTGCCTCCCTCCTGCTCTACTAAGGCAGCACTGCTGCCAAACCTAAAGTATTTCTTAGTAATGAGAATGCAGTTAATGCGAACTGTTTCCTGCTGTGCGCTATGTGTGAGAAAGAGCAAATTCACAAAGTCCTGACCTATTTCTCCCAACATTTACAGATTTCATGAGTGAAAACAGCTTCAAATTTGCTCCTAGGATTGTTAAAAAAAATGCTTTCAACATTTCTGTGAACCTTTTGCAACCTTTGCTGTTTTGTCCCCATGAAGGACTACAAAAGCCGACTGGTGGTACATGAATTAGGTGGGATCCCTCCACTTCTGCAGCTCTTAAATTCGGAATTCCCTGTCATTCAGCATTTGGCTTTAAAGACGTTGCAACATGTCACTACTGACAGAGATGCAAACAGGACCTTCAGGGACAAGCAGGGATTTGAGAAGCTTATGGGTATCCTGAATAATGTGGTAGGTATATGGTTTAGGTAACATATGTCTTTATTCTGCTGGTTTGTGTTAATAAGAATAAAATAATAGAGAATCCTTTAAAATCTGTGTCCTCTGGACCTATCTTTTTATTTCTCACAGAACTTCAGTGACCTACATGCTGAGGCCTTACATGTCCTGGCTAACTGCTTGAGTGACAGTGAAAGTGTCCAACTCATTCACAAGAGTGGAGGACTGACCAAGTTGATGGAATTTGTCCTCACTCCCAGTGTGCCTGAAATCCGGTCAGGTGTTATTAAATGCATCACCAGGGTGGCTCAGAGCTGTAAGCACAGAAGGCAATTAGAGACAACAGATTTCTTTCAACTTTCCCAAATAATTTACTCCTTTTTATTTATTCTGTTATGTGTGTGTGTATGTGGGTGCTTGCCTGTGTGTTTAGCTGAGAGCTGCAAAGTGCTTCAAGAGCAGGATGTGGAGACGGTTCTGGTTGAGCTTCTGTCCTTGGAGAACATTGGTGTGATAACATCTGCCTGTCAGGCTGTGGCTGCCTTGACCTTTCACCTAAACAGCAAAGAACGCTTCAGAGAACTTGGAACGTACATCTTCACCAAGCCACCCTGAGATTAGGTGCAGTCAGCACAACAAAGTGTAATTGAGTTGGATTCCTTTGTGTTTCAGGTTGTATCAGTGTCCTGGTTCAACTGCTGAGCAGGGAGAGTTTGGCACTGAGAGAGGCGGCAACCCAGGCCCTCTCCAACTTCACTCATAACAGCGAGTCAAATGCCTTGTGAGTAACGGAGGATTTTGATGTCTTACCTATACCTCATTATTTTTGTACAGATATATGCCCTTTTTTTAACAATTCAAAATGTATGGAATTATGTATAAAAACATCTACAAAGAACAAGGCAGTTTAAAGACACAGAATGAGGCATATGAGACAATTTGTATGATAAGTTACTTGGTAATATTTATTTGTCAGACATCCAGTACACACTGTCTGGTTCATATTGATCATTCAGATGTGCTAGGACACCCCTGTCCCCAAGAAGACAAAGTATTGGTGACCTGGGCAAATCACACTTCAACCCTTGGCCCAAATAATCCCAAACATCTCTCAGAAAAGGAAGAAGTCCTGAAAATTCCCATAATGCATGCACATAAGTGCCCGTTTTTGTCTTTTATGTCCAGCATAAAGCATCCAAATATGATTTTTTTGTAAACTTCTAGACCCTTTCAGTTGTTTTCCCATTATTAGCTACATAAAATCTATAAAATCTGAATGACTTCAGGGATTTAAAGATGTGTGTTCTACTCCGGACTAGAATGCTGTCCTCCCCTTTTTTCATAAAAACGAGACACGGAATCTCTTTACTTCTTTTCCATTGTCTTCTCCACTCTTGTCTTATACATTTTTTTTTTTTTCCAGACAAGTTGAACTTCGAACTCTCGAACCCACGCATTGTATGCTTGGAAATAATATGCTTTAACAACGTATAAATTTGTAAAACTACAGTAATTGTCAGCCGTCTAACTTTTCATTAAACCTCCCTCCCTGTTTATTGTGTTTTCCAGTGAAGTGTATGAGGAAGGTGGCGACAAGCTCCTCGTCCAGCAGCTGTATCAAAGCTGTCCAAAGATAGTGGCCAATTCTGCTGCCACACTTTGCAACATGGCAGAACATGAGATCATCCGCTGTAGCATCTTGTCACATGGAGCCATACAGGCTCTGTTGGAACCCTTGAAATCTACAGTTACACAAGTCCTGGTAAACACTGCACGTTGCCTGGCAGTGCTGGCCAGTGATGAAGAAGCTAGGACGGAGGTTGGTGTTTATGTGACTTCAGAATGCTGGCTTTTTCTCATGTTCAGTAATAATAAATAACGATCATTGTTTTTAATCATTGCTGTAAACTTTACTCAAGACAGCAGGATTATTGTAAACAGCATTCGGTTTCACTTTGTGATACTACATTTGAAATTCTTTCACTAAATAACTAATACTCAACCCAAGCTAGTCAGAGTTGGAGGTCTTCAGCTTCTGGTCAGTCTACTGCAGTCTCACTCCAAGGAGGTGCTGCACAGTGCATGCTTGGCAGTGAATATCTGTGCCAGTGATGAGCCAACTGCTGTGGAGATGTGCAAATTTGGGTAAGACGTGATAGATAACACTGTCATTAGAGCATGACTGATGTGTCCCCAAATAAATGACTGGCAAGTAAAATAAATGCAATATCTGCATAGATATTGCTTAATGTGATCCCCTAAATAACCAACAGATGGCAGTGCAAGACAATATTAGACGTGACTACATGTGCCTACATTTGTCCATTTTTATATTTATTAGTAATGACAGAATATTTTTCTTTTCTTTCTTTCTTTTGGTCTATGCTTGTTGTTTCTATCTGTGTCTCAGAGCCCTGGAAATACTTCAGGAAATCAACCAATCAAAGACTCGTAGGAACAGTTTCAGTGAGTTGGCTGTGAACAGCCTACTTAACTCCAACTTGTCTTTTAAATACAGCCTGACAAGTTCTTTGGCCTCCACTGACATCATCACCTGCGGCTTCTATGATGCGGGAAAGGTATGTTGTCAGAAGTCCTTTCAAGAACTTTTTAATGCAATCTTATTAACATAGCATTAGTTGGTTGTTGTTTTTTTGAATGCAACATGACTTTTCACATAATAATTAAATTGCAACTCTTGTGTTTTCCCTCAGGCTCGCCCTGGTCAGAGGATGCTGACTTTAGAGGAACTGTCCAAGCAACCGGTTAACCAGCGGCAAGCCATTATTTTTGTCAACAAAGCAACAGTATTGCCAGGGTATGAATCTAATATTAGAGTATGGTTTGATAGTTTAAAAGGAGAAATATAAACTACATTATTTTAATGCTTGTGCTTAAAAGACACCAATTGTTTTAAGAAGCATGCTTTATTATTACCCTTTTTTTTAGTTTAGATAGATGTTTCGAGGACAAATGGAAGGTATACTGTACGTAATAGCCCTCTAAACAGTTACAGCTGACTCCTCCCACCTGGTAATAAAAGTAAATTAACCAGAACAATCACAGAAATTGACTGGGACCATTAGGTTCCTGCACTAGAAGTCACAACATGTTGTTTGCTCAGAAAATTTATTGTGGCTGTAAGATTACAATCACCCTCCCCTTCTCTGCTCCAGTCCTGTGCTCTATTCTTCCTTCGTTCCCTTTCCTCCTCCCATTCTCCCCCACTATGCCTGTAGCATAATTAGTGTGGCAGTGTACGCTAGCCCTTCTTTAGGGTGGCGACACACTCAGAGGGCTTCTTGTGATTCAAATAATGGACTTCTAAGCTTGCACCCAAAATCACAAATGTGCAAAAGCGCAAAGCGACATGCAATACACATGCGTGTTCACTGAGCCACATAACGCATGCACGCAATGAAAAAACACACCTTAGATGTTTAAGGCTGTATATGCATGCACTGTTTAATGCTTTCAGCATTTTCACAAATTAACTTTGGAAAAGAGAGCAGTACCCCCTCAGGGTACCTCTGTTCACCCCTTCACCCCTCCCAGACCCCCATTCCACCAGCATGAATTTACACGCAACACTTCAGGCATTCTTAAACAGCCTGTTATGTAACTGATTCCTGGTCTCATCCATAGCTTCTGCATGAGCCAAATTTCAAAGCAAAAGGCCTCACGATTGAATTTATTTTCTGACTTATTCTTCTGTGTTCCTATAAACCAATTAACTGATTTTTTTTTTTCGTTAGTAGGGAGACAGTAGATGTGCCAGAAGAGACGCAGAACAAGCCATCAGAGTCAGACGGCAGAGTCAGAGGAGAGCGTAAAACACCAAAGTGAGTGTGTTTGCTAAGTAGTACAACAAGTAATACCACTAACATCAGAGGTTCTGGAGACAAAAATCTTTTTTGTCCAAACCCTTTTTGGCCACAGCTATGATTATTATTGTTATTATGATGATTATTATACAATGACACTCTTTTTGACACATGCTAAACAGGAAGTTGTGCCAAAAACAATGACATTTCAAGACAATATTAAAAGATGCTACCTTTTCCTACATAAAAAATGTAGCTACATAAATGCTGCATGCTAAACAAATCATGGAGAGAGGCAGAATATCAAACAAAAATCCAGAAAAAAATAATTTCATACAAGTTATAAATTGATTTGCAAGTTATTGAGTGAAATAAATATTATATCCCCAAGACAAACCTGATTTAGTTCTTGGCAATGTCCCTTAAGCCCAAGTTTTCCTGTAGCCTTTGCAGAAAAACAGTCACAAAGAGTAATGGTTCCACAATATATGTGCAAAGATTTATAAAATACAGTGCTGTGTGTTCATATAAACCATTTTGTTGATGTCCTTTGGTTGCAGGGTGACAGTAGATGTGCCAGAAGAAACACAGAGCAAGCCATCAGAGTCAGAAAGCAGAGTTAAAGGAGACCGTAAGACACCAAAGTGAGTGTGCTTGTTAATGTGGAGGCTCAACATAAGCATAAGGTCATAAAGGTGGAATTTTAAGTAGTGATTTTCTTTCCTTGTAAGATACTGACAGAATTCTTTTCTAATTTACTCTCTTTTTACAGGAAGAAGAAGGAAGAGGAACAGAAAGATTATGGCCTCATGTACTGTATTATTATTATTATTATCATTATTATTATTATTATTATTATTATTAATATTACTACTACTAAAGTTTGTGTGTGTTCAAATACATTATGGAAACTGTCTAAACATTTTAGAGATGAGAACAATCTCTGACGCATGCTAAACACAATATAGTGCCAAAAACATTGACATTTAAAAAAATATTGAAAGATCTTGCGTTTTATAATATATTATAAAAAAAAAAAATCATGGCCCATAGTGATAATGATTAGATCTTGTAATGATATGTTCTCTTCATTATATGTATATAAAATCAGATAACATGAAGGAGATCGTTAGACACTAAAAAGAGTGTGCCTGTTAATATGAAGGATGAGCATAAAGCAGTGTCACTAACATTGATCCTGTGATGTGAAATGTGTGATAGAGTTCACAAAGGGGGAATATTAAGTAGTGATTTTCTTTCTTATTTTAAGGCACTGACTCCCCTGATTTCTTTTCTAATTTATTGTGTTTCTTCAGGAAGAAGAAGGAAGAAAAACAGAAAGATTATGTCCAGCCTGAGTCTCCTGTAGAGAAACCACAGGGAATGATGGAGGATGTCTCATTGCAGATTCTAATAAAAATTGCCAAAGAATGCATCTTTCCACTGAATGATGAAAAAGAGCAGTGTGAATCCTTAGCCAGGTAACGTATTCATGCAGAAACTGGCATGCAAAGAGAGAGCGAAGTAACTTATCAGCAGCTATTGTTTAAAACAAATCTCTGGAGTTATGGAAACACATTGAAATGACATTTACACACCAACTCTTAAAATGTCAGGAGAGCTGACTAAAAATGACAGCAGTGGTATGCAATGCAGACACTCTGCTAACACATTGAAATACAATACCCTGAGAGATCAGAATGGAAAACAAAGACTTTATTTTAAAGGTTTCTGCATTTTCTTTGTTTGGGTTTGCTCTTATTTTCAGGCTGGTGAGCGAAGCCATGGGGGGAGCAGTGGAGAAGGAAAAGATGCACGAGTTTTCTTGGATTCTGCACCTCAGTGAGCTGAAGATTCAACTTCAGTCTAATGTTATTCCCATTGGTTTCATCAAAAAGGGAATCTACTATCACAGGGCACTCCTGTTCAAGGTACAGATTCTTTACCCGCATGGTAGCATTAGCATGATGCTACCATGCTACCATGCTACCATCATCATCTTTCCTAATATTTTTTATTTCTGACTAACATGTTTTGACATCCCAATTTAAGCTCTGTCTCTTTAAGGTCTTCTCCATAATATTTGTTCCCCAGCCTATTTCTCAGTCTGACATTCTTCTGTCTCCTCTTTTAGTCACTGGCTGATTGCATTGGACTGAGCTGCACACTTGTTAGGGGAGACTACAACCGTGCTTGGAATGAGGTTCTCCTTTTCAGTAGAAATTCCTCCAACAAGCTGCACTCTTCACAGCCCTGCCGCTACATAGTAGACCTTGTGCACCAACCTGGAAACCTGTTTCCAGTCAATAGCCCAGCTGCAGTCCAATATCAAACTATATAATCAGTACTGTATTGTTTAAATACCACAGAAGGTAACGCTTTGACATCATATTTTGTCTGATGTGCATCAACCGATTTATATGTAATGTGTGTTTATGTGTACATGATGGCGGACCTCATCAGTTGACTATTTTTTTTTTCTACATATGCATAAGGAAAGCAAAATCTTGCCTATTGTGGTGTTTCTCTATTAATCACAGTGATTCAACCTTTGTACTTCAGCATGGGTCCAACATGGTGAAGCAATGTTTTTGCCAATGTGCAAGCTGTAGTTGTTTAGAAAGTTAATGCTTCAGCTAGAGAACTGAAAATATCTCTTACAGCTTCATTCCACCATCACCAGCCTAGAGCTTTGGATCCATGCTTTCATGTTTTTGAACCTACCAGAAAGATGTTAGTAGAAATTTATACTCACCAGACCAGACATCGTTTTTCCAATCTTATAATTGTCCAATTTTGGTGAGCCTGTGTGAACTGTAGACGTACATTCCTGTTCTGCAACTGGTCTGGTCATCTGCTCCTGTATCCCAGCTGCTCCAGGGTCTGAAGTGTTTTGTATTCAGATATGCTCTTCTGCATGCCTTGGCTGTATGAGTGGGCATTTGACTTACTGTTACCTTCCTATCAGCTTGAAGCAGTCTGGTCATTCTCCTCTGACCTCTGGCATCATAAAGCATTTTCACCCAGAGAACTGCTGCACACTGGATATTTTCTTTGTTTGTGTTATTGTCTGTAAACACTAGAGATGGTTTTTGGGGAAAATCCCAGTAGATCAGCAATTTCTGAAATACTCATACCAGCCCATCTAGCACCAACAACTAGGGCAAGATTTAGGCACTTAAATCACATTTCTTCTTTTCTTTCTTCTTTCTTATGCTCAATTTGAACTTCAGCAGGTTGTTTTGATCACGTATAAATGCGCTGAGTAGCTACCATCTGATAACTCATTAGATTTTTGCCTTAAGGAACAGTTGAACAGGTTGGCTCAAGTTGGGAGTTTGCCTTGTAATCGGAAGGTTGCCAGTTCGAGCCCCGGCTTGGACAGTCTCGGTCGTTGTGTCCTTGGGTAAGACACTTCACACGTTGCCTACTGGTGGTGGTCAGAGGGCCCGGTGGTGCCAGTGTCCGGCAGCCTCGCCTCTGTCAGTGCGCCCCAGGGTGCCTGTGGCTACAATGTAGCTTGCCATCACCAATGTGTGGATGACTGGATGTTTAAAGCGCTTTGGGGTCCTTAGGGACTAGTAAAGCACTATACAAGTACAGACAATTTATTATTATTAACAATTAGTATTCAATAGACACTTGCAAAGATGGTTGTGAACAGCAGATAGATGTGGGAATCCCACCAGTACTAAGAAGAAATGGCACAACTGACATCACAAACTAAGACTGAAGGAACAACTGGAGCAGATGTGAAAGGAAAAGGCTAAAGTAGTCACAGTGGAAATGGAAACACTGAGTGTTGTAATCCCAAAACCGGAAGAGTAGCTCCAACAGATTCCATACACAACATCAGAGGTCTTTGTGCCGAAGAGTGCAGTCCAGGAGCAACCACGATATTGTGCAGAAACTTCAAAGTCCCCTCAAGTGGACCCGAGCCTGAGGATTGTATTTATACCTCCTCTCAGGGGATGAGGTGGAGATTTTATATACATGTGTATATGGACTTTGTGTAATAGACTGGCAAATAGCCAATATTAGCTATTAACTAAAGCAAAGCATACAGGAGCAGGTTAAATAAATAACAATAAATGCTAGAGAAATCCTTTCATGTTTCATGTCTCTAAAATAATTAAATAAATAAATATGGCTTACCTATTTGAATGTCATATTTTTTAAATCAACAAATATCTCTGTATCAGTCTTAAAAAATCTAAAATCTAATCTTAGATTTTTTTTATTTTAAATTTTTGATCCATATGCGCACTCCCATTCAGCAGCGCTTACTGCGCTATTTGCACAGTGCTGGCAATAAAATACGACTGAACTCCCTCCACTTTGACCTTTGTAGCTTCAGTTGTGTTTTGTGACCGTGTAACCCCGCTAACAGCCCGGATAAGCCGAGCGAGGACCAGCCCAAACTCGCCGCGGCGTGAAAAATCTCGATGGGGCAAGTTCGCTTGGCTGCACTGAAAGCTGCACTTTAGTCGCACTTGACTCCACTGGAGCAAACATGTCTCGTTTCGTCCGCCGGATTGTCGCTGTTGCCTCTCAACACGCCACAGCCAGAGCTGCAGAGTTACCGAGGAGGTTCCCCGGCATAATCCGTCCCGTGTCCACATCTCAAGGTACCGTGTGCGAACTTCTGATTTATATCAGCGCTGTACTTGAGCTACAGCTCCCTGCACCTGCACCATCATGCACGAATGTTTACTATTAGAGGTTCTACATCTCTGTTTGAAAGAGTATTTCAGAAGTTAAGTGGAAATTCTTCGAGATTAGGATGTTTATATTTTAGTCTTAGTCATTCTTTAAGAATATATTTCCAAGCAGCCTCACTTTCTCAGCTTTAAAGATTTCAGAGTCTGTATTATTAATGGTAATGTGCTCAGATAAGAAAATGCATGAATTAAAGGAAACTCTGCCCCAAATGTGGTTTTAATGATTCACTGTCTCACACACACACACACACACACACACACACACACACACGCACACGCACAAAACATGCGGTTTGTTTTAAATATGCATATCTAAAATGTGTGACCTTTGCTCTGTGCAGGCCTGCAGTCCCTCACACGTTACAGTGAGACTACAGACTGGCATAAAAAACTGACCCCAGAGCAGTATGTAGTCACCAGAGAGAAAGGAACTGAGGAGGTGAGTCCAGTGTATGAAAAAAACAAAAAACAAAATGTAATATATATATATATATATATATATATATATATATATATATATATATATGTAACCTAATACCAAAGAAGCTTTATGTTCAGAATTAATAAGTGGAAGGTTACACGTGCACATAAGCACACCAGCACTTATCTTACTTTCTCAGAGTGACATACATTATCTCGTCAACAGCAGCACATTCTCAGGTGGACTTTGACCTGCACTGTATCACAACGACACACTTTTACTACATTATGAATTAAATACAGTCCGAAAAATGAAACGCAGAGATATTTCAGCTTGTTATAACAGGACTAAGGACAAGTCGTTGTTTTGCACTTGCAAAAGAACACACAGGTAGTAAAATGAGCTGTATTTCTGCTCCTTACATTGTGATCTGGTGTGTGTGTGTGTGTGTGTGTGTGTGTGTGTGTATTTGTGGATGTTCTTAGCCCTTTAGTGGGATCTACCTGAACCATTTTGAAATGGGGATGTATCACTGTGTCTGCTGTGATGCTCCACTCTTCAGGTAATACATCTAACCAATAAAGGGGTATGCACATTTTCTGGACTGGACCATAATCTTTTATTAAAACTCTGAAAAATGAGGGCTTACTGGTATAAGATGATTTTGCTGTTTGCTCAGTTTTTTAAAAAAATCAGCAGATGTTTACTAAATTCTTCCCTCCTCTCTTCATAGCTCCGAGGCTAAGTACAACTCCGGGACAGGCTGGCCAGCATTCAATGAGGCTCACGGGACATGGGAGGGTGATGAAAGCCACACCTCCATCATTCGGCGCCCTGACAACAGCCTGGGCAGCCCTGGGACAGAAGTCCTTTGTAAAAATGTGAGTTGTGCTAGGAACCAAAAGAAGCCAAGGTTTCATTCAGTTTAGCTGTGATACTTGTTGTTTGTGCTATAAAGCAGAGGTTAAAGTAAAAAAATGTGCACAAACCTCTGACTTTTTTGTGTTTGTGTATCTGGGTCACACAGTGCGATGCCCACCTTGGCCACGTGTTTGATGATGGACCAGACCCAACAGGACAGCGCTTCTGCATCAACAGCGTTGCCCTCACATTTAAAACCAGAGAAAACGACAAACCTGATGAGGATGAGTGTAACTGATGAACTTAATCAAAACATTAAAAAAACAGGACCAGTTTAAAGAACTTCCCTTTTGATTTTTGTGGGGGGTTTTTTTAAGGGAAAAGCTATCTGATGTGCAGTGGGATGAATTGTGGGTTAAACTGGAAGTGAATTGAAACCAGTTTTATATTGCATATATTAATGGATGTATGGACTGGAGAGATGTCTACACAGGACAGGACTACAGGACTCACAGTAAATCATTTTTCTGCTCCAATAATCTTTTTTCTGTTCTCTCCTGGTCACTGGTGTTTTTACTGTTTACTAATGTTTAAGTATTTTGCCTTAACTGTCATCTGAATGAAGGTCTTCTCATATGAGCCACTTAGAACATATGTGTAGGATATGGGAACCCATTAATGCCACATTTTAAAAAAAGTGTTTTTAACAGCATATGTTTAGCATATTTTCATATCTGGAAAAAACAGTCAAAAAATTGTTGTTCTGCAGGATTGCAAAAACATTGCTGTGTTTTTGGTTTGTAATCTGAAGTTGCGTGTACATATCCAACTGAATTGATGGCAATCACGCAAACGTGACCGATCCTTTTTTTTTTCCAATAAATTCACGTCTAAATCCAGCGCTGTGCTGCGATGACCCCCGATGTTTGCCCGTAATTTATTGCTGCCTCTTGTTGTCCAGATGTTGTCATCTCTACCATGAAGTTAATATTTAACTCAGCAGGCCATCCTCTGTTTCACACTGTTTGTCTCTGGGTCTCTGTTTGTTTAACCATATCTTCTGGGTATATGTGTTGCAAGTTGAGTAAAGCAGAAAGAGAACAGCTGAAGGGAGAAACAGAGCAGGGTGGACAGAAAACCTATAAAACAAAAACAAGAATTGTTTGTCAGTGATACAATGGCTGGACTATGGCGTTGCATACTTGTCGTGGTGATGTTGATGTGCGTGTACCTCTGGGATTCTGCTGAGGCTGTAGGTGGAGCTAAGAGTCGACCCCGACCCCAAAGACGACCTCCCAAGAAGCCAAAGATCACACCTATTGACCTGACCCAACCCGAACAAGACATAGACATAGAAAGGGTAAGAAATAAGATAAAGAAGCGGAATATTTTCACTACTGCTGCATTGGGCCCTGGCTGCTCAATTCAATTCAGTTTATATAGTGCCAAATAACATCAGCAGTACTTTATCTTTTTCTTTTTTTAAGTTAATCTTTTTAACCTTCTGCTGAAGACAGTGAGATTCATGAAAAGCTGCACTGCCAAGAGACCGACTGTTTCCAGGCAGTTGCAGACATCGCCAACACAGCAGACAGCTCTGTGTGCTGTTATTTTACCTCTGAACACTGTTTTTTTGATTGTTGTACCGTGTCATAGTATGATAATATACAAATAGGACTGCAGAAGAATCTGTGGAAACTATGTGAAAGTAACTTAATGGTGGATGAGTCAATATAAACATAAGAAAATAGCCAGAAAGCTATTTTATTGCTTTGATTAGATCATGACACACACACACGCATATACACACAAAAGCGCTCTCTCCCACTGGTCTAAGAATAATCCAACAAGTTTTTGTCCTTATATTCTATGTGGAATCGAAGTATTCAGAGACTTGAACACGTCAAAGGCCAGTTCTGAGAAGCCTTTATTCTTCAAACTTTCGATCACCGTGAAAGCTCTGATTTTCATGGATTACTGTGGGGGCTGCTGATGCAGGCAAACTTGCATAATTGTGTCAATATTGTGTTTGAGGCAATGAGGGAATTTTTCTGTGCAGGTGAATGGATATGAAGGTGATAGAGCAGGGCATTTAAAAGAAATGTTTTGTTTTTGTTTTGACATGGGAACATTTTTGGAATTTTGATTTCAGTGGGATGGGATGAATTAGAATAATCCGATAAGACTATTTTTTTTGTCTATGACAAACTGATTGATTTTGAGATATTTTGAAATCTTGTTTTTTCCTTTCTCTGATTGCGTGTGTCCTAGATGCTGGGAACATGGTACCTGCTTAATACTGCCTCCAAATGCTCTTACCTGTTAAATCACGGGACCAAGGTGGAGCCAACAGTAATCACCATTACTCGTACCGCTACCTCTAATGAAACGCTGTCTGTTAGCACCAAAACAAGGCAGTGAGTACAGCTGCACATATGGCTGATTTCTTCTGTATGTTCTTTGCTTTCTTTCTATTTTTTTGGCAGCAGAGGGAGCCAATGTCTTGAATCCCTCATTCCATTCTTATTGATATTATTTCTTGCCATGTGTTTAATGTTATTTATTCATCTTCAAAAACAGGAAAGATGAGGTAGAACAGTTAAATCCGTCAGCTTTTCTGCTAACTCTTTTTTGGCCAAACTGACCTAGAAGTATAATATCCCATTTAAATGGAAAAAATGTGGCTTGTGTTGTTTTTGGAGAGCATTCTATGAAAGCTTTTGTTGTTGTATGAGTGCTATGAAATCTTTCTGGCCTCAACAGAGAAAAAACAAGTTTTATTGATTAATTTGTCATGCACTGTCTGAAAAGTACAAAGTCTTCTCTTCTCTTCTCTTCTCTTCTCTTCTCTTCTCTTCTCTTCTCAGCAATCACCAGTGTTGGGAGATATTACAAGTCTATCATCTAACATCAGTCCCAGGAAGACTGACACTGAAAGGTCAGTTTTGTTTCTTAGTGTCCCAGAATAAAGCAGGATCCTTTGTGTACTTTGCTCTCTGTTCTCTTTATACCAGGATCTCCCCCTGAGCAGAATATTGAGATAGTGATTGGGGATACAGACTACAATTCCTATGCCATCATGTACTTCCAGAAACAGGGCAAGATCACAATGAAACTCTATGGTAGGTTCCTCCCTTACTTTTTTTTAGGTACTTTATATTGAGCAGCACAGCAAAGTTGATGCTTTATTACTTTGGTAAATATGTTAAAGGGTTTTTGTGTTGTGCTGTGTTCGCAGGGAAGTCTGTGGACAATCTGTCAGAGCCGCTGCTAACCAAGTTTGAAGAGCTTGCTGCAAAACAGAATTTGCAGCGGGCCTACCACTTCCCCTTCCCCACCTACAGTATGGCTAATTTTACACTTATCATACAGAATACTAATAGCAATCTTATTTCATGTAAGCTGGCATTTTGAAACACATGATGACTGCATAGCTAGACAAGCTCTGGATCTCTGATAGCTAGATTAACCAAATGAATATACCGTGTTACGTTTGAGAACACAATCCAAATATTTTCTGAACACAGTGCATTACAAAATAACACAACAACACACTACATATGTAGTAAATGACTGGTCAGAGTAAGTCACACTACTACCAGCCATATGTTCCTATATAGTAAAAGCTCCCCAGATGGCTAAATAATGGCATGTGAATTTATTTTTGCTTTCCAGGTCATTGCGGTGATGTGGATCGAGATCATGTAATCAGTAAGTTACATGCTGTTTTTTTCTTTTTAAACATTTTTTAAAAGTATTAACTTAAGTGACGTGTGTACATAAAACCGATCCCCTAAAAAGAAAGGGTGATAATGTTTAGATTTGTCACAAGCAAAAAGCACAAGCATGCCACTGAGCCAAACTTATATTATTTTTCAGGTTTTTACTTACTGGTGTAGTATGCAGGCCTAGTGCTGACAAGTACATCCACGAGTAATTGCATTGCATTTCCCTGGCAAAGCGCTCATGACTTATTTCCTAGCATTTTCTCCCATGTACTGTAAGAAGCTTCACTGATTCAGTGCAATATAATAAATAATATTAACAAATTGTATTTATGCAGATTTTTTCTTAACAACATGTTTTACATAAAGAACCGCAAACAAGAATTAGTGGCACCCCAAATGAGCTGCAGCTTTGCGCTGTGATTGTGGCTCACGGCACTTTTTCCTCACATGTTACTAGAGGAAAAAAACACACTCGTCTCAATCTATTTGTGTTACCTGGTTAATATGTTCTTTATAGTTTTCTCTGTATTATCTAAGCTAAGCAGTATGTTATGAAAAAAAAAACAAGTTATTGACTTAAAAAATGTAATTAAGCCAAAGGCAATAACCAGTGTGCAAAACAAAATGAGGAGAATAATTCAGATCCCCTTTGGGCAGTAACTTAAATGTTAATATGTACAATGTTTAATTTAAATAAATGAACAGTTTAAATGTGTTAAATACCGAAGCACAGCAACAGTGTACATTTCATTTAGGTTAAAGCTCTCGTCTAGTTTCCTGCAGTGTGATTTGATTTGAATAGCTGATGAGGATTCTTGAAAAATGTTGTGAAAGCTAAAATCACCATGTGATAACAGTACTTGCTCACTCGGTGAGTACCTCCCTACTGACCTCCTCAGAATCACGTGATTTTTGTGTACAGTAACTTTGGGAAATTTAATGAGGTCATACAACCTGAAACTGAGTTTGACATTTTTGATCCCTCATAAGTACAGCAGACAGATGTGACATTTTCAATGCTAAAATGCACATTTGAGCTCTGTTAAAAACTGCAAATAAATCAGTTTTGCATACTCTAAAGTCAAATAATAATAATGGATTGCATTTTATATAGCGCTTTTCGGGGCCCTCAAGGCGCTGTACAATTCCACTATTCATTCACACACTGGTGGAGGCAAGCTACAGTTGCTACACCTGGGGCAGACTGACAGAAGCAAGGCTTCCATATCGTGCCATCGGCCCCTCTGGCCATCACCAGTAGGTGGTAGGTGAAGTGTCTTGCCCAAGGACACAACGACCGAGACTATCCGAGCCGGGGCTCGAACCGGCAACCTTCCGGTTACAAGACGAACTGCCAACTCTTTGAGCCACGATCAAGATTTTGACTGAGGCCCCAGTCAAAATCTTGTTTTTGCTCAGATGCGCTTTTATTTTATGAGACAAATGAGTTAAATGGCAAAATATCACCAGTTAAATGTCTATACTGTAGATTAACAGAAGCATAAAGATTCTTCACACCATGTGGGATATGTAGCTGGTCAAAGCAAGTTATAATCATGGCTAGAGCGTGGTATCAAACATGTGGGTAAAATGGTACATGTCATGTGATTCTACTAGTTTTGACCAACCTATGTGGTGAAGTGACCATTCGAAATGGAGTCAAAATGCACTTTTTGATCATCTTGCATATTTTGTACAAAAAAGATTTGACAGCTATAAGTAGGAAGATATCACAGAGTGTTTCTAAGCGGGAGACCCACTGTTGAATAACAGTATGACTTTTTTTTTTTTTTTTAAATGGCATCATGTATCACTTGGGGGAAAAAAAGAAAAAGAAAAGTGAGCCAGACCTTCTCAGAAACAGTGCTGACTTTTGTTCCTGCAGGCTGTGCTCCTGCAGTCAGTTTTTAAAACGTTGTCAACACGTTATCTAACTTCCACTGCCTGCTGAAAAACACCATCACAGTTTCTCTGTAATTTAACCTGGCATTCCTTGTTTAACAGATTGTGTTCCCACATGCTGAAGAGGTGGAGCTGAGGGACGATGGAGAGCAACGGTTTTGAATTCACCAAAGACTGAATTAGGGCCCTAACATTAAATGTCCTCAGCCACACATTGAATAAAAGGACATAAGATTCAAATCAAGCTGTTGTTGAATGCTTTTAATTGTCCTTATTTGCTGTTTGCTAATCCTGTGGTGAGATGGAAGTGTCAAAATGTGTTTTTTTCCCCCCGAGATTTACCATTGAGAGGCGAATGTGCGTTTTTGTTTTGTGCTTGAGGATGCAAAAATTGGATGAGGGGGCCAGGAATGGAGATAATAAGGCCCAGATGTCACAAGGGTGGTTACAAAACTCACCAAAAGTGCCTCTTACCACTTTCCCTCGCTCCAACCAGCACCTCTCTCTGTGTGTGTGTGTGTGTGTCCCTGTTTGTGTGGATGTGTGAGTGTTTCATAACCAGCTGATTACAAGTCTGTGCTCGTCTGGTCTCATAACAGAGGAGAGGTTTGATAAGTCATCGGTACATGTCAGCAAAAATAAAGAATTCACAGCTAATCAGCACTTTATGTAACAGGCAAATGATACAATACACAGAAACAAAGTCAACGGGGGATTTGTTGTAACATAAATGCAATATTTAAATTTAAACACGTCAATAGTGCATGCTCCAACTCCCTGGTAGTTACAAAACTCACAGGTTCTCACCGAAATTCTGCATGCACCAAAGGTTTTATGAAAGAAAGAAAGAAAGAAAGAAAGAAAGAAAGAAAGAAACCAGTACAATGATGTGAGTCAGTGCTCAGAGGCTGCAAGGAACAATCAAGCCACTGTATGTAACACTGGCAAAGTTATTTATGAGAATGATTTTTATTATTTTTTTCACCATGAAGTTCTTAAAAATCCCTGACCATGCAGGAAATACTGGATGCCAATGGTTTATCATATCCAGAAAAATGGAAAACACACTGATTTTATACATGTGACATTTTGGCCAGGCATGCTTGGACACGAATGTTTAAACCCCATCCCTTCTACCCCTGTGTCCTGGCTCTATTCACACGTGCCAGTTGTGTAACAGCCGTGATTCGCGTGAGGGTTTTTGTAATGGTGTAGCGAACAGCAGGATTGTGGGGAGGGGGAGTGGGGAGGAGACAGAATAGGGGTAGGGCAGTACCCTGCAGCAAATATAAGAAGCCTCCACTTGCTCCTTCCCATCAAACCGCCTTGACACTCCTGATCACTCCTTGCTGCCGAAGCACTGACAGAAGAAGCCATGAGGAGCACACTGCTGAGGATGCTGGCCGCCCTGGTGTGCGTGCTGGCTGCATGTGCAGATGTCATGCCCGTAAAAGACTTCAACCTGGAGAAGGTAACAAATACACATTTAAAAAGAAAGAAAGAAGTTATTTGCGTCTGTCTTTGGGTTGTTGCACAGACAAAAACAACCCCTCACTTTTAGAAAGCAGAGGGGAAGCAGTAATGCAGGTAGGGTTTAGATAACCTCTTTTTAAACAGTGTTTGCTTTCTTACAGGTGGCGGGCAAGTGGTACATGGTTGGCTTTGCTACAAATGCTCAGTGGTTTGTGAACCACAAAGCAACCATGAAGATGGGGACTGCTTTCTTAACTCCTACTGATGTAGGAGATCTGGACCTCTCTTACTCCAACCTGAAGTGAGTATAATTGTGCTTTCAAAATAAGATAAAATAAAATAAATTAAATGGCAATGATTGTCTTTTTTAGGGAGGATATCTAAACTGGTCATTTTTTCCCCCATTTAAGTACTGATGGCTCCTGCTGGAGAATGACTCACCTGGCTAAGAAAACAGACACTCCTGGACGTTTCACCTTCCACAGCCAAAGTAAGTAGAGACGCCTTTAACACTGCCCCAAAAACTGACATATATTTAAATACTTAGATTTAACAGGATTTCTGTGACCCCCCCAGCTTGGAACAATGACAACGACATGCGCATTGTTGACGTCGTTTACGATGAGTATGCCCTGGTCCACACCATCAAGACAAAGAATGGGGTGTCCGAGGTCCTCAACAAGCTTTACAGTGAGTTTGTCTTACCAAAATAAGAGTAGCTTTCTAATGCTCTCCAGGATTTGCTCATTCTTGAAGAGCGCCGTCATTTTTCATTGTAGGTCGCACTCCCGACACCAGCGCTGTCCTGCAGGAGAAATTCTCGCAGTTCTCTTTGGAGACTGGTATCCTCGCTGAGAACATTGTTATGCTGCCCAAGAATGGTAAGTTAACAGTATCAACAATGTAACTGATTCTGTGAGCGAGGCAGACCTTTGCTCACCAGCCTCTCTAATATGCGTTACAGGTGAGTGTCCCGACGCCTGACGAGCCCAAATCTTCCATCTCAGCAGCATCCCCCACCACATTCGTCCAACCCCTCTCCCCCCCACAGTCATGACGGATTCACAAAGCTACACCCTGGGACAATGAACCTCAAGCATTTCACTGTTTTCTGCTGCACACCAAAGACCAACCCTGATCCTAGTTGAGCTCTCATACTTGTCAACATGCACATTAACATGGGGCATCAGAGTGTAACAATAAAGGCCTGCTTGTAAGAAAAAAAGGGACCGAAGTACACGGAAATATTATAAGTTGTCTTTTGTAACTGCTGATTTCTTTTGCAGACTTTTTTTTCCCGTTTTCCAACCTCAAAGCTAATAAAGCTGTTAAAAAAGTGTCTGATTTCACAATAATTTCATGTGTGTGTGTTTTGTGAAGGTTTTTTTGGAAGCTACGTGAATATTTTAACACACACTGCTCCCTATCAGCTCGCTGTCAGGCATGCGAGAGTGTGTTGGATACTTTACCACATTACATTAGGACACAGTCCTTGTCAAAGGGTTTAAGGATGAGTTGCAGTTATGCAAATATGCAGCTGCGTATGTTACAGGCAGCGATTCAATCGACAGACATAATGAAATGAAGATTATAATAACACAAACTGATTATGGGGCAGCTATATTGCTATTTAGTTCTGGATCATGGCAACAGTAATAACAACGACAAGACAATGCCTCGGTTCAAAGGTGTGGGCAGACAAACAAACACAAAGTAATCAGAATTATTTAATTACCAGGCACGCAGGCCAAATCCCTCCTGATGGAAAGCAGTGTAGCACTAAATTTCTGATGAGTAAGAGATATAAAGACCTGACATCACTTTAAAATCAAACATGCTGAACCTAAGTGAGCACATTTATCTGCAACTTTATCGTCTTAAGGACACTTCAGTCCTTTTTTTGTAGCGCCTCATTGCTTTGGGTACCTTTGTCAGCAAGTTTATATTTGATATACTTTCATATATTACTTATTACTGATTCTGAATATAATTCATCAGCTATGAGCTTTTAACTTTATTTAGTTTGGTAATCAGCTGTCATTAATCATCAGTGTGTATGCTCTGCAAATCTGGGTGACTAAGAAGGTGCACAGTCTGCCCACCAGAGGGCAGCATATGACCTTCTGGAACTTCCACATTTGTTCATTACGGGCTTTTCAAAAGGAAAAACTACATAGCGTTTATTAAGTATTATATCAGTTTTATATAATTTTAACTTATATAAGTCGAACTAAAGCAAATAGGTTAGATTCTTCCATAGTCCCTGTTTCTTAATGGTTACATGGCTAAGACACAAAATGCTCCTTGAATATCTTTAGTACTGCATCATTACTGCGAATGTCTGAACAAGAAGAAGAAGACGAAGAAACTGCTATTAAAGATCAAACACTCTTTATTGAACTCAAGAGAACTAAAAGCAAAACATGTGGGTTAAGGTTTTGCCTGTTTGCGCTGATAATCAATTATCATCGCCGTTAAGTTCAAAACATATATCGAGGGTGAAGTTATGCATTTTAAAGTCTGAAAATCAAAATCCAAAAACAACAAAGCATCGGTAGAGTCACTTGTTTGCCCTACGGGATGCGAAGTAAAAGCAGATGAATTCTTCTTTGAGGCCTCAGTAGAAGGCAAGCTGAGCTCAGCAGCTGCTCATAATGTCTCACATGAAGTGATCCACAGCAAGCGCTCGATCACGAGGCGATTCGTGATTCACCGCGCGAGCAATTTGATCAAACAGACATACAAAATAAAGCAATTTCACAACAAAATAGAGTTGGCAGCAGGTTTTAGCTGTAACACGTCGTTCTGTAGAAGCCATGGTAAGGTAAACAGGTAAACATAAAATAACTTAAACATAAATAGATCTTACATGATTTGAATGTATGTTGGACCGCAGTTGCACACTGCAGGGTGACGCTCGTTTCTGCCTCCTCATCCTAAACATGTTTTTCTTGCAAACGAGCAAATGACTCACACTTCATCAAACATGCATGTTGTTGTGTGCATGTGTGAGGGGAGGTGTAAGCTTGTGCGTTGAAGCTGCTACTGCTGCACAAATACTTGGAAAGTCTGGCTTTTTTTTTTTAAATTTCAAAACAAGTTTTTTTTTTCCGACCAAGATTTTTCTGGGTAAGTGAACACAGCACCATTTAAATACAACATTAAAAAAAAAAACACCTGAAAACGCTATTAAGTCCGATTTCGTGCAGCAGCAGTCAAGTTTTTCCTCGCAGGTTCGTGATAAGTAGTGTGAGGCAAGGCCAAACGGCTCAGCACCTTGAAGGCACGCTGGAATAATAAGCCAATTATCTTCTTAACTTCGTCCCAGGTGTTTTTCAGATATAAATTGATTTTTCATTTCACGCTGCTTCGCCCACTTAATGCCTAGTGCATCGATGAAAACTCAGTACGCATCAGTCAAGCTGTTTGGTCTGGTCTTCGCGCATGCCCAAACGGCCCCTTCTAAAGCTCATTTTGCCCTAATTCACCTACGCATATACGCACAGACGCATGCATGTGCTTTAAAAACTACAGCCCAACACTGGTTTCAAATGTATAAAAACAAAACAAAAAACCAACTCAAATATCAAATTGAACATGAAAATCTGACATAAGACTCAAGTGTTTGGCAAAGAAACAAACAAACATGCTGAAGCCCGCACGAGTAAAGGCTCGCAGATTCACTCATTCCAAATCCAAAGAAAGCTGCCATGACGATGAAGATGAAGAAGATGGCGATGATGGCGTCATGATTTCCCCATCATGCACTGAGAAACCCCTCGGTGCCCTTCCACAGAAAGGAATGTCCCTTACAATCGAATGTCATAAGATTTAAACGTAAAACTCTGTATTTTACACGTTTATAATGCGACAGACGAGACGTGGCGCCACTCTTATATAAATATGAAATTTCTAATTTGTTTTATGCGTCTGACACTAAAGAAATATTTTGAGAAAAGGGAGAAAATAATATTGTATTTACAAGGTGACTTTTGGCATCCATATTCAGTTCTATATTACCACGACATGAATTATGTGACAAACTGGTGCATCCGCAGTTTGAAACAATAAAAAATACAAATAAGAAGAAGAAAAAAGAAAGAATAAAACAAAAACAAAGGTTTGGCATGTCGATTTGATCATTTTTGATATAAGATTTTTGTTAAAATATAAAATCAAAACGCAACAGGGACTGGCAATAAACCTTTGCTATCACACGACCCAGTAAGTATAATTATTTGTCATATACAGTATTCAAAGGACTCCTGAAAACTCCCAAGCACGATACAAAGAAGGACAAGCCGGTTAGTATATACATGTACAGTCTCTTACAGTTGTGCTCAGTTGAATAAGTGTCCCTTCCTTCTCTTTCTAATACTCTGAATATATTAAAAAAAGAACAAAACAAAAGGATTTCTGTACAGTCTTCCCCATTTCCCCAACCTTCCCTGGGAGATTATTGTCCTTTTGAATAGCCAGTCCTCTGTCCATTCTGTGATTGGCCTTGACTTAAACCACCTCTATCTCTGTGGCATCGGATGATCTGAAACATTGCTTTCCCTCTCGCAGAGTTCTTTCTGATTGGCTGTTAGATGAACCATTCCTTCTTTGATTCGTCAATGGTTTCTGGGTTGTCGGTGCCGATGATGGCCGTATCCGCTGATTCCGCGGCCGACTCCCCGCTGCCCTTTGCCTCGTTGGTGTGGTAAGTGCCTTTGTGACGGAACATGTAGCGGATCAGGAACACCAGAGTGCATAAGATGGTGAAGATCACCACTGCGATAATACCTGCAGCAGAGACAGAGAGGCTTTTTCAAATACTGCTACCAACCTGCTCCGACCATGAAATTCCTCATATGAGTCAATGTCTAAGCAAAGGCAAACACAGCTTGGTTCTGCCATCTCAACTGGGAGATTAATGTAATAAAAATGTATGTAATGCGATGTTTGTAATGTAATTAGAAACATTAGTGGACTGTAGTCTGTTTTTGGTAGTTTTTGGACAGAAAGAAGGAATTTGACTGTCACTTGAAAAGTATAAAGCAGACGTTTTTAATAGTTAACTATGATCAGAATGTCTGTGATGTAGCAGCTCATCTGGGTCACGAACCATCACAACCACTGGTTATTGTAATGTGTGAAGCACAGAGAGCAAATAAATAGTAAATGGGGCACTTAGCACTCAAGGCAATTTATTCTACAAGCCTCATTCACCCAATCACACACACATTTATACAAGTGCTTTTTTTTTATACCAAAACTCCTTGTCTAACATTTACACACACTCCAGCGGATGCACCAGGTGGCAGCTTGGGGTTCAGTATCTCGCCCAAAGAAACTTTGACCTGCAGAGTAGAGTACCCAGGGATCGCCCCATTCTACCTCCTGAACCACAGCCGTCCCAAGCGATAAAGCCCTGCTCAAATGTTTTTGGGCAAGACACTTACCCCTCCCAAAGTAAAAGCTAGTGAAGATCAAAAGGTGCTACATAAATGCCAACCATGTGGCTGTAGCTCAGGAGGCAGAGAAGGTCACCCACTATGCTACAGTCTGCATGCCAAGCAAGCTACAGCAAGATACTGAACCCAGAGTTGCTCTCCGTTCCATTTATTAGAGTTTGACTGTCAGATAGAGAGTACTTAGGCTATAATTAGAACTATATAATAAATTATTAATAAACTCACTGAAAACTTTAAAGACCTCTTAAATGTGGAAAATCAATTAGAAATAAAAAAAAAACACGTTTAAGCACTTTTAACTCTGATAATGGCACTTTGTACCTCCAATGATGGCAGAGTCCCTGTTGACTCCATCGGGAATCACTCTCTCCTCATTAAAGGGGAACACTGCATCTAAACAAAGAATGAGAGAACGACACAAAAACAAGCTGAAACAACAGTGCACACAGAAATGCCTGGCAGATCAGGAAAGTGCCTTTTATATACGTACGATCTCTATCAACACAGAGCATAATGGCATCTCTGATGTTTTTCAGCAGTTATAAGTCAAAAGGAACGATTGGTTGGAGAACGTTTGCTAATTAATAATCACGTGTCTTTGTCCTGTCTTCCTTCCCTCAACCCTAACCGGCCGTGGCAGATGGCCGGCCATCCATGAGCCTCGTTCTGCTCGAGGTTTCTTCCTGTTAAAGGGAGTTTTTCCTTCCTGCTGTCACCAAAATGCATGCTCATAGGGGGTCAGCTAGATGCATATAAAATTACTACTGATAGATAAATAAATATATTACTACACCGTCTCATGCATTTCATGGTTTTCATTAACCATTCATCGAGCTCAAGCAGTTTACACGCCTGCTGCCACCGTTTAATTGCAGTAATATTCCCTGGATGTACAATGAGTGGATATGAAAGGAGTTGAGATGAGTGGAGGGTGTGGTGTGTAATAAAAGAAAGAAGTAAAATGACATTGCTGAAATTGCCAATAACTTCTCTCAGCAGAGAGCTGCCAACTCTCTGCAGGCTTCCATAATCGAGCAGTTCTGTGCAAACACAACCTCAATATGCATATTTTAACACAGGAAAAACATCACCCTGCTATGAGTCCGTCAGCTATTTGTAATGCAGGCTGTACTGCCCATAGTTCTCCTGGGAAGTCACAAGCATGAGTAAGAATCAGTTTTAGCAAGCAGAATCATGGCCTGAATGCTTTGTTGTGCCAAACACATTCATTTTGCCAAGACGACCACTACAGTGTCTCTGTAGGTGCCTCTTGTTATTCTTTTTGTTTCGTTGTATTATTTTATTTTATTATTCACATTATTATCAGAGTGGGTATTATGCTGGAGTGGACAGGAGGTGAGGGCCAGGTGGGGGAAAGTCAGTAGAAGTCAGTGGAGAAATAGAAAAAGAAAAGGGAAAGAAAGGGGTTAAGGCCCAATCTAAATCAATAATTTGAACCTACATAGTTTCAGACAAATTAAACAATAGGCCAGAAAATATAGCTAAAATTTTTCTCTACTCTATTATTTTTTTGCTCATATAGAATAAACATGCTAGTCCACGCTTTGGAGAGCCAAAGCATGAAATCGACACGCATGCCAGCAGGACGAGATACTATATTTAACGTCAAGAAGTCACTAGTAAGCAAGGAAGGTATGAAGTACATTCCAGGGTCCTTCTATGCAAAAAACGATTAAGCTAGGTGGCTAATATGTATTTACATGTACAGTGTTCAGTGATTATTGGTGACCACCAGTGCTACCGCTCAGCCTCCAGATGCATCTATGGTATAAATGTGAAAATCCCAGGTGATTTTCAGATATGTTAACCTCTGATGTTGATCTCAAGGTTGAGGTCAGTAAGATTTGAACTTGTCCAAGAATTGTAGTAGATGCACATATGGTATGGATTTTAAAAAATACTACGACGATTGGTTCTCAAGTTATCGCAGTCGTATAACTGGGTATCCACGCCGCCCGCCTGGCAGGGTGATGGCAAAACCCCATCAGCCTTTTTACCGTGTGACCCATCATTGGGTCACACTTCAAAAATATAATATTTTAAGCTTTCAATTTTTTTCTTTAATTTAAGTTTGCTTATAAGCTCCTTACATGGACTCGCTCCACCGTGATTGGGTGAGTTCATCTTGTTAAAACTGAATTTTAGTGGAAAAGTTACCAGAGCCTCTACTAGAGGTAGTGAGATTATAATAATAATTCAGCTGCTATACATCAAACAACAGCTAAAGAGGGACCACATCTGTGAGCATTCATTTTATGCTAATTATGTATTAAGTGTCATATTTCATGGTGTACGCCTTCTTATTTATTTGCTTTGTATTTTCGTATGCACCATGGATTTTTATTTATTATTTATGGATTTTTATGTTGTAATTTTATGTATTTCTTATCTGGACTATATTGTTGTGTTTTGTTTTGTTTTTTTTATATTTTTTTCTTATTTATTGTTTTGAAATTTAAATCATGGTTACCTCTGCTGCCTGCATATGCTTGGATGTAATTGGATAAAACTACAATGTATTTTAAAACATAATAGAAAGGTGAGAACACAGAAAAGAAAACTGACAGAAATGGGAAAGGATGTCATCACCAACAAAAAGAAACTAACGCAAAAGAGTCGACTTGGCATCGCACAATCATTACAAAAGTGGAAGGATAGAGGGAGGTCTCAATGTGTTATAGATCTGAGCTATCTATAGAGAACCTAAGGCAACATAAATAATAATCCACTTTGTAGACGGATGGCTGCGAGCTGACTTCGAGTGAGGACCTGGAGTCGAGATCGATGGACTGGATCAATTTCAGAGAGCTCAACGCTCCCAAAGGCACAGTTGGCACGGAGCCTGAGGAAAATGGATGCTTCCAGAATGATGACACTAAAAATACTAAAGACTGCCGCTGGATATATCATTAGTCTGTGTGTGTGTGTGTGTGTACGGACATGTAAACACACAAGTCTTAAACTAGCATTTCAAGGATACTTAATGGACTCTTGTTCTGCTGTGAAGAAAAACTTGGGGCTATAAGCTCTCCTTTACCACCCAGAACTAACACATCTGCATTAACTGCACAGCGTTGCTTTTTCTTATCAGTGAGAAAAATGAAAAATCAACCTGTTGAGCATGTTCCACTCACCTGTTTTGTCCAGATGCCAGGGATCTGTTGCAGCAGACATTGGTGGGATAGTGAGAGGTGATGCCCCGCAGTTGGACTCCACCAGTTTACCCTGGTAAGATGCAGGTGACGCAGCTGCAGGCTGCTTTTCTGTTGGCGTTGCCTGAGACTTTACGGCTGTTCTGAGTGCAGACTTGAGTGGGGCGATTCCGTTGAACTCCACCCGCGACAGGCAGCCAATAAAGCCTGGGGTGTTGTAACGCTCGATGATGACTGGGTCTATGTGTCCAGTTTCTGCACAGAGACAGGATCGGAGAGAAGCTGTCATCACCAGATGACTTTTAAAGAACCTATCTGTTGAATGTTTACTGAGACAGGTTAGTTATCTGGAACTACAACTTGTAATTAGATACTGAGAGAAGAAACATCAGGATCTCTACAGATGACTACAGAGCTCGAAATAAACAATCGACAGACACAACAAACTCCACGTACAGTTCTGAACAGTCAAGCATTTGTAGGCGTCAGTTTTTGCTGATGTACAGACAAAACAAACTCTGCAAGTTCAATACACCCGGTCAGATTAGGAATCCACACAAGAGAGTGAAGGCGAGGCGGAGGAGGCAGAGGAGGTAGGAAGCAGAGGAGGAACACACACTGACCTCTAATGTCAAATTAGAAGATGAATAATGAATTACAACCCCCGCTGCTCTCACAGGCTTTGTTTCTCTGTCGCGCGCTGCTTTTCTGCAGTCACTCTTTTATTCATGGGTTGATTTAGCAGCACAGCAGTGAGGTGATATTTCATATTCAGCGTTTTTTTTTATTTTGGTTTCAACCGAGCACGAATACACGTTGCTCATTCTGCTCTTTGTAAGCGGCACTTATAATCATATAACAAATGTTTATCACACTTTTGTGTGTACATACCGATGGTGAAAGCCCAAACAAAGGTTCATTTTTCTATCTTTTTAAGACCATTGCAATGTAATCCGTATATAATCATAATCACATATATAAATTAAAATAATGATAAAAAGCTAATTTTCTTCTTGTTGTCCACTGTGCTAACACATGACAGAAATAATTTGTGATAATTGCCATAATTTGGAGGGTAGGAAATTGCCTGAGGCGTAATTATTGCCAAGGCAATTCTGATAAATTCAGATGTTTAAAAGCAGCAATTTGTGCACTCATACAGCCGCCTCTCAGTCCAGCCCCCTCTCGCTCTCTCAGTCCTTTGATTTTCATCCCCTTTTGTTTTTCAAACGAAAAGTACTTCAATACACAGACTCACACATAAATAAGCGCCTGAACTGCAGGTGGCCCGCCGAGCTCGGTCCAGCTGGGCCAATATCTTTGTTCAATCTGTGGATTTTGAGTGCTGTTTGTAGGTTGCACATGGCATATTTTCACGAGTGGAGAAATATCGATTTTCTTTTTAACCCTAACAGTTATTTGGAGGCGACTGAGCAGTTGTTTGTTTTAGCGCTCATATGGCCCAAGGTCAAGCGTAAAAAAACAACAAAAAAACAAAAATTCACTCAAAAAGGTCAGGTTAGTCCAATAAAAATCACCAGAACAACATAATAGTACACCCACGCATGAATTATAACCCATGTGATGGAAAACATCATGCAGGAGAAAAAGCCCTGCAGATATTAAATCCCTTTATTGCAACACATAGCCAAGGCAGAGAAAAAGAGCCTTGAGACACAATCTGCAGACGAGTCTAGACAAACTCCCTGTTATCTCCAGTCCTTACGTTAAACCTTATATCAAATCTGCACACTAAAACTGAAAGGCCAGTCTAATGCAGAAGCTAAATCCCTTCGGCATGACAGTACACATTAATGCCCCCATAATATAAGAAACAAATTATAGGTGCAGACGCACACTCACACACATATCCTCAGAGAAAATGGAAGAGATGCTTTTTTTTAAATTTTTGTCTGCAGACTGCAGACAAAAAAAAAAAAAAAAAAATCCCTCTAACACCTACAGTTCTGTGTAGACATGAAATAAACTTTCTCAGACAGCCTCCACGCTGGCACAAACCTGGAAAGGTAAAACAACAACACTAAAAACACACACAAAAAAGCTGCCATTGACACTTTTGTGAAGATGAAAAATGTACTACCTCTACTTGTGTGTGTAGACAAAGCCAGGTTTAAATTTTAACATGCATGGCTGCAATGCTTCTGCACAACCATGCCACACCCAGAGGAAAGCGCTGGACAATCCCACAGATGAACAAGGGATGGCCAACTACAGTGCTCTGTGTATGTGTGTGTGTATGCACTGGTTTATTTAATGAATCCTGTTATGTTAGATGGGGTTCTGAGTATCTGGACATGGCTTATAATGCAATTCTCTCTCTTTATTCCATTTTCATGGGTCCAATACAAGTATGTACTGTACATGTGTGTGCTTGTGCACTATTGATTGTGCTACCAGGAACAGAGCCAAGCACTACGTGAGTTTTCTTAGTATTCAGCTGAGCACACCTCCTACAGACACTTGCACTGTTTGTATTCTGTGCAGTTTGTCTTTGTAGGTGGAAAACAATAATTGACACTGGATGGGCTAGACAGTTTTGTGTTGAAGGCATTCATTTTTATACGTGTACAGACGCACTCAAACTGAACTGCAGCTCTGCATCCCTCGGTCAATTCTTTCTGCAGAAACTGAGAAAAAAAAAGTCTCAGATCCGAGTCTCTCTTCACACCTTGAAAATGCCTCGGATGGTGAAACTGTAGGAATTTGCATATGCATGGGGGTGTGCAAAATAGGTGGAGAGACAGGCACAGGATGGAAACAAGGGCCTTGCAGTATTAAAGTAAACACAGCCAGCAGATTACTGATAACACGTAAAATGAATATGAATGAAGCTCTTTCTCTCCTGTGGGCCTGAACATGTGTTGATCACTGCAGAGGTCTGTGTGTGAATACTAATAGGCTCTCCGTTGGGAGGCTCCTCTCCACATAATGCCATATGCAATGCACTGATAGTATAGCTGACAAGCTTCCCTTACAAATCCACATGCTTGTAGTTTAAACGATATAAACATTATTCTTAAACATCACAAATGTTACACCATGCTTTCTATTTAATGTTAACGCGGCGACACCATTATATAAGTGATACTAGTACAGAAAACACTCCAGTGATTTTTACCTTGCAAGAAAACAACCTTTGTCCATCAGTCAGCTTCCTGTATTTGGGTAAACCTTAGACTCAACTATAGTATTATTCTATCAAATAAAATCATGCAGTATCTCAGGTCAGGGAAAACTGAACATTAGGTAACCAGAGATTTCTAATGGGTGGTTTGCTCGGCTCCAGTGCTTAACAACACATTAATACGTGATCATTAACAAGTAATATCACCTTGTCAGAGCCAGTCACCACAACATCGTGGCTTGTAATCGCTTCTTTAGCTTGCCCTGATGGCGTCTTATGGAGCTTCCCAGACTAATCAATAAAACATGGGCACAAACAAACAGCTTTCCACACACTTAACATAATTAGAAAACAGAGGAGCATAATCCATTATGCTTTAGACTGAAATGATTTAATGTAGCATCATACGATACACAGAGCGTGTGTTGTATTGTGTCATGCATCATATAAGCCACCCTTATAAATATACCTAAAGACATGCTCGCTAGTGCACACGCATACACGACTGTAACAAGGTCAGCATGTTGATCAGATGCGACCGGTGATATCGTATGCATAATTCAAAAGGTGAGGGAGCACAAAAAGCTGCGAGGAGAGGCCTGCTGTGACAATAATGGGTAGGTAGGGGATGTGTTTTGAGGTGGAAGAATTGCCTCAAGAGGAGAAAAAATAGGAGAAGTTGGATGAAAAAACAGGATGAAAGGCAGGATGGAGACGACTGCAGAACTAGTAGTGAGGGAGGGTGTGGCTGCCTCTCCAAGAAGAAGTGGTGGTAAGTGGAAAGGTGAGAGACACGAGGGGAAAATAGGGTGTGGGAGAAAAGTCTCTGATCTGAGCGTGTGTGTGTGTGTGTGTGTGGGGGGGTGGGGGGGGGGGGTGAGTAGGAAAGAAATGGGGTGACAAGAAGGGTGCTCAAATGGAGGGGTGGAGGAGATCAAACACAGTTGCCATGGAAACAAATGGAAGCTGAAATAAGGGTGACAGAAGGAGAAAATAGGGGAGGTGGGTAATGAAAGTATGGAGCATTTGAGACGCATCAAAAATAACACTGATGTGAATCCACAAACCACACCCTTTGAACCACACAAACACACACATGCTGTCTGGTTGTTGGTCATGGCTGATGCAGGGAGGGTCAGAGAGAGAGAGACAGAGAGAGAGAGAGAGAAAGAGACATTGAGAAAGATGGAGAGAGAAGTGAAAATTAAATCTTTTCTTAAAGAAAAAAAAACATCTAACCTTGAGCACAGCTGCTTTTTGAGTTTTTGGTCCTTGTGTACTGCAGTATTTGGGAACTGTAGTACTTTTGCAAATGTGATAGTCTCCTGTTCATAGGAGCATTAAAATAAATAAATAAACAAAATGAGCTGCAGTAAATGGACACGTGTAAAAAGGGCATTTGTGATGTAGAGGATGATGAGAGGGGTTGTAGAGAGAAACAGGTGAAGACCATCTGTGTTTTTGACATGGCAAACGCACCTGTGATGGCAACATCTGCCCATACTGACTACACACACGCAGACACGCACACATACACACACACACACACACAGTCATATTCATCTGTTCCAAATCTAGCTTTTTGCTTCATTAGGATGTTTGAGGTGTACAGACAATGAGCCACAAAACACAGCCATAACAGAAAACACGTATTAGCAAACAGAGCAGGAAAAAAAAAAATTAATACCACGCTCTCTGTGACAGCTCATTTCTCCTCCTGTGTATTTTCCCGCAATCCAATTAATCCAGCGGGTGGATTTCCTTGTAAATTCGAAAGCATCAAAAATTGCTCAAAGCATGAAAAAGAAAGAATCTACCTCGCTACCTCTGCTGCAAATTCAATTTGCGGTTCATATTCAAATGACTCACTCTGAACTGTAGAAGCCTTGGCACACTCATGCACAGGGACTAACACAAACAAATGCATGCATCAGAGTGTAGTTACCTATGTGGAGTTTGCGTCTACAGGCAGTCTGCTCAGCAAGCCTTCTTCCTCTCCTCTTCCTTTATATGTTCTTTCTGCATGTTATGTGGATTTTCATAGCACAGTACCACACTGGCAAGCACTTCTCTCTCTCTTGCCCGCTCTCTCTCTCTCTCTCTCTGCACTGCAGTCCCACCCCCACTCTGAGACAGCAGCTGGAGAAAACCTGGATCTGGACTTATACTGGCCTGGATTAGGACTCCCCGGTACAAGTACAACTAAGGGTAATAGCCAGAGGACAGTATGATGTCATCCTATCACACACAAACTGCAGGCACCAAAAAAGGCACACTCAGATTATAGAAATGGAGACAGACAGCAGCCTCATCTAACACTAAGTTTCCCCAGCGTCAGGGTGTCTTGTGCATCCAAATGTAAAGAGCAAAACCCAAAAGGCAGTTTCTGAGATGCTTAGAAGAGAGGAAATTGATTGCACTTCATCCCGACATGCTTTAGAAATTGGCCAACAGCATGCATAATCAGCAGTCTTATGTAGAACTGGGTGCTGAGCCATCAACCTTTCCACAAAACTGTCATCAGCAGGACAGTACTTCAAATGATTTACTAATGCACTGGTGTTTCAGTATGCTGCAATGTTATGATCACTTCTTCCACACAGCCTGAACTGTGTGAGGCAGACTTCTTGTCATTTCAAGACTTAAAGATGGTATTGCACGGTGGATCCGATGGTATTAATAATTCCATCAATGCTGACAAGATCCCACCGACACCACTGAAGCACCAAATCATGACAGCATTTTTTAAACATTGTTTGTACTGTCGGATTATAATATTATTTTATGCCATGTTAGACCCCTAATTAAAGATTGTGAATTATTATGTAGTTTTAGTTTGCATTATTCCCCTGAATTAGAAGAAGGTGATAACTATTACATTTGGTAAACTGATTTGCATTACATTAGACTGCTGATTTATTGTGAATGAATGATATTGTTTTATGATGCATTATACTGCTGAGTTATAAGAAAATACTCTTCACAGAAAGTCATCGCCTTATTTGTCTGGTTAGAAGAGAACAGAGCATACTGCCCCATCTCATCAGGAGCAGATAAACAGGGAGCCAAGGTCGTAGCTTAGGCGCTGTGTGAGAGAAAGAATGTGAATGTTTAGGCTTTTATGATTAGGTGGGGGCCACTAGAGGCTATAAGAGTTTGATCAAGGCTCCACCATTTTGAGATCTGATGCTGTCTGCTGTATGGTGTCCATCTCCCACGCGTGTGTTCATTAAATCATCGTTTGACTTGACCCGGCCGGACCAGTGTTGTTATTTTTGGTTTTCCTCTTGTATCCATCCCCAATATTTGAATCCGTAACAGTTTTGGGGGCTCGTCCTGTGGTATTGGGGTGGAAGTTTTGGAGGCTTGGACGGTCCGAGGTGGTCAGATGGGCAGACATTATCCGGCAATCGAACTGAGTGGACAGGTGCCTTTATAAAAGAGGTAGGCACAGGCCTGTTGATTTTATCCGAAGTATGCTGAATTGGACGATAAAATTAAATGTCTATTCAGTAAAAGTTGCCGGTGAGTGTCTGTTTTGATTTTGATGAAAAATCTCATGAGTGTTGAAACTTGAAGTAAGCTTATAAGTAATAATACTGGGTTAGAGTCCCAAAATAAAGGAAAATAAGACTGGGTTAGAGTCCCAGGTAGTTTGATAGGGAATTGGTCATTTTGTGAGTTAGAGTCTCCATTGGTCTAAGGATTGCATCTGTGTTGGCCATGTTGCGAGTTAGTCTCTCCATTGTCCATAACGTTGCATCTGCGTCAGTCATACTCTTGTTTTAGAGGGTTGACGGCGGTTTAAAAGTATTATAAATTATTTAAGAACGGTGGTTAGAGTCCACTAGGAGGCGCATAGCCCGGAGGTTACGCTCCCTCCTGGCCGCGGATGCGCGACCTTGACCTGTCGGCGAACAGGGTTAGTTCAGTTTGGCTTGACTGTGGGGTACAGGGCATCCTGGAATAAGCTAGGAGTTAGAGTCTCCTTACCGTGTTGAACGGTATCTGCGCTTTTTTGGACACTCTAAATTGAGTTAGGGATTTTAGAGATGAGGCCAGATACAGTTAGAGTCTGATACTGGTTAATTGATTACAAAAAAGTTGGACTTTCTTCGGTTGGACCCGTTATCTTAAATTTGTCAAAATTGTGTAGGCGCTAAAACTTTCAGGCCTGAGAGTGATTGTAAATATAAGACGACTTTGTAAATATAAGATAGAGAGTTGAGTGTGAAACGAGGCTGTGTGTGACGACAGCGCGCTGCAGCGCTGCGAGCTATTTTTAGACAGTGTGTGAACATGCAAATGAGGTGGCTGCTGTGAAGCCCACAGAGGACTTCCTGTTTAGCGTGTTATTGAGTTTTATAATTATGATTTGTAAACAATGATACATGCCTGTAATTAAAACGCTGATTTCGCTGATTATAATATTATAAATAAAGTTTTGAATGACTACGGAGAATGGATTTGCGGCTGCTGGGGGTGAGTACCTTTGTGTCTGTGACCGGAAACTTGCATGCCCATAAAAGGCAACTGCCTGACTGCGTGAACTATGCACCAAGAGAGAGAGAGTAAAATCTAGGCAGATGAACCAAATGGATGTTGTAAGAAAAATAGTAAATGAATGTTTTAGTCTCTTAATACAGGTGGATTTCTCTCAACCTGGAAACCTGAGTACAGCAGCAAAAGGATAGATTAACAAAATTGGGACGACAGACAGGCCAAGCTCTGGCTCAAAATTTTACAGCTTGACTTCTCACTTTGTCCCCACCCGAAAAAGAAGCTTAAAGGACATCTTCTCCTCCAGTTATCGGTTACCATCACTGGAAATTTTCAGGCAAGTTTTTCACTGAATTGTTTTTGGCACCATGTGTCCCTGAATCTCACAAGCAAGCTCAAATTCCTGGCTGAAGACATGGAATGCTGTTATTTAAGGTGGGAAATCAAAATTTGGGAAGCAAAATTAAAAACACACACAATTAGAGAAATGCCTTGTTGGAAAAAAAAAAAAAAGTTAAAATAACCCACCCACAAACGCACACACACGCAATGAAGAAACAGCTTACATTCATGAACACGTGAAGATTTTCCAGCAAGGTTAAAGCAGCAAAACTTAACATACACCTGTTGTTAAATGATAAAGTTTATCCACTACTAACAAATAAACTCTCTGGGTTGCAGGACAACAACTTAACTTCAAAAAGAAAGACACTGGTATGACAAACCAGTGATGAAACAACAAATTTAGTGGTTAAAAGAGTCAAATTGTGACATGTTTTCTTCTGATTGATTAATATAAGTGATTACTGAATGAAATAAAATTCATTTTTTGAGTTATTAAACATGATCTTAAGAATTTTAACATGTACCTGTGTTGTCCTGTCAACTTGGTGGGTTATGACTTGATTATATAGTGAGAAAAAACAAAAAAAAGGGTGGGAGAAGGCTGACACAGGGCCTGGCCCCTCTCTGAACAACACAGCCAAAACAACATCATTTTCCTGTTCGTCTGTTTTTGTTTTGTTTTTGTTTTTTCTCTTTATGCTTAATTACAGGCTGCTTTGTCGGCCCGGAAAGCCGAGGCTGACCTGGACTCCTGCTCTCCCCTCTACCATCTTTGCTCTCCCCTCTACTATCTTTGATGTGACCCTGACCAAATGCTACAGCAGCTGGACTCACAACAACAGCCTGAGAATGTCAACAGTGCTGCAGGAAAGCTATCTCATGCAGCGGAGATGGATAACATTAAATCCAAGGCCCGTTTCACTACACGGGGGAGATTTCCAGACAGCTTCAGCTGACAGAGCTGTGATGAGACGCCTATTAAGCCCGGATGAAAAGTGAGGCCGAGCAAAAGAATGCTGACCTTAACAACTCTGCATTAAAACTGTGCAGGACAGTGACGGACCAACACGGATGATCGGGCAGCAAAAAGGGCGTGCCAGAGACACGAGGAGTAACTGAGGTCAGAAGGCACCTCAGATTGGACAAAAGCACCAGAAGAACATAAGCTGAAGGCACAGGTGTCGGGGCTCAGCCAGGAGCTGACCTCTGAGAAGAGCCGAACAGCAGAGCTGCAGAAGGCCGTGGAGCAAAGTAAGGAAAACATCAATAAATTTCAATCTGACGTGTACGGAAAAGACTCTGAGGTTTCTGCCCTCAGTAAGAGCTCAAGGCATCAGAGCAGAAACTGAGCATGGCTCAGGAGGAGCTGGCTGCTAATTGAACCCATCAGTCAGGCTTAGAGTCCCAGATACAGGACTTGAAATCAGGCCGGAGCTTGCTGGAGCAGGAGGTTGCCAAACCTGACGAGAAGCTCCAACAGCAGGAGCAAACCCTGAAGGAGCTGCAGAAGCAAAAAGGGTCAAGTTAAGGAGGAGCTGGACAAGGAGAAGATGCAGGACACTGGAGAAAAGGACTGCCTCAATTGGGGCCAGAACCAGTATGGACAGAACTTTGAGCAGCAGCACCAATGGATGCAAACGGACTGAAAAGGGGGAGGCAGGACCCCAGGGGCTTCAGGCCATGGTTTACCCAGAACACCAGAACAGGAAAGTGATGAACACAAACACACACACAAACACACACAAACACACACATCTACATACACTGACTCAGAAGCAAGAGAAACACACATATGAACACATATGCACTCGTTGATTGAGTGAGAAATGACACACACACGCACACAAATCGAAATGCTGATTCAATTCACTGAGACGTGATCCACACACACACACACACACACATACACATGTTTGTGCAATGAAGAGTGATACACACACGCTGATGCAATGAAGAATGCTTTACTAACAAATGCTATGCTGATACGCAAAATGCTGCACACAAACGTCCAAATACAGAATTTGTTACAACAACAAGAAGCCATTGATTGTTTATTGGTTAAATGCATTTCATGTCACCCAGAGGGCATTTGTGCAGATTTAGGGGACAGGGTCTAAAGCAGTTTGGTTATGAAAACAATGTCTGTGAGTGATGTCTGTTTATGGCTTAAGGCCTCGACTGAATTGTTTGCTGTGCTTCACACAGCCTGATAAGGAGCAGTGGTACAGACTGAAAATGATGAATTAACGGTGTGAGCCTTATTTCGGAGCGCCACATTTTTGTGATTGAGATTTAATTGAAGGAGGAACACACTGAAAAAAAAAAGAAAAGGGGGCCAGCCCTTGGATTTACGTAAGCATCCCACGTGTATTTAACACAATTGCCTCAGGCTTTAAAGATCTGTACAAAATTCAACAGGATATCATAGCTTCCCTGTATTTCCTACATTGTTGGCATGCTGGTGAGTGCTCTTGCTCCACAGTAAGAAGGTCCTGGGTGCAAGTCCACAGTCTGGCTAGTTTGCAGGGGTTTTTCTCTGGGTATTCTGGTTTCCTGCCACAGTGAAAAGTTATGCAGCTGTTAGAGCTAGGTTAATTGATGACTCTAAATTATCCGTGAATGTAAGTGTAAATGGTTGTTTGTTTCTAGGTGATAGACTGGTGACCTGTTCGGGGTGCACCCTGCCTCGTAACCTATCACTTCAGGGTTATTTCCCAGCCCTCCTGCAATCAGGATAAAGATAGGAGGATGGTAGTTGGTGTAGACCCATTCAATTTTTATGGTAACCAGAATCTAGACTTTGTTGAACCGTATGCAATATGAAGACAACATGTAGTATTTAAGGGACCAAGTAGAATTTGGATAAAAGTTATTGAATAGTGTTGAAATAAAATGACAGAATTGTGAAGGATTAAAATATTCCAGGAGGTCAACTTACTCCATCTGAACATGTTTCAATCGTGTTTTATGAACTCAAAATGCACAGGTTTACTGAATATGAAAAGGTTGTGTTGATTTAACTCAGTTGTTTAAGTTTCTACCAAAGCAAAACATTTGTGTGCAACCAGTGTCCACTATTGAATTAAATAAGTCCAACATGTTTTTGTCAGTGCAAAAAGAAGTTACGGTACCTGTATTCCTACACAATATTGTCCTGGGACGGAGGAAAACTTTCTGGTGAAGTTTTGGTTGATTTTGGGTTTTGCTTAACACTAGGTTGATTTTATCAGTGAGGTTTGGATTGTTTTCTTTCTCTAAGAGAGAGAAAGATGGTTTTATGTTTGGACATGTTTCTAACGGGCCCCAGTATTTGTTATTATATGAGTATTTTATTGGTTATGTTTGTTTTTGCTTTTGTTACAGTGCACTGAAATAAGAACATCTGAGAGGAGTGATCCACCGGTGGTGATATTTTGGTATTTTGTGAGTTCCTGATTTAACAAATCAGCTCTTTAATCCAGGCCTGAGAGATTGAACTTTAAAGCGCTATAAAACATGATTACTAGAAAACAGTTGCAAGGTATTTTTCTCCATGATTATAATGGGCTTGGGAGAAATTCACTTATATGGGACATTGATCACATTAGAAGTCCTGAGGCTAAAAGGATTGCAGCGAGTCAATCCAGTCCAAAAAACAAGGAACTGTTTTCCTTTAAAATGATGACGTCATCTTGCTGGTGATGGAGGCTCGAATAGGTTGCATGTGAGACTCCATTATCAGCAATATCTGGTATGAATGTGTGTGAATGTATGCATGTGACTGGACTGTGATGGACTGACGACTAAAAGTTTAAACTGACTTGATACTGAGACAAAAACGGTACTGACTTTAGGATTAGCACATGCCCACAAACAATTCACCCAGCCTGTAAAAGAAGGGTGGATGTTTTGTCTTGCTTTGTTTTGTTTTTGCAGGAGTAGAAGGATGAGAGAGACTAAAGGGGGAGGCTGTAGCTTCACATGAGTGTGAACTGCAGACTTAACCCTTTGGTTGCTAATTTTGAGTTACTGATGTTTGCATCAAGAAAATTGTGTTTTATTAGCTGTGTTTCGATTAATGTATCACATTATATTGTTGGGAATGTTAAATGCTAAAGTGAAGAGAAGCTTTGATTTCACTCATGACTGAACATGTTATTATTAACCATAGCAGGCCACTGTAAAAAGTCAATTAACTTTTATAGAGGAAAAAAGCAAAAAAAAAAAAAAAAGACTTCTATTAATGTCTATGAATAACAGGGGAATGATAGACTTTCACATTCAAAATAGAGATATGTAATAACAAACATTGGTCCACGTCATTTAGGTTCTCCATTGAAATAGTCAATAATTTAGAAAAGTAGGATAGAACCGACAGGGGCATGTGCTGAGATGTGGTGCTGCACAAGAACAAGAGCAAAATAAAGAAAAATTATTGTGTGTAGCTTTGATAAATTCAAATTAAAATGTACCATTACACTCAGAGGATCAATATAAAATTCAATATATGTTAATTTTGTATGAAGTACGTGACTGATAACTGTTCTGTCCTGAGCTTTTGTTTTTACAGCACCCACTTGACCACACCAACAGTTTCTCGCCACCAAAAGGGGGTGTTTTACTGTTATTTTAGCATCAGCATTATTGTTACATCAGAATCATATAACAAGCATTGCATTGAACATTTATTGAAGCTATTGACATTACATTAACATTTGTATTACAGTGATTGTTATAACCTCATGTTAATCTTCTATTTACAGGTGTCAAAAGTAGTCAACAAGTTCATGTTGAAGTGAAGTTCATATTAATACAGGTTTTGTTTGTAGACAATTGTGAAGACGCAGGCTCTGGGCGGAGCCAGGAGTTGAACAGATCTAACATGACAATTAAATTGATTTCATTCCCTAAGACAGGATAACAAGACCGGAGCAACGACACTGGATAGGAGAAAGTCTGATACTTTCTATGATATGAGGTTACTAACCTTTTCTTTTAATTTTCTAGCTCTGTTGAATTGACACATGTTAGAATTAGAAATGGCTAATTTGTTTTTGATGTCTTTTATTAGAATGAGTGGTTTTAATCATTTTCATACATACCTTGCAAATGTGCTTATAATGAGTTGGCACTCGGTCTTTTGAAGGTTATAAGCTTCGTTCGGCGATAGTCCGGACTGATAAAGTGTAGGAAATGCCTTGAGTGCAGCGGGCTAAATGCAAACACGCTTACACACAAATACACTAAATTAGGATAAGTCCTTGGGACATTCTGAATGTTCTAAACCAATTCTGAACCACCAAAAGATCAGTAGACAGCAACATTAGATTGTTAGAGCTAGGAAGAGAGGTGTTTTGGTTTTCTGTCTCTTACAGAGAAAGGAACAGACACCAAACGAGGTCACAGATATACGAGGATCCTTCGCAGCAGAGACAGACACGGTGACTGCTGAAACACCAACTGGGTTCAAGTGTCATGGCATTTTGGGCTCCAGTTAGTCACCTCAAAAGGATGGATCCCATAAACACAGCAATAACCATGAAGGGGTTGACGGAAATCCAGGAACACCAGACCAACGACGTTCGAGAGGCTCTTGGTCATAAGGGGGACACGTTCCTGTTCCTTTTTCTGGGGAACACAGCGGTGACCCCAGAATACACAGATCATTGTTTGAAATCGGGGCAGAATAATCCCCTGATCTGTGCAATGACTGAAGGGTTGTCTAACCCCTGAAGTTGAAGAAAGAAGAGCAGAGGATCACCCGACTGGAAGACACTGGTGCCTACAGCAATAAAATAAAGGCTAAAAGCTCCTCGGACAGAGGTTCTAGTCTGAGTACGTTTGAAGGGTATAAGGTAGCACCGAAATAAAGCTGTGGGAGAACTGGGGAGTGATGGAAGTATCATCTGTACCTACTATTGTTGTTGTAATAATAGTTTTTCTTGCATCTGAACTGCGCAAACACAGAGGTCATCTCGCATATGGTTCACCCAACAGGGGAACAAAGGGCCTCAGGAGTAAGGAGAAATGAACCCGGCAACACTGGATTGCAGGGTGTAAGTGAGCTCTTTAAGTCTAAAGAGCTCATCAGGGGGAATTGTTAGATTATAATATTATTTTATGCCATGTTAGACCCCTAATTAAAGATTGTGAATTATTATGTAGTTTTAGTTTGCATTATTCCCCTGAATTAGAAGAAGGTGATAACTATTACATTTGGTAAACTGATTTGCATTACATTAGACTGTTGATTTATTGTGAATGAATGATATTGTTTTATGATGCATTATACTGCTGAGTTATAAGAAAATACTGTTCACAGAAAGTCATCGTCTCATTTGTCTGGTTAGAAGAGAACAGAGCATACTGCCCCATCTCAGCAGGAGCAGATAAACAGGGAGCCAAGGTCGTAGCTTAGGCGCTGTGTGAGAGAAAGAATGTGAATGTTTAGGCTTTTATGATTAGGTGGGGGCCACTAGAGGCTATAAGAGTTTGATCAAGGCTCCACCATTTTGAGATCTGATGCTGTCTGCTGTATGGTGTCCATCTCCCACGCGTGTGTTCATTAAATCATCATTTGACTTGACCCGGCCGGACCAGTGTTGTTATTTTGGTTTTCCTCTTGTATCCATCCCCAATATTTGAATCCGTAACAGTACCTCTCTCCTGACATTTTCTCTCCATACTGATGCCGATTTGAGCCAAATCTTTTTCATTTCATTTCATTTATTTATTTGTTTCACACATGGTTCAACACTATTTCATTTCCTACATACAAATCCTCCTTCCCATTAATATAGACTGCAGCCATGGGTGAAAAGGAGCAGGAAGAAGAATAAATTCTTATTAGCACCTGCCCCCTATCTGAATTCCAATTTTTCTTACAAGTGGGCACCAACAACCCAAAAAGCACTCTAACATTTATCAATATGTAACAATGCAAAACAAAACAACAAATCAGTATAATCAACAATATACAACACTACTAGATGGCAAAGAAAAATTCCACTCCATAAGCCCTGTTGCCACTGATCTTCATTCCAGTTCTTGTGTAATTTTCACACCTCTCCATGTTTCTGTTCCTCGAGAATGGCTTCTTGACAGCCAACCTCCCACTGAAACCATTTTCTTGTGGGATCAATAAAGTGTCTATTTATTTCTCACGAGTCTTCAGTGATAGATCAACAAAAGGTCTTAATATATCTCTAATGTCCCTTGTCTTTTGTACTCCATTTGTCCAGTATCCTCAAATCGTTTAAGGACACACTGCACACCCTGCCAAAATATGCCAAGTTTTGGGCTGACAGTTATTTGGGAATTACCTTGCTGGTGCAAAAATACTGTTTTATACCCATCAAACTGTTCTACCTTTGTCAATTTTCATAGATTCAGCTAACAATATGCGAACAAATGATGTGTTTTTGCAACAGGCTGATAGTAAAAAAGTGACTAAAATTAAAAATTTAAATTGATTCCTTGAGTCAGCCAAGAGAACTATTGAGCAAGACCACTTTAAAAACTTAAAAGAAAGTCTTTAGTTGGAAGAAAAATGTCAGGACATGACGCTGGCTCAAGAGTTCTGCATTGCCACATATTATTTTCTTGTAAATCATTACATGTAAAGGAAGTTAAACAAAGTGAACTCTATAGCAGCAGATCCTGTTTTGTGAACATCAACTTTATCTGTATACTGATAAACTTGGAGCACAGATAAACCTGTTTTTATGCAATGGTGCTTACATAGTAACGTGACTAATAAACTTTATTTATATAAACATTTCCTTAAACTCCATACAACAGACTTACAGACACAGCAACTGTCTCACATCACATCTTGCTGAAAACAGCTAATAGGAGAGTCCAAGGAGATTTATAGGGAAAGAACAGGTCCATTTTGAAATAAAAACTATGTGAAAAAGTAGACCAGTGTCTGCAAATAACAGCTAATAGAAGGTATTTTCAGCTGCTCTCTTATTTCCCAAAGGGCCACCACAGTGGCTGGATCTGCATGTTTGATTTGGCACAGATTTTATGCCAGATGTCCTTCCTGATGCTACCCTCCCATTTATTTGGGCTTTGGACTACAAGTACAATAGCATGTAGGCTGGTTCTGCCTCCCATCTTTCACATGTAAGGCTAATGGGTCAACAACTACACCCAAGGAGTCACTTCAAATCGAGGCTTCTTCAGAATAAAGCCGTCACATAAAGAAATAGCAATCTTTCTTAAATCCAGTGTAAAATAATTGGTATCACCTTAAGGGAGGGACACATTCATTCAGTGCAGACAGTTAACAGAAAAATAGAGGCCAGGGGGATAAAGAACAGAAGAGAGAAATCAGAAGTTCAGACTGGTACTGATGTACATGTCCTTTACAACTAACCCTCAGGGTTACAATCATCTCTCTATGATAGTACTTTCACACTGTCACAATTTCTAGTGCTCTCTCTTTCTCTCTCTGACTTTGCCTCTGAATCTATTCCCTTAGAAAGACTCACACACGGTCCATGCACACACTCAAACACACACACAGACACTTGACAGATTTGCAGCACAGAGGACAGAGTCTGGAGCGTGCCCGCTGCTCTGGCTGATGTATGACTCATCTCTCCCATCTATTCCACCGGGACGCATAGATCTCGCCCATACGCCGTACATCAACCACCCACCTACCACATTCATACACACACAGTCGTGTCACTTTAAAGGACATTGCAGTAATTTCTTACAGATTTCGCCTCACTATAACCACCGGTTACCTAACCCTTAACTTAACCTAACCTTCAACCAAGTCTTGATACTAAAATCTATTTTTTTCTTTCATGAGGACTTACTTCCCCCCTCCATTACCCCAGATATGTGCAACAAAATACATACACTCTCCATCCTGCTCTAACCATAAATATCCTCCGCTTAGACGCTGATGTAAGGACACTTTTTTACTCGCACACACATAAATACACAGGATACGGTAACGTTAAGCATTAGGTTTCATCATTTACAGAAGCATGTGTTGAATCATCCCTGCACTACATGATCAATACTACTTTAGCACATCCTCACTGGGCAGCAAACACTGCAAACCTCAGGACACGAAACTGAGATTTCAGCAGGAGCAGCAAACATGCTAAATGCTTTTATAGAGCCTTTTCTTTGGTAATATAAACCTGAGAATAATTCGATTTTTCTGTTATCAAAGCTATACTTGTTTTTCTGTCAGTGGATTCACTGAAGAACTGACCAATTATTGTAGCTCTAATAGTAATAGTAAGTGCTTTTATGGTTTTCAGGATAAACGTTTCTATCAACAGTTGTCTGGGATCATATAGTCAATGTGGAATACTATCTAAAAGCTTACGTTACGATAATGTGAACAAATTAAGATTAGGCAAGAGCTATTACAAACAGCCTTGTGGACCGTGGAGCCTTATTAGCATTTGCCACAGAATACTATAATTGACAGGTCCAACTGTGGTTGCCTGCACTTTTCACAGATGAGAATGGGTTCCCCCTGAGCACATGAGATGGACATGACAGTGTCTGGAGAAGCTGTGTGTCCTGTAATATTGTTCAGTGTGACCAGTTTGGTGGTGGGTCAGTGATAGCCTGGGGAGGCATATGTATGGAGGACTGCACAGACGTTTACGGACTACAGGCACCGGTGCAGTGGCTCCTGGGCTCCTCCTGGTGCAAGACAATACATGGTTTCATGTGGGGAGAGTATGCAGGCAGTTTCTTGGAGGATGAAGGAATTGATACTTCCCTGACCTAAATCCAATAGACAACCTCTGGGACTTTATGATTTTGTCCATCTGACGCCACCACGTTGCACCTCAGACTGTCTCCCAGGACACCATCTGTCATTTCATGTCCTGAGGTTGTTAGGCATGCATACATGCGTGCATCTTCTGAGTACTGTTATGATTTGCTGCAATGTAATTTCGGTAACTGCGTGTGTTGCATCATCTTTCTACTTTTCCTCCTTTTGAGGTGTTTATGAATTCAGTCCTCTGTAGGTTGATACTTTTCATTTGCATCAAACGATATGGCATCCTTTCATTCCTAACACATTACGCAGTTCATATCAGTGTAGACATCCAGCAGGTTTTCGCTTCCCATTGAGATCAGATGTGTTTTCAAAGTGTTCCTTCATTTTTTTTGAGCAGTGAATAGGTAAATGCGTCATAGATTTAAGGCTCAGTTAATAGTGTTTATCTGCTAGTGTTTGTGAATTTGAAGCACGACTCTGGTGCTGTTAATTACCTGAGAAAAAAGCCTATCTTCATTGTACACTGATGATTATGAAGGTGTTAGCTCCGTGTGATCATGTCTTCTCTTTTATGCTTCTCTAATGTCTATTTATTGTATTTCTTCCTTCATTATCCAAGTTAACTAATCACATCTCACAATCAACAGATTGCGAGGTGACACTGGAGATGTCTCTGTGATCAGTGTGTGAGTGTGCGTTTGAGCACTGCACCAAACACAGGGCGGCTTTCTCCCACAAACAGAGAATCTGATAGCTCAGCTGTCTGACAGCCTCTCTTGTCTCTGCGGTCCAAACACAGAAGTGGAGCAGATCCGATGAGATGTGGAAACACCCGCATTTGTTCCCTGTTCTTCTCTTTTCTCTCTCTGTGTGGTTTAGTGTTATGATGTTTGCTACAATGTAGAAAATTAACATTTCGGTTTACTGATGTGTCAGCCTGGTTATAAACAAGCGTCTCAGGACTTGTTTGTCCTTAAAGCATATCTGCTGGTTTAGTTGGCTGAAGATTGATGATGGTGTTTTATTCCTCTCGGTTCTTGTGGTGCGTGCAGCGGCATCAGTAGTTCTGGCTGGTGAGAGAAGTCACATGTTACTTCAACCTCAGTGACCTTCTCTGCACTTGCAGTAGAGGACAAAGGGGGGAGGGGGTGGCGACATTAAAGTGTATCACGAGTCACTGTAAAATCTAATAAAACCAACTAATATTGTGAAAATCTCAATTGTGGGATTAATGAAGGCTATCTCATGTAGCAAAGGATGCCACTTTGAAAATCTAAAAAAGATTAAGCCATTAAAAAAAAAAGCAAACTGAAATGTATGTCAAATCCATACTGCAGAAACATGCAGATCCCAAAACCATCCAGTAGGGCAGTGATTCCCAAACTTTTTTTGCTGGGCCCCCCTTGTTTTACAAGAAAAATGTTCGTGCCCCCCCTCGCGCGCGCACGAACACATCCTCCAACCACACACGCCCATATTTTGCTCCATTGCAGTTTATTTCACACCTCAAACATTTAGTAAACAATTAAGCAAATACAAGTAATCTGCAATAAATGACAGGTAGTAAGAAAATAAACTACTAAGTATTTTACGCTACGTCCACACCTACACGGGTATTTTTGAAAACGCAGCTGTTTCGTCCACACATAAACGGCGTTTCAAATCACCGAGAACGGAGATTTTTAAAACTCATGTTTTGCGTTTACGTGTGGACCAGGAATACAGAGTTCCTCACTCAACGTCAAAGGTATGTGCCTTTTTTCATGTCACGCTGCGCGCCACGTTATTGTTTACATGAGATGAATTGCAGAATGGCAGATAGAGACGAAATACTGTTAATCTGACTATCTGCAGGTTTTACAGGCTTACATATACACGCAGTTACTGTCCCTCCATTTAGAAAGGCAGAGGCGTAGTTGTTTATTCCCCCTGTGTAATAATATTCAACATTGCTATCAATACATTTTTCAAAAAAATCCCTCTGCAAAATGGTTTCAAAAACATAAACAACTGTTGGATGCTGTTTGTCCGTGATTTGAACCGGAGGAACAAATTGTGGCAGGATCAGCCTGATGTTATTTGTATCCCGCTGTAACTTTACTGTATAAAGAGCTAGCATCTCCAAAATGTCAGGAGTAGTTAGTCATTACAACAAATGTTTGTGAACTACAAATCAAGAATGTGGGATACTCTTTGTCCGTGATTTAAACAGCCCAGCGCTGCTCCCAACGAAGGGAAAACCAATCCTGCAGGGAGACCTACCTCGGCATTGTGCAGGTGAAGCCAAAGGGAAGATTTGCTTCACCATATTTTCTAGTCTTTGGCTTAGAAGTTGGTTTGGAAACATATTCAGCTATGCTTCATCTCCTGCTTTGCGTTTGTGTGGGCGCCCGTGCTAGCAGTGTCCAAGCGTTGTTGTTGTTGTTTTTTCCCCTTTTCATGCCGCGCCCCCCCCCTGCAATGGCTCTGCGCCCCCCCTAGGGGGCGGGCCCCACACTTTGGGAACGTCTGCAGTAGGGTTTGCATATTTAAAAATACAGTCATGTGAAAAAGAATAGGAAGTAGCAGCCACGTGCTGCTAATCAAATGCACTTGGCTAATTGATAATAAGCAAATGCGAGCACCTCTGTAAAGGCAGAAATTTGGGCAGTTTGCTTGTTTGAAGCATTCAGTCATGTGTTAAACTAACATCACAACCTTTCAGGCAAATTCAGTACAAGGACAGAATATACAGAAAGCTCAGGTGCTACATCTCAGACTTTACAGGCCTCTGTAAGCATGGTAAATGTTAAAGTTCATGACAATACAATTAGAAAAATACCAAACAGTTATGATTAAAGCATTGCCACAAGATAGCCACTCATGTGTAAAAAGAACATGGCAGCAGGACTCAGATGTGCAAATTTGCCCCTGAACAAATAACAAGACTTTGGAACTGTGTCTTTAGGACAGATAAGACCAAAGTGGAGATGTGGATGATCAGGAAGAACACCTCAAACTGTCAAGTACGGTGGTGGAGGGGTGATTATTAGGGCTTGTTTTGCAGCCACAGCACATGGCCACCTTGCAGTCCATCATGAACTTCTCTGTATACCAAGTATTCTAGAGTCAGATGTGGGGCCATCTGTCCGACAGCTAAAACTTGGTCATGTAACAGGACAATGACCCCAAGCTCAGCAGCAAAACGACAACAGAATGGCTGAAAAAGAAATAAACTAAGGTGCTGCAGTGACCCAAAGCCCTGTCAACATGACTGATCTGACTGAAACACTGCGGCACTGTGGACCTTAAGAAAGCTTTGCATAAATGAATCGCCGAACCTCAATGAACTTAAACAAGATGAAAGGGTCAAATTTCCCCACAACAATGTCGGAGGCTGATTATTTCAAAATATTGCTGTGAAATGTGGTTCCACAAGCTAATAAATCACAGGAAGTACCCAGGACTGAACAGAGTCTTGTGAAAATCTTATTTCTCACAGCACTGGATCTGCCACATGTACATGTACAACCAAACAGAAGAAGATTAATCAGGCAAAGCCAAGTCACTATACAGGTGTTTGGCGTTCTCTAGTGGACAAAATATAAAAGTACATTTACTTCACACGATAGATAGATAGATAGATAGATAGATAGATAGATAGATAGATAGATAGATAGATAGATAGATAGATAGATATGTATTCATACATATATAAATAACTCAGTTTAGAAAAGTGGTATATATTTGCCCGAGTAACTAATCACTAATCAATCACATTGGAGAGTGTTGGGGAAACTTCTCTGTACTGGTCTTACAAAACACTTACTTACGTATTGTAAGTAGTTAAACAACAGAAAAGCTACCCTAGGAAGAAAGCTTTATAAATTAATCATAACCTTGATTTGTAAAAAAAAAAAAAAAAGAATATCAGCCTATCATAATATCCATGGGAAAGTGCAGAAATGTTTGGTTTTGAATTTTTTGTCTGTTATTCTCAGACTGTATAAAGTAAAACATAGGTCAGAGGAGCCTGTTAGTTCCATATATGCTCAGCATGACAAAGGACTCTAAATGTATATGAAAAGATACTTTGATTTACACATTAGTGTGATTTCAGAGTGTTATACTTATATATGGGAGACATATATACATATAATAATGACCCGAATGCACAATTGTGAGCAGAAAAGGTTTAGCCAAAGTGACACACTCACCATAAACCTTTCCCAAGAACAGCGTCTTGACCAGGTTAAACTGTGTGTCTGAGGCTTCAGGGAGGTTGTAGCTGACTGCAGGATAATGATCCAGCTGAGACATGACAGAGATACAAAGAGATAGTGAGAAGGAAAGAGAGAGGGAGAGAAACACATTAGCATCCTTGTTTCATAAGGAGTCGAATCTAGACTAAAACTACTGACCAAAGCATTTTGAAAAGACCCAGGCTAAGATCTGCATCAGCACATTAAGCAGAGTACACAAGATGATGAACAAAAGATGGTAATTCAATGCTGTCAGGCAATGCAAAGCAACACAGCACAATCAGAAGCTCAATGGCCCCCCCTCATGGTTTCCAAACGCCAGGAAAGCTTTAAATATGGTAGCTTAGTAACAAGGAAACCACTCACATAGTCATACCTTGTTTATCCTTCATTTTAAATTCCCATGAATCCTGATCAGATCAGCGAAAATTAATTAAAAACACTTTGCAAAAATCGGATGAACACATATTGCGTCAAATACTAACCAGAGGCTGTTCCTGATTTATTTTTTCTTCTGGCGTTTCTACACACATATAACTACACTCTTCAAACAACGACCATAAAATCTGAGTGTTAGAAATGTCTCTGGGCCAAAAAACCCCCCCCCAAACAAAACATGCCATTACCTACATCTATCGCTTCTTCTTACCATTTGCTATAAACTATAACCCTGTTTAAAATATATCCTTAGATGTATATATTCTATAAACACGCCAACATTAAAATCCATCATGGTTTTAAAGATGTCAGACTACCTCAAACATCTTTTCTGGAAAGCCATGATATTTTCGTTTTAGTCACGTCTGAAAAGTCATCTTCTACAATTATCCAGCAAACAAACAGCTCTTCCCTAGAAATAAACGAGGATACAAATTATGCCTAATAATAATATGCAATTTCAAAAGTCTGTGGGGGGTTCAAAGGCATTCCTGAGAACTCGAAAAGGGCGGGTGGAAGACGAGCAGCGTGTTTACAAAGAGGAGCATCAGTGGAGATGTGAGAGCAGAGAGGGTGATAGAAGGAGGAAATGCACGACTTTAATATCCCTGCAACATAATTAACTTGTTATTGCTGTTTCAATGAAGTTTCTAATTAGCTTGAAAGCTGCAGCCGATGCTATTGATGAGAATAATTTGAAACCAACAAATTGGTTTTCGGTGTGTTCTAGAATAAAAAAAACCCCAAAAACAAGATCTTCCTTCTTTCCTTCTCCCTGCCCACAGGAGGACTGTATCTAAGCATAAACCAGTCTGCAGAAAGCAGACTGGAGTAGAGGAGTTTGGTTGGAAACAATGACTTTTGTTCCTGGAAATTTGTTCTGTTGTTCTGTTTACAGGTTTAAATCAGCAGAGTCCTGCCATACAGAAATTTCTTTCTACCCACTGCTGCGCAAGACTATTTTCTCCCTCTTTCCCCTCACACACACACACACACACACACACACATATAGACACACAACATATCCTAATTTGATTCCTTCCAAAAGCCTGGTCTCAGTGGAGCATTGTGTGGGTTTTGTTTTCCTCTGTGACTGGAGGGTGGGATAATGGGGCACAATTAAATTGCGCTCAGCTTATTTACTTTTATCTGAGAAAACAAATTGACTGCACAACCACGGAGGGAAGCTTGAGTCTTGAAACCCCCACAAAACGATCCACTGAGGAAGACGGCCTGGGAAGAAACCTCATTTTACCAAACTTTGTCAATTACAACCGCAGTCATTGGGATCTCTTTCCTTTCTTTCTTTCTTTCTTTCTTTCTTTCTTTCTTTCTTTTTTAACACAGTGCCATTTAGAAAACGCAGTTGCTGCCTCTAAAGTCACACAAAGCTTACATAAGCAAAGTAACCAGGGGTTAGGCAAAGAGAAAATTAACAAAGGGTGAAATCTATTTCCCTGACTACGTGCTCAAAAAGAATCTAATTTAGCCAATGTGCTGTTTATATGCAAACTCATTTACAGTGCACTGAGAGCCTTTTTACCTTCGTGGCACCTCTGTTTCCTTAATGATGTCTAAGGGATAAAAATACTCCCATCACAGATTTAACACTGAACAAAAAGAAATGCTAATTTTCCTCTTGAATAAATTGTTTAACATCATTATTAAGTGAACTGCTGAATTTTTGTCTGGTCTGGGTCTCAGGTGCAGCAAGCCATTTACACCGCTGAGTCAACCAGAGAAGCAACTGGAGGAGAGGAGAAGAGGAAACGGAGATGAGCCGTCTGCTGCCTGAAGGGACTCCCGACTTTCATCTCTAAACCCTCACAGTGTGAGAGAAAGGCAAAGTGAGAGATGGCGAGATGGGGAACTTATTTTAATCTCGCCTTGGTGCTCCTTTGATAGCGAGCTAACCTAACGAGACCTCACAGGCTGCTCCAAAACCAAACACTCTGCTCTGTTTGCTGCACTCTGTATGCCTGGGTGTACATGTCAGCAGGTATTTTATGTTCGCAAGCGAACGCCTCACCTTAAAGTAATCCTCAGATAATCTCAATGTATCAAAGTGATCTTTGTCATTATATTTTGCGGGTCTACTTTCTTTATCTAACAACAGTATCTGTTTCTTTCAAACCCCCTCTCCCCCTCTCTCTGGCTCTGGTCTGCCTTTTTCTTTTGTCCTACATTTCTCTCTGACTCTCGTTTCTCTTTCTGATTCAAATTACCACACGCTGACTTGTCTTGCCACATTTTCTCTGCTTTGTCTTTAAACTAAACAGTCGCTTGTCTAAATGGCTTTAAGATTTGCAGCCCTGATAGCAGAGAAGTGAGGCCTCTGCACCCTGAGGTAAACAGTCCACTGCTTCTTATCCCTTTTTTTTTAAACTTGGGGAAATTGAATTTGATCCACTGCCAGCCCCACCAGCACAACTGACTTTTATTGCATCTGACTCATATCTCTGCCTCTCACTCATTTTGTTATCTCAGATGCTAGCAACTAGGCCTTTGATGAGCGTGTGCACAAAAATAATAACAGGCTAGTTCCATTTTCAGTGCTGATGGCAGCTACTGACAAAACTGGCCTTTTAGGCTTTAATGCATTATTCAATAAATTAAAAAACAAAAACAAAAATTCAAGCCTTGGAATTAGCCAGTAGAGTTTCCAGCATTCAAAAGCAGTTATTAAGCATCTCAGCATTTGCATGCAGTTCTGTACACTTCATATGATGGATGGTGCGTCAAACGACTCGCCGTCAAAGAGTGACCGAAGCTGTGCGATCGTCTCATAGAAAAAGGTCACGTTTGCACCACGCATGTGTTCTAAGATGAATATTTATACAGAGGCAGGTGGAACAAACTGATAAAACAACACTGACATAGTATCACACTTTATATATCACTCACAGTTGCCCCATTTTTTTAAATGATAAAGAAGATCCAAATATTTGATGATCACCTTTAAGGGTTTTAGGGTTTCTAAATATTTTGCTGACTTCTTCATGCTTTACTATCCTGACTTTGGTCCTGAGTCATTCTTGGAGGCCCCTCATGGAGCACAACTGAAACGTAAAAGACGCAGGGCCATTTGGCAGGTCTGAAAAATGCTTTATAAATGGATGTTATGGTTATGATTACAAAAAAAATCATTATATAGTCTATAATAAGGTGAAGGACTAATGCTTCACTGCACCTTTCAGTTGATATTTCAGCCATTAGTTATTATTTTAATCATTAGTTATTATTAATCTCTTGCAATCTTCTACAATGTGTCCACGATGTATCTGAGAGTTCTTCCTGTTAAAAGGGAGTTTTTCCTTTCTACTATTGCCATGTGCTTACTCACATGGGTTCTCTAATTGTTGGGTTATGGTATTTACCTTAAAATATAAAGCACCTTGAGGCGACCGTTGTTGTGATTTGGCACATTGCAAGTCCGTTTTTTACACCATGCTGCCTAAATATAAACGCTGCTTCGGTCCTCTGATGATGGGCATGGAGAGCGTTACTGAACACATCGGTCTAAATAATCCCACAGGTGTTGAAGTGGGTTGAGACATGGAGACTACGGCCATAAGATATGATTCACATCATTTAAATACTCATACAAATCATTGACCCCTGGTGCTGGTGCTGTCATTTTGGACGAAACTACTCCCAGGTTCAGAATTTTTCATCCAAAGATAAAAGCTGGTCACTCAGAAACAAACTGATTGACTTTTGCCACCTTTCCATGTCCTTCTATTCTTGTCAAATGGACCCAGCCTTTGGAATTAAAATACTGCCACCCATGGAATAAACAGAATAATCACACACTCCCAGTGCAGTGAGCAAAGTGTGCCAGCAGATGGACAGCCAACAACAATTTTTGTATACACATAGTTATACTGTTATACTTGCATCCACAAGTATCTAGGTCTTAGAGTTATAACCCCACTGATGCTGACTGCCAACTGCCTACTAATGCTTAGCGTGGTTCCTTGTTGTTGTTGCAGTCCTCCTGAGGAGAACATGTCCTGTTCTTTGTTACTCATTAGTGCAACCTGCAGACAAGGTTGATTTTGAAAAGAAAAGTAGAAAAAAATTGCTCTGCGGTATGTGAGTTATGAGAGAACCTTTGGGAAGTAAGGAAAGCTATACAGTATTGGAATGGACAGATGAGTTAGACTGAATAATGTTGATTTTTGTAGTGCAGTGTGAAGCCTTTGTAGTTAGCTGATCTGACAGGATCTCAGTGGTGCAGGCGTGTCTGTTGGTATGCAAGTCTGCGTCTGTTTACGTGCGGCTATCAAGTGCATGTACCTTGAAAAGAGCCCTGAGGCGGTAAGGCAACATGAAAAAGTTTCACTCATCAAAGTTATCTTTGTCAACGTACCTTCTGGCTCTACTTCTCATTCCTTATCTGTAAACTTCATCTATTTTCTCTCCTCATCTCCCCACCCCGCAGATCACTCATCGATGCCTTTTTTTCCCTTAAATCCAAATTACCACATCGTGCCCATCAGTGTTCGTCTGAATTCTTAACACATTTTAATGTTTAACTGTTAACCTGTTATTAAGGGAGAAAAATTTTAAAAAGGATTGTTTTTCTGTTTTCTTTTTTAAAGTACAGCCGCAGCACCTCGAAAGAACCACACTGGGATTGTGTACTATAGAGTTAGTAGTTCAGTCACATACTCAAGTCAAGACCGAACCTCGACACTGTCGATCTAGACACAGCTAAGCTGCTTTCAATCAGCGCAGAGCACACTGTGTGCATGTATGCATGTGCGTGTGTGTGTGTGTGTAAGTGATGAGCAAGGAGTCTAGCGGATGCTCCAATCACTTTCTATGCCACCACGAAAGCATGTGTTATGTTAAAGTACTCCCAGCGGAGTGATGAGCAGCTACAGGAATGCGATTTGCTTAGAAAACGATTATCATTGGATGTTTCGGTTTAATTTTCTCGCTGTCTGAAATTTTTTGCTGCTGTGTGTGAAAGTAGGTGATGAGATCCCAGGATGGATGAGGTCATTGCTTCATGCAGGTGACAGACAGAGAGATCTAAGGGCTGTAGTAGTGTAGATTGAATGATTACAGGCTTGGGAGTATGGGACTGTGATTCATTGTAGTTCGCATTTTATTCCACTTAATGAAAGCAAGAATTAAAAGACTTCATGTTAGATGCATATTCTGTTTAACAGTGTTGAAACCAAACTTTTAAAATTTATATTAACATTTGACTGTTTCATTCTTTTCCTTTATGTTTATATCCTCTAAACATAGCAATGACAGCATCCTGCAAAAACATCCTGCATTTGAACATATTCATATTTATATGTTCAAATGCAGAAATGAACTGGATAATCTCAACAATGTCTCCCTGCACGTAACATACATATTCTTTTTTAAATTGTTTTGCAAACTTTTGATGTGTTTATTTCATAACAATTATGCTAGTAATGATATGATGATCAATAGAAACTGTAAGCAAACTGCTGCTATATTAATTATCACATGCTCTTACACAACCGCAGCTTGAAGCTTTGAGCCAAGCAATTTTTCACAGAGGATGGGAATCATTTTATAGCTAAGTTTAATGCTATGGTGCCTTCTGGCCACTAGAGGGGAGTGATATGTGAAGGGCTTACCCATTTACAGTTTTTCTCCATTGGTTTGGCTCATTTCTTGAAACAGAAATTACATTCTCAAAATAACATGGACAAACCTCCAAACCTCTTGGCAAATGTTCACAACAGAATGGCATTTCTCATTCATTTTATCAAATGGCAAATGCCTTAGTACATGTCTCAATTGTCTTTGTGCATCTTTGCAAATGATTAAGTACAAGTAGCCTACAGTTATACAGTTAGCCCACATTTAGCACATTTTCCAAATGAATAGATCTTGTAGATCTAAACTGATTAGTTGATTCTCAGTCTAATGATCATTCCCTCCAAAACATGTCAGCATGATTTCATTGTATAAGTACTCGCATGCACAACCGTCTGTTCAATTGTCAAAATTGGTCAAGAACATAATACCATGAATACCAAATATGAATTTCTTTGAATATTTGATAAATTGATGACAGTCATTGACAGTCAGGTGAAACTAGGTGTCACACACAGGTGTGTTCCATGATTGTGTGCTGCCAAACACAGATATATAGAGCTTGACCAGAGCCAGTCCGATCTCTGAACATGGATAGACAAGGCAAAGCAAACGGACAAGGGGAAGTTCTTCCTTAAGGAAGAGGAGGAAGAAGAAGAAGAAGAAGAAGAAGAAGAAGAAGAGGAGGACTGAGAGGAATAGGTGCTGTGCTGTCCCGAATGAAATTCGGGCCACAATTATAGACCATGTCATAAACCATGGCCTCACAATGGCAGAGGCAGGTCGTCGAGTGCAGCCTAATGTGCCTCGTTCTACAGTCTCCTCCATTATCCAAACCTTTCGCAGGGAAAACAGGTATGTACTCTATGTAATCTATGATGGAATTATATGTTGTATAGGACAGGGCACTGTGCGTGAGGCAAAAAATGTATAACTTACTGTAGAGATTTTGTGTGCATCTGCCTACAGTGGTAGGTCTATACTAGCAGGTGGAGAGGACTAGTGGAATGTTTTGATACTAAATATGACAAGAAATATATTGAACAAATTACTGTAAACTATGGAATTACATAATTATACAGTTAGAGAAGTATTCCAGTCACTGTGCAGCAGGAGAATGAGTACAGTGAACACTGAATAAGTCCTTGTTTTTTGATTTTGTGTTCATACAATTTGCTACTGTAATGTACATTTTCTTTTTACATATGTATGAAACTTTCTTTGCGTGTGAATAAAAAATGGTTATCATTTCCTTGGTAGTGTGAGTGCAATCTGTGATGTCAAACTTTGGAGGCTACTCTTTTCTGTTGTATACTGTTGGTCCTCTGCCATAGTGACAAAACATCTAAACATTTTGTATGGCAGTACTCACACAATGCCAAAGGGACGATGCATTTTGGGGCACTGACTATTCAGATTAGAAAGAAATGTAGTTTTGACACATGAGTGAACTGTTTTAGGGGAGATATGAGCTTTTGCAGGTGAGCTATAGTGTTGTGCTAAACTGTAAGAGTGTTTTGCCAAATGATCTTAGAGTTTTGAGAATGTAATTTCTGTTTAAAGAAATGAGCCAAACCAATGGAGAAAAACTGTAATAAGGGGTGTCAAATATAAGGACAATGGGCCACAACTGGACGTGCAAAGACTGTAATACAGCCCATAATACAGTTTTGGAAAATGTGAAGAAGAGCTTAAATAGTGAACTTTTACCTGTATTTTCATAGGTTTTACAGCTTTTCCTAATAATATTTCCCTGTGGCCATTTATACTAAAGTAAAGTAATAGATAAGCATTTAAATGGAAGAAGAGTACCTGTTTTTTCATTATTGACTATAGAAATGTTTTTTTAATTGTTTTTGTTTTGCAAAGGCTCAAAAGTTTAAGAAAAAGCACATTTTAGTGACTTAACAAAACTTTCTACTTATAATTACAGGACAGTCTGGGCAATGAGCCAGCAGTATGTTTTCCATAATCTTGCACATTTATTCCTTACACTTCAAGTCATGCTGATGGACTTCTTTCAATTTCTATACAGCAAAAAACTGTAAGTTCTGTTAAAATTGCACTTCTTCTTCCTAAAAATAAACATGTAGTTCAACATCTTTACACTGACAGAAAGGGAAGTTTCACTTCAGATCAACGTGAGCTGTATCTGATCCTTGATGGAAAATGAATTTGACATCCATGATCTCGATTCACGGGGTTTCCTGTGCATATAAGGAATATAAATATGCCCACAGTATGAAATGGTTAGACCATTCAAGTGTCTGATATTATCAGTATATTACGTTAGTGTGCAGATACAGTATTCAAATTACACATTCTATAGGAAGCCATGCGGAAACCGTTGTTTAATTTTAGAATCCAAGACCATTTGTTTCTTTTTATTTCTCATTTCTTGTGACAATCCATTTCTTGGCAAACCCCGACCTGTCAGTGCAAATATGAATTTATTCTGATCTGGATGCAATCAATCTCTGGCTTTTACAAATGGCTTCTATCCATTTAGAGCCCTCCTTAAACTCCAGCCTGCAGCCAAATGTGTGCATCTTAGCCCAGAATAAAGCCAGTAATAGTTTAGCTGAATTCTCACTCCATCCTTGACAGCTACTGACTAAGGCTTGGCTGCATCGATCAGAGCTAAGCTGTTCAGTCGCACAAAACACACGAGCACATAAAACACACACAACGGCAACATGGATAGAAGTAATTGATATGCACAAACACATGCACACGCACAAAATATCCCACACAAGCACATGCATTTAATTATCAGCATACAGGAAAGAATTTGTGGAGTTGCAAACACACAACAATATGCACTTACGCGAACACACACGCACTCACAGATCGATGCGTTCTCTGTTGCTATACTTAGGCTGTCTACTGGAAGTAGATTAACAGTGGCAAAGGACAAGCAGTTTCATCACAGCTGAAACAGCACAGGACACTGCACTCCTCTCTGACTGCAAACCATTGAGCAAACTCTTCCTGCGCTCGTGTAGTTTTGTACCCGTAACTGAGAATATGTGAGTGTTCTTAATTTGTATGGGACCCAAAAGTCCCTGCGCTGCACAGTAAGTTGAAATGAAATCCTTACTCTGAGTAAAAGACTAAAATAAGAGCTCAGATGAGCACGCGTGTTGGTTCTGTACCTGGATGGTGATTCTCCTGTCGTGACGGGACATGTTAATACTATGTGGCTGTCCATTGGCCAAGTTACGCTGGTCCACATCTATGGTGAACGGCTCCCTCAGACCACCCAGGTTATATCGCACCTGCAGCGAACCTGGAGACGTACAGATACAGCAGTTTAAAATCTCAGACACTAGGTGGCGCAGTCAGTTTTTTAGGCCTTATATATCATCAAAGCAGTTTTCTGTCAGCTGCTGCTCAGTGGTTGGTTGTTGACTAAGGAGGATTTGTGGAGATTATACCAATGTGTGCTGCAAGGAAGACGTTTAAATGTTGTCTGCAATGGTAAGCAACAATTTAATGTGCATGTGTGTGTGTGCTGTGTGTCAGCCTTACCATTCTGTCTTAACACCACGGCAAGATAGTCCTGCGTCTTGGAGCTCACGTACATCAGAACAGCTGGAGCACTGGATGTGCTGAAACTAAAGGCCACTTCCTCCTTTGTTAGATTCACCTCGTGTGGCGTGAGCTGGTGCGTCAACACCTTGGCGTCCTTACTGGCTCCCGCAACGGCTTCAGGCAGGAAGTTGTACTTTACCAGCGTCCCTGCCTCAAAGAAACCTCCAACATCTGGGTGAGATGATGGAAGAAGGAACAAAATGTAGGACCAAAATTAAGCTCTCATGCAAATGCAACTGTACTGTGTTTTAATGTGCGCTTAAAACACAAGCGAGCAAGAAACCAAGAAAGAAAGAAAGAAAGAGAATTTTTCATCAAAAACAAGCCACAGGGAGCCACTCACAAGCTCATAGATGCAAAGACACAACAGGGTAGACATATTATATAGCCAGAGGGGAATAAACACACACATAAATAAGGCTGTGTTCACATGATGTAGTAAAGCGAGTGTTAAATTGCTGTAGTCCAGCATCTGAAACCAAACAATGCACTGCTTACCAGTACATTAACAAACCTAATGGCATATTTCAACCATACCAGGAGGCTTATTGATTCTCATAATCAAATATCGAGAAGACGAGACCTTATTTTTCTATAGCCTATTTCTGTTACACTCCTTGTTTGTGTTCGTGTGTACGTGTACTCATTCGCCATGTCTGCGAGTCAGTTAAAAAGGAGATAAAGGCGTAATACGTGTGAAATTAAAGAGAATGGTTGCAGGGAAAGCAGAGAGAATATGGTTGAGTGCGTATGTGTGTGTGTGTGTGTGTGTGTATGTGTGCAAATGCCACGCAATATGCCTCAACATGTTCTCCTTCCCTCTGCAGCCACGGTGAAATGTAAAATTACAGCCCTTACGGGTCCAGAATTCCAAGCGAACACATTTATGCATCTTTTTTTAAAGCTTCACTTCACCCATCAGCTCCCACCAGACACAGTACAATAAATACTTCAAGCTACATTACTTTAATTTAATAGAACACTTATTACTCGAAAATGGGTAAGTTCTCTGAATAGTATTGCCACAGAAGCAAAATCTCAGCTCTATTCAGGTTACCTACCAATTTTATCCTTTATTTAGCTTTGCAATCATATAGTTTCAAGCCTCAGAAGTCTGGAAAGACCCAATTTAGCAATCTTTTTGTATTAACTGAACTTTATTGTTATGGGTAAGCTCAGATATTCCATATTAGAAAGTGCTATCCTCCCTAAATGTGTCAAACTACTTTTAAATTTGACAAAATTAACTTAAAAAAACGATGTGTTTAGGCAACCATTCAGCAGCCATTCCCAAAGTCAAGAAGACATATCCTATCCATTCCTATTTTCACTTTAATAAAAAAAAACCCCAAAACATTTCCTTGAAAATCTTTATTTGAAAAACGTAAACAGCACAGGTTGTTTGCTATAAATTGCCAATGCTACCCAGCCATATGAATATGTTGCACTGGCAATGTTGGCCAATGTGTGACCACCTGTGACTCGGGCACAAACTTCAATGTAAGAGCAGATTATTATCTATTTTGATCAACATTTTATATAAATGAATGAATTAAATGTAAATGCTTTTAAATAAACTTCAAACCAAATTTCTGTTATTACTCAAGCTCACATGCAGTACCTTTGCAGCCCTCCAGGGGGCCCTAGCCAACCCTTTGGGAATCACAGACATAGAGTATTTTATAGTTGGCAGTTTATGCAACCACATTGGCTGAAATGCTCATTTACTCATTTCAAAGTATTTACTTACATCTTTTATACTGTCTATGATGACAAGGTGAGTTTTTCTTCTACTGTCAGTAACAAGTACTAACAATCATTGTAGTCTATTAAGTATAATGAACTGTGTGTGTGATGACACCTGTTAGCTCTATTTAGCGATGTGTTCATGTAGTATATAATATACACTAGAAACAAACTCATGTAAGTCATGAAGAGCATTCTCACTTTTAAAATACTCTCACAGAAAGTTTTTTCTCTTTCCTACTGGGGAAAGAAGGAAAGAAAGTACCCCAACTTGTTACCCAGAGCTTCAGTAGCAACACATAAAATTGTCTGGAACCTTAATGGGGTATGAGCAATGCTGCAGAGCTGGAGCTTTTCGTGTGTGTGTGTGTACTTCATGTCAGTATGCGAAGAAGTTTCGGGTGTGGATTTTGAGCAGTGCAAATCTCAACAGGTACATGTGCAATTGCATTTTTGGTAGTTTTAGCGTGCGTGTGTGTGTTCATACGCATGTACATGTGCACACCGGCTCCACGCGAGACCCTCAAGGGCAGAAAAGCAAAAGAATGAGAGTGTATAATAACAATACTGCAGGGTCCCCTGAGCAGTGTGTAAATATGGATACAATGGAAATGCACTATGCAATTATGGCTGACTTCATGCATTTTTCACTAGCAGGGAGGATGGGGAGAGAGTGGTACATTAAAGAGAGGGAAAGAGAGAAATTTGGGAAAGGGCAGAAAACTGAGAAACCAGGAGAGGGGCAATTGAGAGAGGAGCGAGAAAATAAGTGTGGCAAAGTAAGAAACGGAGGAGGAATAAGTGGGATACATATTTATGGGGACAAGAGTAAAATAATAGTAAAGGAGTGGCAGGAGAAAAGAAAAAACAGAGCAAAATAAATGAGGGGGAAAAGTAGCAAAGAGACAAAGAGGACAGTGAGTCCAAATGAAAGGAATAAAGAACTGTAGCAGAGTCAGGGAAAAGAGGGACACAAAGGAATGAAAGGAGGAAATAGACGATGAAGTCACATGTCATCAATGTTCCCTCTAAGCTGCGTGCGTGTGCAATTGCGCCCTGCTGGCATGGTCTCTGCGCACAGAAAATCTGCGTTGCACACACACAAAAAAAAAAAAAATCTAACCTGAATTGAAATTAAAATGAAAACTTTAACAATTCTGTTTTGCAGTGTTAGTCAGTAAGTGACTGGCTGCTCTCATATGGGATTAGAACGATGGCACCTTATCCCATAGTCCAGCCAATAATGCGATTCACATTGGTATATACGCAGCTAATCAACGTCGTTGACAGGCTATGACAGCGTCCTTATGTGCAACACCGGTGTTTTAGCTAGCAAAGCGGCGTGGCTGATGTGGAGTAAAGCACGTTAATGACAACGTGTACAACCATTGGAGATGTGAGCAAGACAGACGGAACAATTGTGTGGACTTTTATACCGGTTTTTAAATTTGTGTTGATAGGCACGTAAAACCATAGTTATGATAAAAATATATGCAATGTTTGGTTTTATTCCTGAATACTATCGTTGTTATATTTACTGCAGGAAGAAACGGTAAAAAACGCCGGTTTATAAGGAAAACGCTTGAAAGCACTCGCCACCTGTGAGCAAAACAAACCGAAAAACCCACCCCTTTCCTATGTGCCATGTCGACCAATCAAAAAATGAGTATGGCAACATGGCATTTAGTGGTTTAGGAAGTTTAGCGACGTTTAGTGTAAATCTTGTGTAGTTAGTGGTAGGGTAGTCAATAGTTTGTTGTGTGTGTCAGAGCAATGGACTGCTGAATGTTACAGGTGTTACAGGAGTGATACATCTCCTGTTGTCAGGCCTACAGGTATCAGGCTGTTGTTCTCCTTTATCTCATAGTGGACAGAAATTGTTTTTGGGAGTGGCACAAATAATTTGTATGGCATCAAAAAACTTTGTTGTTTGCATAACTCAGTTACTTTTTTGAAGAAGTAACTATATAATTAATTGCCCAACATTGGTCAGTATATACTGTATTTTGCAGACAGAGAGTTACAGGACTCTCTCCCAGACCACAGACTCCTCCTCATAATACAAGTCAGGCAAAAAATAAATAGTGTTAACACACTACACAGGTCATGAACAAGATTTTTTTACATTTTCATTGTAAGTGGGCTAAAGCAGTTAATTTAAAGTAGTCTAACATAAATAATTAATTAAAATAATTTGATTATTTTAATAAACCCTGTAACTTGGATGGATTCGATGCTGGCGTGACCACAGTGCACACGTCTAAAGGACCGCTCAGGGAGTTTGTGTGTTCGCTCAGACACGTGAAATAATTAGAGGGAACATTGCATGTCATGCACAAAAACAAATAGACACAAGGGTGTGCTCTCTCCCTTTCTTTGCCTCTCTCTCGGTCTCTCTCACACACGCACACGCACACACACACACACACACACACACACACACACACACACACGCAAAGACAGTAATCTTTATTCTCTAAATCCTGAAATGCCTGATTGGTTATGACAGAATTCTGAGGAGGTCTTTTCATGTCTTACACTAGCATATCATCACACACTGTCACCCTCCTCCACACCACACACACGCACGCAAGCCCACACCAAGACACACATTCTGCCTTTCTGTCATCTTGTCACCCCCCTGCCAAGAACACAGGGGGGAAAACACCATTCGACTTTAGGAAACAAATTAATTCACGTGTCGGGGATCAACTTCCTGACTGGGAGCGAGCAGAAAGCCTCTGACAGCGCCGCTGCTCTTCTCCCGAGAGAATTTCATGAAAACTTGTTTTGGGAAATAGAACTTTAATAGTGTATCTAATGAATCCCGGTGAAACAAACACAATGCCTTGGCAATATGCAACAGCGAAGAAGCAGAGTTACAGTGTGACACTGCTTGTCTGTGATCTTCAAAGAAAACATCAGATCACTAGACACACCTCTTACTGAAGTCACTTACGCTTTGTTTCTCAGTTTGATCTCTCAGCTCTGCATTTGCACAGTATCAGCATTCAGCAAGAGCACTCTAAAGTGAGGGAGAATTGGTGGGTAAGCATAATATTACCCTCAATCGATGCCTTTTATCGCAAGCCCAAACACTTTCAAAAACGACAGCGCCAAACTGAATAGGAAGTGGGGCACGATCACAAAGCGCAGCGACAATCACGGTGGGTTGTCGGGGAATGAAGCTCATTGAAACATAACTACTCCAGCGGTAATCCTGGTGCTGTTTGACTCTGGCTTTGTGAATAAAAGAGAAAGCGCAAATGATAACATGATCTCAGAAATATGCCTGCAAAAGTTGTCGGAGAAAATGTTAGCCGAAGGATTATTGCTCAGTGTGTCATCCTTAATTTCAGAGCAGAAAAGCTGTCCTGCAAGGCCAGGAAATGGGAAAACAAAACCTGATGTAAAAGGAAAAAAAAAACCTTCAAAACCCACAGAGGGAAAATTTCCTTTGTTTTGCACTGAATGTTTTGAGGACAAAGAAAAGCCAGATGTACATTAAATTATTTTCTTCCATTGACCTTAAATAGATTAAAATTGCCTGTCTGAAAATGCCTCTTACCTCTGGTGCAGAACGGACCATCGTAGGCGGTGGCGGTGCAGTCGCACAGGTAGCCGTTATACCTCTCCACACACTTTCCCCCATTCCGGCAGTACATCCCAAAACTGTTACAGTGGCCTTGGCAACCGGGCTTGACCCCAGGTGTGACCTTCGCCCTCTCTTCCAGATCGAGAGTGATGCCATTCATTCGTAAGGCTCTGATACATCCCAGGAACCCCCGCTGTCCCCCTGCAGCACCTGAGGACCGGAAGAAGGAGCAGGAAGGAAGGAACGCAGAGGGGGGAAGGATATGTAGCGTCAGGAGAAAAGAAAACAAGGAGAAGGAAGGGAGGACAACTGGAAGTCAGGGTCGCAAAAGTCATTCTGAATGCAAGAGGCTCTATTTTAATCTGTTTTAGAAACATTAATATCCTAATGCCTGGAGGAAGCCACTGATGTCACGCTAATTGTTCTGACTGTGACGCCGTTCTTGAAACAACCTTCAACTCGTTTGATTTCTTCAGTAATTACAACAGCCTAATGAACACTGTCTCTTAATGAACATCGCACTAGCATACACATGCAAATGGATGCGCGGATGCACGTATACTACATGCTCGAGATGAACACACACGTTTTAAAAATGCCGCACAGTGCGCACCTGATTTGAATGAGTCAATGTAAGCATTACTGCTTAGCCTTGGGGTGTCGATAGCCATTCTTCTAAAGTGCTTCCATCGTCATTCTGGCCTTGCACCATTACAGTCTAACTACCCATTAACTTGGACAAAGTAGGGGTGTTAAATAGATTAATGTCGACCTAAATGACCACAGCAATAAACACACTCATAAATATACACCCACAGGTATAGATTCAAAAATACACAAACACACCCACCGAGCATAAATATTCTGTGTGGGTAAACACAAACGTAAGCACGCACACTTGCGCGCACTATCGGAGACGAGAGCCGAGGGTCATTTTAGTTATTACTGTAAAACATCTCAAGGGCATCGTCTGGCTTAAGGAAGAGTGTCTATTCAGGAAGACATGTAAAGGAAATGTGAACACACATTCTAGCAGGCGGGTTCGTCCCTCAACAGCTGCACTCTCACTTATGCAATTTTAGCTTGCCCACATAGGTACAATAGAGGCATAATAAGATTATTAATACATGTACTTTGATTTTCTCCAGCTGATACATTATTCACGTATTGGGATGCAGCTGAGCGTTTGCATGCTTTCTCCTATTTTCAGTCCCATGAAGAATTAGACTTTTAGTAGGCCCCTTAATTAATCTATTTTGTAGTACTGATTGGCTGGAGGTTTCTGCCACCTGTTTACCCAGGTCTGAATCAGTCTCTGATTAAATGGACAGCAGGCTCCGAAGCCTGCGGAGACCGGGGCAGGCACGTATACACACACGCACGCACGCACACACGCACGCACGCACGCACACACGCACGCACGCACGCACACTCAGGTGCATACGGTTTCTGTGCTACTCACAAACGCTGTGTAATAGAGCCTGACTGATTGTGACCGCAGTCAATATTGGCTTATCACAGTTGCAACCATTTAAAAAAGTAAGTACAGAAATAGAAATAATTGTTTGACACATAACCAAAATAATCGAGCTGATCTGAACCATTGCTTGAAACAGCAATAAAGGCGATATGCTCAAAGAAATAACAAAACTGATAACTTGCAGTCACACTTTCCAATCTAAGGAGATCAGGAGATTAGGTGCAGGTTTATTGAAATCTCTGACATGTTGTTTGCTCTCTCCTATCAAAGTCTGTTGCGTAGTTATGCCTGAAGCTCTCAAAGACCTTAAGAAAGAAAAAAACCCACTGGCATATTATGATATGAGTGTAAGGAACCACATCTACCAGTCTCATCAATTTTAAATAGTCAAGGACTAGGTATCCTAGCAAATTTAGCCCAACCAGCATGTTTGATGTAAAAAAAAAAGTCTCCAAAAACCTCTGGATTCAATCACAGGATCTGGAGGCAACTGAGTTAATGTCAAACTACAGATGTGACCCACATGGGTTGGTGTGCTAGGAAAAAAAAGCATGAGCAGCAACAATTTGCCACTGGCTTAGATAGGTCTTTTGCACTGATCTGTTCAGGACAAAGCAATCAATGATAGTGCTGTTTGGCCACATGTTTGACACAGGATAAAGGCAGCTTTACTTGAAAAAAACCCCTCCACACCAACTGTAAAGCATAGTGGAGGAACAGAGTAGTTTAGGGTTCCTTCACTGCCTCAGGGAGTGGGCCGCTTGCAGTCACTGATTCAGTTATGCAGTCTGCATTTTTCCAAAGTGTGCTTGAAGAAAATGTGATGCCATCTGTCCGTAAGTTAAATTGAACCAGATGTGAACCTCGCACTTGAATATTTATCCTAATCCCCCTAGCAAATACAAAAGGAGGAGATGCGGGGTTGTTCAATGAATAAGAAAAAAAAATCTAGTTAAATCAAAACCTGTGTGGGTAATTCAAAATAGGTGCTACATGCAAGAAAAACACCAATACATGTTCTGCATTTTTATATGTACATAAGGCCTAAGTTTTACGTATATTAGTAAACACGAAGTTTCTCTGTATGTAATTATAGTTCTTTATAATTAATAGTCAATAGTATATATTTATAGAGCTTTGGTGATTAAGATAAAAATCAACTAGACTTGTCTCCTAAAACTGCATACTTTACTTTTTTAAAAATTTCATTACATTTATTTTTAACGTTTTTGCAAACACCTGTGTAATCAGCATATCTTTAATCTTATGTATATGTACAACATACATATGTGCTTTCTAGCCTTTTTCAGGAAATCATCATATACTCTAAAAAAAACGTGAAAAAGAAGTACACTGCATGATTCAGTAGCTTGTAGAACTACTTTTTTTAGCAGAAATGACTTTACAGGTTTCATCAGAATTTTTGTCCACTTTTCTGTGCAGGTTTGCTTCAGTTCATTGACATTTGCAGACATTAATTTATGCACAGCTCTCTTTAGGTCCAACCAGAACATTTCAGGCTGAAGTCTAGACTTTGACTGGGCCACTACAGCATTATTTATTTGCTTCACTTTGCCTTTCTGTTGTAGATTTGCTTCTGCGCTTGGGATTATAGTCCAGTTTCATGACCCGGTTTCAGCCAAGCTTAAGCTGTTGATCACCTCCCTCCACCACCGTGCTTGGCAGTTGGTATGAGGTGTTTGGGATGATATGCTTTAGTTTACACCAAATGTGGTGCTGTTCAACCGGACCGAACGTCTCCACTTTGGTAATTTCATCTTTCCATCTTGGTCTTGTAGTGTCTTTAGATCCACCCGGCAAATCTAAGCTGTGCTACCATGTCCCTTTCTCTTGTCTCTAGGTATCGTCTTGGCTACTCTTCCAATCAAATCATTTGTGTTCAATCTTCTAATTGTACTGCCACAAACCTCAACATTTAACTTGCTAAATGAGGCCTGTAGAGTCTGAAATGTAGCTTTTGCGTTTTTTGTTGTTTCTCTGAACATTACATGGTCTGACTTGAATTTGATAGGACGTCAAATCTTAGCCATGTGTTAACAAACACCTGAATGCTCCAGATCAGCAAACTATGAAATATTCTTCTTTTGCACAGGTGATCATACTTGCTGATGATCAATTAGGCGAGCGCATCTGCTTAGCAACAACTGGCTGCTTATGCTCATAATTCCTGTGGAAATAGTAAGGCTGTACACATTCCTATAAATTTTTTTCCACAATTGTATTAAATGGTGCAGGACTGGTGGACTTGATAATGCATAAGACAATAGCCAGGCATAAGAATGGCACTCTAGTCTACTGGTTGAAGGTCTTGTGGATTATGTCCTCTCCAGCCCTCCTTAAGCAGACTTTGTCTGTTAGAGTTGAATCAGCTTCTCAATATTTAAAAAACCAAACAAAAAAAAATGCCTCTATACCCTTTGTTGCAACCCAGTTTCAATATCTGGCTTCACTCGGTGTATACATGACTACCAGACTTTGCATTTTCTCAATATTAGCAGTAGGCTTACAAACAAATATTGGTCAGGCTCTACAGTCTACAAGTACAATCTGACACACAGTCTCAGCAGCACATGACTGCACAGAAATATTGGAATTAATACATATATTTTAACACATAAGCAGTTATTAAAGTGAAATGTATATATATATATGACTCAATTTATTTATGGGAGTAACGTGTGTGCCCCAAGAGGATGTTACCTTGTAATGATGTCCTAATTAAGCAACATTTTGTTTTCATTAGAAGACACACACGCACACACAAACACACGCAGTAGCAGGCAAATTAGAAGGAAAGCCATATGTGACCGCTTAACCTTCACTGCATGTATGGATGTATCAGTGTGAATGCTGAATTACTAAGTAAAGACTTTGCATTGAATAAACTTGCAGTATGCACTTTAACACTGTACTGACAGTATTCGCCACAGGTGGACTGTTCTGTGGAGGCATATTCAGATAAATTAAATTAAATAAGAATCGGCTGCAGATTTGCTGCAATGCTTTGCTTCCATTAACATTTTAAAAGTGGTTAAGCCGAATGGCGGCATGTGCTTTTCTTTCTCTGCGAGTGTTTGCTGTTCGCAACATTGGAGATATCTTTAACAACAGTATTTCGCACGCTCTGTGTTTATTAGAAGCACACTTCAGGATTCAATTTGTATTAGTTTCTGATGGGTGTTTTGATTCACTGGGTCTAAATGCCATTTCAAAAGCATTCCTAACCCACTGGCATTTCCAGAGGGGGATATTATGATAAAAAAAAAAGCTCATATCAGCAACCACATGCTTCATATCTATTGGGTTATAACACTTTTAGCATCTCTCTAAAAGGTTGATAATAACTTTGTTTTTTATAAAAGGAAGTCATATATGAGTACTGACTTAAATTGCCACCTGCTGTAATTTAGAAGACTTAGGTGCTTATCATCAGTCTACCCCCCACAACCCCCTACCAAAAAAAAAAAAAACAGGCAATCAAAGCATGAGCAGTGATATTTTAGAAGACTAATACTGACTCTAACCACTGTTAAAGTGAGGCTGCCATAAAATCTGAATCAACTAACAGAAGCACAGTTATTTTGAGCTGTAGGTGAGGTGAAAACTGTATCAGTGTCACAGAGACATTTCGCTGTACTCAGTAAATGTTACCTACTGTCTTGGCAGGTGAGCGAGGCTGGTTTCCCTGTGACAGGTGTCGCATGCATGCAGCGACGAGCAAGCAAGCGCGATGTCGATTCACGACGGCAGAGACGGGGGGTGGAGAGGGGGAAAGAAAAGAGCAGCGCACAAAAGAAAGACAAAACAATCAAGTCATGAGCAAAAACATGCAAAACCATAAAAATCAATGTGATAGTGAGCATTAATCAAGATGGAATTCAAAAAAGAGCAGATGGTGGCCACGAAATGAATAAATTGCGGTGCCATTCATAGTTATGAACACGTATTTGGAGAGCTAAAAGTTAACAATGTGAAGTAAATGACAGCATGCTGATGGTATAACATTTACGCTCAAGGCCATTATAGCAAATGAGCCACTGTGCAGTAAACACTAAAGCAATCAAATGCTTGATGAGGAGCATATTGATTGAGAAAGAGTAAAGGAGATGATAGAGAGACAAACACACGAACACGGTAAACCTCCATGTTGGAGATGTGGAGGACTCACTTTCTGTTTTGTGCCTTTACAGTCAACGCTTTCAAACAAAGATGGCTGCAGTAGAATTTCAAAGTTTCATAGTTTTGAAGTTTTTTTGGTTTCATTTTTTATTTTCTAGCTCAGCGCCTTTGAAAAGTTGCATCAGTAATAGTCATTGACAGCCGTGCAGTGGCGGAGAGTCTTCAGTAATATGAAGGAATCAAGAGTCGAGACAAAATCTTGTTGCCTGCAGGGCTCTTCCCACTCTTTCCAAATCTCTTGATCAAACACAAAGAAGATCTCTATCTTTTCTGGATGTCGGAGGCCAAATCTAAACTACTTCCTTTGAGTGTAGAGGGGGGTCACTTCCTGTGTATAACACTTTAACTTCTCAAAGAAATCCTCAAATCAGGATTAAGCGGGGATTAGAGATCCGATATAGGAAGGTGATGTCACCTCTGCTGGTGTTGTTACATGCAGTCCATCCATTGCTCTCTCTCTCTCTCTCTGTTACATTATTTTTTTTCCTTGAGATCTGGTGGCACGCGCACAGGGCTAAGCTAAAAGGCCAGAATACAGACATGCAAATTAGAGGGTGGCCGGAGATATATCTGAAAGCCATAATGTTCCCGGTTTCATAGCCACGAGTCACACAAAGACCCTTTTTGCCCCTTCCCGTTTCTCTAAATGAAAGTACAAATACACTGAGAGGCAAATTGGGACATGATAAGGTGAGGATATTTCAGCAGCGCTCAAATCAGCAAAAGTGATGAGACGATGAAATTATATTATAGACGGGGATCAGGAGGTTTGAGGCTATCACATTGGGAGGCCTGATTGGAATTTGCAACAATCTCCTTTGGGCTGAACTTTTTTTCCAATGAGATAGTAGGAAGAGTGTGATCCGCCTCAGCACTTTTCCCTCTATCCGCAAAATCCCTAAAACTATTTTAGCCTTGGAGTTTGGTCTATAGCGTATTGACTGCTCAGCACAAAAGACGAAATGAGACAGAGAAGTGAAAGCGCAGTGAGAAAACTGGACAAATCTTCCATTTGAAATCCCGATGAGCTCGAGAAGCACTGCGTTGGAGAGATAGATGGTTGACCTTTTACCCAATAGCTATGCACAGCTTCTGTGATAATAAAGGCTTTGTTTATCTGATAATTGATCCATAATTAAAGGATGCAGGGACAGAGAAAATCCAATAGCTGATCCCCTCTATGCAACAGTATCTTAATGCAAAGACATTTACAGTATTAACATATTAAATAAATGAGCTCTGTAAGTAACATGGCCTCACACCCAATCATGTTTAAATTTATTAAAAGTCTGTTCGCTCACATGGATGAGTTTCCAAGGATGCGTGCCTATCATTAAGTGTAAAACCTGTGTGTGTGTGTGTGTTTGGATTAACTTAATTAGCAGTGGCTGGCTTAAGAGAAAACGCTGTGATTTCCAGTAAAGCTGGTACATCTTTAACTTGTGAGACAATCAGACGTTCTCACGGAGGTTGTCAGCATTTGAGGGCAGCAGCATTATTTTAAAAAAAAAAAAGCAACAAAACAGACAGTACAGAAAGTTTTTTAATTAACAGTTGAATCCAAGCTCATTTACGTGGATGATGTGTGCTGGAGTGTTTGGTTTCCGCACTTAAGAGCTCATAATTGTTGTGTGAGTGTCCGTCCTTCGCAAAGCAGATATTAAATGTGCAAATTGCAATCAAATGTGTGTACACGAGTCGGTCTTGAACACGAGGGTTGTTTGGATGATGTGCTAGCGAGGGTGTGCGTCTTACCCACGTAGAGCTGGCTGAACAGCTCGAGCCGTGTGTGTCCCTGCGCGGGAGCAAGCCTGGACGTCCTGTACGTCTGGTCCAGCTGAAGGACAGCCTCTTTCACGTTACGCTCGGCCATCACACGGTGCCACTGGTCGTCGTTGAGGGATGTCGCTGAATGCACAATCAGCTCCACTGGTCCATTTCCGACATCGAAGGAGAAGGAGACCACCTTAGGAGCTGCAGAAAGAAAAAAAAATCCAAAAAATTCACAGCTTTATAAAACCCAGCATCCCCTGTTCTGCTGTAGTCCACTTTTTAGGTAGATATGCATTAAATTTCTAATCTAATGGCTCATTTGTTTCAAGGCCACTCATTTGGCTTGTATAGATTTCAGCTTTGCAATACATGACTGCTCACAGCTTTTGCACAGGCCTAATATCACCGATCACCAGGAACGGTTGGTTTTTTGTGACATAAAGTCGTATTGCTGCAGTTTCCCTGATGTTTTTTTTTAGACTTACTTTTGCTTGAGAGTTGGAAAGACATGTCAGGAAAGGTGTGTGAAAAAAAGAGGAACGGAAAGGTTCCATAGAAAGAAGAAAAAATAGCGAACAGTGCAAGACGGTCCGGTTTATCTACTAGATTCATTTTTCATTATCTCGAGCTGAGTTGATTTGATTGCGTGTGTCCACGAGACGGTAGGTTGTCATAAAGTTTTAGTGCTTTTCTGTAGTTTAATAGTCTAATTTATCTCAGTAGACCAAAAGGGGGCACCGGTTTACCTTTTATAGCCATGATCAGGTAAAACGTTCATTGATGCTTCTGAACCACCTTTGTGTGTGACTGACTTCAGTAAATTTCAGTTTTGGCTGTTTTGCATTGTGTGTCGCTGCCTGGTCCTGCTCTGAACCTGTCTGCAATGTTGCATCTGCACAATGATACTCTGTGAGTATGTGTGTGACTCCACATGTCACACATAATAAACCTTATCACATACACATTTTTAAATAGAGGAGAATTGCAAAGTCTCTCTACCTTTTAAATAAAAGACAATGTGTTAACTGAATGCCTCAGCAAAATGTTAAAGGACTCTTTTAGACTTGCTGCTGGAAAGATCATTCGGAATTGACGTATTAAAACCCAAATGGACTTCTCCTTAATGTTTGGAGACTGATGTATAAAAGCTTTATATCCTGGATGGTGGCATATGGTCGGTACTGGCACCAGTGTGCTGCAGCCCGAGTGGTGATAAATAGCTTGATATGTTACCGTTCTATTATAGCTTCATTAGGCTCAGATATTAAGAGTGAATAAATTTATACTGTAGTCAATGGGGAAATGAGCTTACTTCTTTTCCTTTGTTTAATCAATGTCTCTGGCCCTTTTCTCCCCTTCATATTGCTTTCATCTAATTATCCTTTATCTTTCAGTGACTCTTCCATTCTTTGGCCTTTGGTATAATTTCTACATTAAATCTATCCATTTCCATTTATTCCTTCCTGTTCTGCTTGTTTGTACCCTCTTTTTTCTTTTATGTTTCCCTTTGCTTGCTCGGTTCAAACTTTCCCTTCATCGGTTGTTTCTTTATGCTTCTGTTTATTCTCTTGCCTTTACAGACCCACCTGTAACTTTGGCCTCCCTTATATCATTTCTTCCTTCTTTAATTTTTCCTTGAACCCTTTCTTGTACACAATATTTAATGAAATGATCCAAGCAAAAGCCTGAATGTGCTGAGTACATTAACCTATCAGATGAATTTCACGAAAAAAATAGTGCTTCATCATTTAAACGCCAGCAATACACAAACACACCAACCTCAGCAAAGACACACACAAACAGAGACGCAGTATAAGGGCTCTGACAGCCTTTAGTATACTGAATTAATGATGTTTGTATGCACAGAACAGGTCCGCGGGGCAGGGAGGAGAGACATCAGTTATTTTAAATGGTGAAAGACGGCCAAACATATATCACAATACCCCAGCAGAAACAAAGCTTTAGTAATGCTGCAACAACAATGCTGAACGTCATATATGAGATGCGTGTGTGTGTTTGATAATTTGTGTGTTGTTTTAGTGGCACTGCAAACCAAGATGTATGCCCTACAACCTCCTGTCAACGGGCGCGAATAAAACTAAAGTGCCCTCAGAGCACAGAGCTCGCCTCATCTATTTGCATAGATGATGGATGTAACTAGTGTAAATGCTTGTGTGTGTGTAAATGTAATATTTGTGTTGTGTCCTTACACTTTGCATGTTGGCCTAAAAAAAAAGGACAAAAAAAGCCACGCTTAGGTTTTTATTTTTGCTATTTGTTTTTCTATTAATCTTTTAATATGGAGGCCGAAAGAGCCGAGTTTTAAATTATGTGTCAGCACAGCACAACCAAATGATGATAAATAGTGAAAGCGACTGAACGTCTTTGTGTGAAAGATCACTGCTCGTGTGGGTGTGCTTGTGCGTTTGTCTAATGTTAGGTTCAATTGTGCTGTTCTTCATCTTTTTTTTTTTTCCAGAAGGCTGGCAGTGCATTATCTCTTCGATCGCTTTTCTGTTAGACTGGAAAATTCTTTGTTGTTGCTCTCATTTGCTTTGTTAGCCTTTGGCTCCGTGTTTTTTTCTTAACTTGAGGGTTCATTGGAACGGGCTGGACCTTTTGTGTTTTTTGGGGGATGGAGGCTCGGTTTAAGTGCGAGCCAACCCTAAGTAGCATAGCAAACCTGCTGCTCTAGAGGCTGAAGCGAGATTTAAACTTCTTAAAGGCTGGGGAAAGAAAAAAGCAGTTTTTATCAGCAAAAGAAGGAAGTGCATGCAATACAAAGAATGCCGACAGCTTCTCAGCGTGCGCAGAGAACAGATATGGCGAGATTAAGATGAACTTTTGACTGAGCTCTGAAGAAGAGGCTGAAAAAATATTCTTACTCCTAAGTAGATATTGCTTTAACAAGTCTGACATGTGACAAAAGTGGCACGGCACACTCCTATACTCTATATGTAAACTGTAAATGACTAGTCTTCACAAGAAAAACAGACAACTACAGTTTTGGAAGGACATGTCTCCAGCTGGAAAGTACATTTCTTAGCTGCAGCCTTTAAAAATATGAAATTTGGCACAAAACATCCCACAAGTCAATTTTTTCTTAAATTTAGGGATCTCCATCTGTTCTCAGTCTAGTTACGAGGTTACGATTCTGAATAAATCTCAAATGTGCCTATGCCTATTTCTTCCTATTAAGATTGGAAAGTGAATAGAGTCCACCTCGCGTCTTTGAGCCTGCTGAGGTCACAGTAATGTGTGTTTTGTCCAAGGGTTTAAAGTGTGTATCACTGAGTGTTTATGTGCTTTGGGCTCCTGGAATGGCACAACCATGCTATTCCAGCTTAATGCTAGTCATTTCATGCCCTGACTGGATTGCAGCAGATAGAGTTTTTTTTGCGCCAACGAGAGGGCAAAGATTATGTGTGTGTTTATGTGTGTGTGTGAGTGTGCATGCGAGTAATTTCTGGATTGTGTGTCTAAACGGGTGCTGTGGGGCAAAATGCAAGATGATAGCAAGAGAGAGGAGAGAGGAAATCGATGTGGGGGCATTCTGAAAGCCTCAGGAGACACATGCACGCACACAAGCACACACACACACTCTGCAACTGTGACAGACCACATATTTACTGTATCTGTGTGTGTGTGTGTGTGTATTATGAAGAGCACATTTGGAAAAAAACAAATACCAAACCCCTTGAGCATTTTTCAGCACTCAAATGTACAGAATAATGTCAGCACATAGATTTTTTTTCTTTGTAGATGAGTATTTGTGTGTAAGAAAGAACTGGGATAGAAAAAAAGCTCACGGAGCTCTTAGACTGCAAACTAGCTGACATAATGTCATTCAGTGTAACGGCTTTAGACAGCACTTTGGCTCAAAATTCGACTTTGTGTCTATTCACTGGTTGGCATTTTGACACAAAATGGTGGGCCAGGCGCACCAGCAGGAAATGGTCAGCAAGCGCTTTTGACACCAAATGTTCAAATCCCTTTGAATCCCAGTGAATCCCAATGAATGCAATTAGTCATCAATCGACCGCCATGCCGTGCCAGGAACCCGTTTCACAATGCAGCTTCGAGATTAAATAAAAGCCCTAGATTTTAAAACTCTTGATCAGAAAGGCACCACTGTGGCTGCGGGGAATTTAATTTGAGCCACTGAACATGATCACAGAAACCCGCTGCATGACACGTCAATCAAAGCTCTCAGAGCGGACTAAGAGTCTGTGAAATGAGGGTTGGGCAAAGCTGCCCCATTGATTGTTGTTTTAAATGTTTAGCTCTTCTTTGTCACAGTCTGTTTGTTCCAGCTTTAATGTTTGACAAAAATATATCTGTTTTCATATATGTACACACATGTACACACGGTTTAAAAAGATTAAAGGAAGGCTTTCATCAGATCCTAAGAAGAACACATCAGATCTTATTGAGGGAAAAAAATCATGCTGGATAGGGATACTGATAGAGACTGGCTAGTGTGTTAGGAACAATGAAAACGATTAGGAGGCCAGTCCATTTTGCTAAAATGTCACTGCAGCAACTCAAAATGCTACTGGTTTCTATTGCCCTTATGTGGTTGTATGCATGCCTGATAATGTTGGTGCATACTCCTAATGAGACCACAGACGGTGTCCTGTAGGAACTCCTCCATGGTCTGGACCAGGGCATCACAGAACTCCTGGAGAATCTTAGGTACAACCTGACAGGTAGTATGCATTCTTCAGCCTCCAGGAGCTGCCTACTCTTGCTACATGATGCTGGGCAATGTCATGCATCAGGAGGAAGCCAGAACCCACTGCACCAGTGTAGTGTCTAACAGTGGGTCCAAGAATTTAATTCTGATAACTAATGGCAATCAGGGTGCCTTTGTTAAGCCTGCTGAGGTCTGTGTGTCCCTCCATGGATATGCCTCCCACGACCAACACTCATCCAAAACCAAACCAGTCATGATGAACAATGTTACAGGCAGCATAATGTTCTCCATAGCTTTTCCAGATTTTTGCATCTGTCACATGTGCTCAGCTGAACCTGCTCTGATGTGTGAAAAACAAAGGGTGCCAGTGGTGGAGCTGCCAATTCTGATATTTTATGGCAAATACCAGCCGGACTCAATGGTACTGGGCAGTGAGCATAAGGCTTACTAAAGGACAACCCGCCCTCTGTTTGTCTCTGATTGATTGGTGAGAAACATTTACACCAGTGGCCTGCTGGAGATTAATTTGCAGGGTTCTGGCAGTATTCATCATCCTCCTGCTTGCACAAAGGAGAAGATACTCATTCCTGCTAATCGGTTAAGGACCTTATATGGCCCTATACAGCTCTCTAGAGTAACTGTCTGTCTCCTGAAATCTCCTACATGGTCTTCACCCAATATTGGCTGAAAAGTTACAGCTACACTTCTGCTATACTTCTATAGAACTACTGCTAGCACAGAAAGCTCAGGACAAACAGTCTTGTATATTCACCAAAGTTAGTGCTGGATCAATTTTTAACTTGATTGCTTGTTTTTTTCTGTATTATAACCAAGATTTAAAACTTTTCCCACTTTATCTTGTAATCCACAATAAAAGCCAGTGACAGAACTGATCTCGTGACCTGAATTTCCACCAGAGGAACCAGAATTTGTAATAAATTGAGCATTGTTCAAACACAATTTGTCAAAAAGTTGCATCTTTTTCTTAGCAGTTCTGCAAGCATGAAAATATGTTTTATTTAATCAATTAATTTATTTTAGTTTTTACTGTGAGAGATTTTATGGCTGTTTTGGTTTTCTGGGCAGGCTTTTGTTCCACTGCAGAGAACGATATTCAGGGCATTTGAAACATCTGCACTGTTCTGATATGTCAGCAGCTTAATATGCTGAATTTGCCCAGCATGTCACAATGTGCAGGGGGAACATTTACCACTACACTAAACTTTCTTGTAATTTTTTTTTTTTTTTTTTAGCAACTTAAGGGATAGCTCTTCAGGCTTCTTGAAGGACAATTAAAGCTCTTCTTTGGATGTTGGGTTCTTTTTGTTTATTGTCTGTAAAAATGATCACTCACTGCCTCACAAACATTAAGGTCTGGGCTCTGGAGGACCAATTCATAACTAATGGTGTTGCATTCTATGTTTTTTTTTTTTCTATCAAGGTATGCTTTTACTGCACTGGCAGTGTGTTTGGGCTCAATGACATACTGAAAAATGAAGCTATTGCCAACCTGAAAATACTTTTCTGCATTCATTGCATGAATTTTGGCTTAATTCCCTACACCACAAGTTGAAATGGCTGAAATTGTTAGGATGCCTGGGTCGTCGACCCAGGGTTATGAGTTTATTATATTATTTATCATTTCTAGTCTTTGGTTTCTTTGTTAGAGTTCTGTCTTATGGTTTATGTCTCTGTGTCTGCCCTGGTCCCACGTCTCTGTTCCCTCTGTTGTAGTGCCTGCCTGTGAGTCTGTGTCTGTAAGTTCAGTCTGTGTTATGTTTCCTGTTTTACTTTAAAAGTCCTTGTCTCATGTAAATGCGTCTGGTTGTGCTTCCTTTGTCTCGTTAGGCCTGATTTGTCCCAGCTGTGTTTCCCTTCTGTTGCCCATTCCCTGATTGCTCCTCTATGTATTTAAGCCCTGTGTTTCAGTTTGTCCGTGTCACGATCTACTGTTTACTATGCTGTCTGTTTGCCTGAGTTTGGTTTTTTTTGGAGTCTCAGTTTTGTTACCTTTTTTGAGTTCAGCATTAAAGCTGTTTTGAGTTCACGTCTGTCTCTGGAGTCTGCACTTTGGGTCCTTTTTCTGCCTGCACACAGCCGTCACATAACAGAAATGAAGCCCCAAACCATCACACTGTGTTTTACACGTGGTTGTACCTCAGAGAGAGGTACACCTAACTGGTGTACCTATTTGTTAAGGACATAACTGTTCATCTGGCGTAGATAGTTCTTTTCAGGCCTGCCACTTCATCTTTTCTCTTCCATTTCTTCAGTCTCATCACATTTTTAGTACAAGCTACACACCATGCTAAGATGTGAGATGCTGAGATGTGCCAAGTTTTTGGATAATAGCTTTTTGGGTATCACCTTGTTGTTACAAAAATACTATTTTATGCCTGTCAAACTGTGTTATCTTTGCCAATTTTTATAGATCCAACTAAAGAAATGGGAACAAATTATGTTTTTTTTCCTGCAACAGGCTGCTAGTAACAAAGGACAGGACACAATTTAAAATTGGTTTTCTGTTAAGTTGTCTGTTGTTTGTAGACACAACAATGATTCATCCCTAAGGTTAGCGGCTTTTTTGTGCTTGAAGAATTCACAGGCCAGTTTTAAGTGATTTAACTAACAAAACATATTTTGCTGTCATGTACAAGGACTGGACTGAAAATGAGTGAAAAAACAGCCAAGAAAACTTTTGAAAGGCCGTCAGGCAGCATGGTGGCACCCCGATTAGCACAGTTGAGTCACAGCAAGAAGGTCCTGAGTTTGATTCCACCACCTGGTCGGGGCCTTTCTGTGTGGAGTTTGCATGTTCTCCCCATGTTTGCGTGGGTTCTCCCTGCATACTCTGGCTTCCTCCCACAGTCCAAAGACATGCAGTTAGTAGGGTTAGATTAACTGGTAATTCTAAATTGCCTGTAGGTGTGAATCGTTTTCTCTCTCCAAGTTTTAGCCCTGCGACAGACTGGCAACCTGTCCAGGGTATACCCTGCCTCTCGCCTTATGTAGCTTGGATAGGTTCCAGCCCCCCCGCGACAAATATAAGCGGAAGAGAATGGATGGATGAAAACCTTTGAAAGACCTTCAAAAAGCATAGAGAATTATGGCTCAAGACCACCTGGAAAAACAAGAAAGTCTGGCTTTGAAGCAAAATATAATGAATATTGACTCAGAACTTTTGCACAATATCACAGATCTCAAATTCTTAAGCTTTTGATTTCATCCTCCAACTTTATAACGGCTAAAAATGTGTGTGTGTGTTTTATTTTAACACACCACATATATGACTGTGTGTTTGTGAATGGATTCTAAAACATGAGAAAGTTATACTGGTGCAAAGCTTTTGTATCTCTGTGTGATAGTACACACTGAACACCGAAGTAAATAGAATTTGCCCATTGTAAGTGGGTGTATGATTGTGTGTGTGTTTCAAAAGGCTGTAAGGGCTCTGCTTCTATTTGTGAAAAAAGTATTGAATAAAAGAGAGAGACAGACACATTGTGTTTGTGTATGTATGTGAGAGAGCTTGTGTTGTGTCATCCCTGAAAATGGCTGATTTGGTTAAACAGAGGATCATAATGGACATAATTATTGCACACACCAATTACCTTAAATAAATGATTGCTCTCTCATGCAATCACACAAAGCGTGTGCTGTAATCAGGCAGGTAAATGACTGTTGCTCGAGTGTGCGCCTGCATTAGCCTTTGTGCCTGTGTGTGTGTGTGTGTGCGTGACAGGTTACACCCGACACTATCAGACGGACTGCTGGAATAAATCTCACACTAGGGTAGAGAAAAAGGCAGGGTGAGAGAGGGGAAAAAGTAAGATAAAGACAGAGGAACGGCTCTTGTGCACACACCGAATCATTCAAAAAAATCTTACATTTGAGCTCCAAGCGAATGAAGTCAGTGTTGCCCAAGTTTTCCAGAAAGACGCCATAGGCCGCGCTTGTCTTGAAATAGAAGGAGATGTCAGCGCTGGTCTCACCCTGAAAGGTGGCAAAGTGCAGGTAGGATGATGGAGTCGTGAACGATGCTGCATTCCAGTAGTTATCTGTGGAAAAAAGGATAAGAAAAGAAAAATCAAAACTCCGAACCAAGCCATTCCACATATCTGCAACACCTGCTCCATTAGCACTGTACCAAACATCATATTCCATCCTCATCTGATAAGCTGTTGAATAAACCCACAGTAGAAATGACTTCATTTCAAATACAAATACAATTTTCATTTTGTTCATGAGCAATCAATCTATTCTGGATAGAATATTGTTTTAAAGTTATGTCATGTCTATTGGTTAATGTGGCTCATTTTGATATCTCAATAAAAAAAATTCTTAACCCAAAAGTCTATTTCTGCATGTTTTGGACAGAAAGTAGACAGTAATTTCCTGCATCTTTAATCAGATGCAGCAGAAAGTTGATCATATCAAAGCAGCAGAAAGAGACAAGTTTGTTTCTCCAAAACGAGAAACTGAAAAGGGCAACAAGGGTACACGGACAAAATGTGGGATTTTTGATAACTTCACTAATGACTTTTGAAAGAAGGGAGAGCAGGGCCAGCTAATGAAGACAAAGTAGTAGCACGCTAAACAGCTGCTGATGAATTATCAGACTGTGGTTGATGAAGTGACTTCTCTCCTGTCTTCTCTCCCCTCACCGTGTCTCTGTCTTGCTCATATCACTCAAGAAGGATGAAGAGTATTATTGGGGGGAGAGAAGAAGAAGAAGGAGGAGGAGGAGCAGCAGGAGGAGAAGATGAGTGGAGAAGACAGCTGAGAAGTGGAAATCAGACAGGCATAGGTCAGAGAATGGAATATTGAAGAGGAGATGGAAAAATAGGACAGGGCCCGGTGTGGGGGGGCATATGAGGGGCAAGTGGAGGAAGTGAAGGCTAATGTGTTATCAGCTGTGTGATATCTCTTTTATGCCTCAGAGGAATGGCCTAAGACCCTTCACTCTAACCTGGGGAAATAGGAGCAGCTGTGCACAGGAGAGAAACATGACAACATGCACCTGAGTATGGCTGCTACTGATGATTAATTTAACTCTTATTCTAATCTGACACTGTCTACCTCTGAGTCTTAAAGACTGCAGAAATACTGATCCCAAGATGACACCTTCAATGAAAAAAAGACAAGACTGCACTCTTTAGATAAATTAACAGTTCCATTAATGATTTACTGTTGCCAAATTGTCAGCTTGTACCCATTTTAAGTCCAGTTTAAGTCCAAGTGCATTCCCACTGTGTCTTTTGTGCCACCTGTCCACGTATGTATGCACCAACACCCGTGCATCTTTTTGCGTTCGTGTCTGTCTCCTGGACCAGTGTGATAAGCATCCCCCCAGTGACAGGGCTGAGGTTCTCCCTTTTTCCTCTCTGCCTTACATTCTGTCACTAGGGGCAAGGGTAGATAGCAGCGAAGCACACACATGCACACGCCCATTCACCCACATACACAGACAACCACCCACTGATGCTGTCGTTGCGATTATTGCGTTTGAAGTTGGGCTATGGTTCACTTCTCCATGGGAGGCACAGCCAATTACTGAACAGGGTTAATTCAGGACTAAACAGGGGGATTCCTGCAGAGGCAAAGGAAACAAATAACATCGTGTTTACTGTGATGCTGAGTCATACATGAAAGACTCAAGGGCTGCAGAAGTGATTAAAGAAAATATACGATCACTGGTTTGTGGCAGTTTAAACTAGAATGAGAATCTATAGGAAATTAAAAGAGGAGCAGATTGATACACCGATACACAAGAAGGACCTTAATTTTCTTTTGTGTGTGTTACATCAATAAAAAACAACCCTTAAAGTACAAACACACATAAAATAACCCCAACACAAATACACAGATAACATGAAAGTTTCATGCCCTCTGATATTTATTGGTATGTGCTGAATGAGACCACGAGAGCTTCGAGCAAGAGAGTAAAAAAGAAGACTTGCAACGATACAGAAGCAAGAAGGACACTGGGATAAAGAAATACAGCTTGGAGACAACTTTTCTTTTTGAAGGAGGGAGAGGAAACAGCAGGAAAAGAGAGAAGTGGGAGGTTGGAGAAATTGTTCAAAAGGGATCCAAAGTGTGAGAACCAACAGAAGAATTAGGCGGTTGACAGAGTGTCGGAGAGAAAACAGTGTTAGAGGAATAAAGACAGAAGCCAAAGCATAAACCTCGGATTGCCCTTGTGCCAGATTCACAGATGCAACTAGTTGGCTAGGCAGTATGGCACATTTATCACTCCCATATTGAAATGTTTATCAAACAACTGCTTCACAAACTGATCCAGCAAATAAATGTCTTTTCTGACTAAGACATGGCAAACACTAGGCTATCCATCCGTAATGCCTGATATGCGATGTTTGAAGGCAGGGCCACATGTTTATTGATCAAGGTTCTGTCAAGGGAGTTTTATATGAACGGCCATATGCCACAGCAAGCAGGACAACACCGGCGGGCTCAGACAGACGGGTCAGTCGTGTGTCAACTCTTGTCTGCAATCATCCGTTTTTCTTTTATGCACTGTGTGTAGAAAACCTACAGCAAGACCTGCATCAATGAATAGTGAAGTGCGCTTCCAAGATAGGCTATTTTCAAATGAAATCTGAAGAGGTTTTCTTGACAAGAGGTTTTCTTTTCCTGTTTAATTGGCACTCAAGGTAATACCAAAGAAGAAATTCTCATCTTGTTCTCTCTTCTTTTCCTAGATGCCCTTGGTCATACTGTCTGGTGTATTGTGGGGCTTAGTCAAGATTACCTCAGATATACTTTAAGTTAATTTGTAGCCACTGGCCTTCTCCCTTCTGTGTTTGCTTGTGACCTCGCATTCTGGTGTGGCTAATATTAAAACAATTAAAAAAACCTCACCATTAAAACAAGAAAAGAGGACTACATATAAGACTTAAAATATTGCGGTGAAAAACAGCAGCATGTCCATGATGAGACGAGAACCATCATCTTTAGCAGCCTGTAGAAATCCACATCCCCTCTGTGCCCACCAGCCACATACTGATCAAGGATATTCCAGTGCAGGGATGTCAAACTCATTTCACATCACGGGCAACATACAGCCCACTTTGATCCTATGTGGGCCGGACTAGTGAATCTCCCCTCTAACTATACATGTAATCAATGAGATATCTTAATATAAGAAAAAGAAGCACAATTTCCACAGTACATCTCAATTTTTGTACATAATAACTATATGCTACTGTAAATGAAAGAAATCTGTCAGCATGACTCATTGGGCTTACATCGTAACAAGTAAACGTATAAAATACAGAAATTTACAACTTAATTATTTGGTGTAATATAAGTGGACATGGGAGAGGTTATTATCACTCGTAAAAGCTGTAAAATGTTTGAAAATACAGTTAAAAGTAAAACCTTTATGTCCGGGTCTTATATTTGACACTCCTGTTCTAGTGCCTTTGAATTTTTTTTTGTCAATTAATTAAAATCAGGTAAACTTTCATACAATCATCACAGATAAAATTTTGATGATTTTGGCTTATATACAGCTCTTAGTTTTAGATGAGATAGTGAAAGATCAACTACAAAAAAAGGATTTGCAATGCAGATTTTTCTAACTTCTTTTCTGTTTTTTTTTTTTTTATACTAAATTCTTGGTTGGGGCTACTTTAACAAGACGTGGCATGGAAGTGACCACTTTGTGGTAGTGCAGAGGTGTTGTTGAAGCCCAGGTTGTTTAGTAGTGGTCCTCAGCTCATCATACTCGGGTATTTCTAGTTCGCCTCTTGTGAATGACCCACAGTTTCTCTGTATTTTTCAGGTCAGGCGAGTTGGCCATTCAAGTGCAGTAATGATAGGGTTAGCAAACCATTTGGCAGCAGTTTTGGCTCTGTGAGCAGGTGCTAAGCTAAGTTTGTCAGCAGATGGAAGCAGGAAGTGCTCTGCTGGTTGATGTTGCATTGACTTTGGACTCACAAAAAACAGAACAAATCACCTGGCACCAACAGCAGCAGATGACATGGCATCCCGGATCATCATGAACTTTGGAAACTTCATGCTAGACCTCAAACACACTAGATTTTATGCCTACCTACTCTTCTCCCAGACTCCAGAATCCATCTCAGTCCTCTAAAGGCTGCATTCATGCCTGTTGCTTGTGCAACTTTGACACAGCACTCTGTGAACAGCCAGTGTTTTGAGCAAAAAGCCTGTGTTTTGAAGGTTGTCAGCAGAGATCTGCAATGTTCCCCATGATTGTAGTTATACTTCTTTAACTGTCATACACAAAGTGAAAATAAAATACTGAGATTGAGCTTTAAGCCATAACCATCAAATTAAAAAAATAATAAGTTTGAAATAATTAATTTTACATGTGAGAAATACAGAATTATAAAAACTATAATTTAGATAAAGATTTGTGATGTACTACACAACACGATTCAATCTGATGTCTGGCTTTGTAACTTTTATGCTCTGAGTTATAAAATAATCGACACATTCACTGACGGTCAGTTATGTAATCAGGTGATGTAAAAATCTTTGTTGGTAAAAAAGTCGTGTTTGAGGCAGACAGGCAGTCCTTGTCTCATTCACAACAGAATAAAAATAGAACAGCAACCTCCTTGCAACTAGGAAAGCCTCTAATTTCGATTGCATGGTGGAGATTCTACTCAATTCAACCAAACCACCAAAGTAGTTTTGGTGACTAACAGGTCCCAGAGGTTGAGTGTGCCATACCCCCAATCTCTGCTTGACCAGTTTCAATCATAAGGCGGTTGTGCAGGTCACCTGGTGGGAGTCAACCTGTCTCTGTACAATCAGGGTCCACAAGAACTATTTTGGAGTTAATTCACCATCCTGTAGTAGCTGTGTCTATCTAGGCAATGATGTTCTGTACAATATTATGTAAGCTGTACCATAATTTAAGAAAAGACAGAAAGACAGAGTTTTATTCTTCACAGAAGGGCTAGTGCTTGAGACAAAAGTTATAGAGACAAAAGTTGGGTGTGAATCTAGTTTGCTGCTGAGCCTAATTTATGGACAGGGAGAAGCAGAATGAAAAATTCTGTTTCAAATCTATGAGGTTCTGGCTGGACTGACTGTAAGTAGTGAATATGAATTTCTGTGTAGACGGCTACAGATTTCAAACAGACAGCAACAGATCTATGATTTTCGAGATAACAGTTGATCACTGTATGATCACAATCAGGTCTCATATAATCGCCAAATCGACCCTTTTCAATTGGTAACAATGGAAAACTGATAGCAGTATTTTTGCTCTTTTGACAAAACAAGTTACCTTTTAAAAATCAACAGGGCTACAAGTTTTGCAGTTTTGGTCATGCCAACGCCTCCAACCACTGTTTTCCATAGTGTGAGAGGAGCACAAACCACTGATTCTGTTTTTGGATTAAACTGCAATTTTAAACATGGTTAAAATAGTGTGTGTGTGTGTGTCTTGTGACATTCAAACTAACAACACATCTTCTTTTTTGCTGTATTTGATAGACACACTGAGGAAAAGACAGGAAAGCGGGGGAAGACATGCGGCAAAGGGCCACAGGTTGGACTCGAACCTGGGCCGGCTGCTCTCAGCCGTATGACATGTGGTCACCTGCTCAGCGCACTGAGCCAGATCGGCACCCAAGTGTGTGTCTTCTTGACTTATATTTGTATCAAAGAGGAACTGAGTTCTGTCTGTAGGCTAAATGCTCAACATTTTCTGTTTGCATTTAATGAAACGGTTTCCCATTTAGCACATTCATGTTGTGCACTTCGATCTATATGAAGTCTTTATCTGAAATAGATAAAAGCAGCAGTTGACCTCTACGTTAGCCCGCACGGAGAACCGTAAAAAAAAAAAATCAAAGTTCACTGAGCTGTAGATGCTGACTTGATATGAGATGCAGCATAAGGTGAAGTTTGGGTCTGGAAGCCAACTAGATGATTCATCTGTCTGTGCTTGACCAGATGGGTTATATGCCAATACCAACAGATGGTAAGGATGACTGACTGCCCCGTCTCAGGTCATTAACGCGTACACTTTCAGGCACACACACACAATCACGCATATAAAATGCAGTACATGTACATACTCATTAGAAATACAAATAATGTACACTCACTGCTGGAGGGCAAAGCAGACAACACAGATGACAGCGCACCGCTACAGTAACAACTGGGCCTCACACGTGTCCTGCTGTATGCGTGAACACGGTGATGCTTTTCCACTGTAAATCCGTAACATTTAGGATTTCAGTACGGTGGCCCTGAGAGGCCAAACAGACTGCCATTTAAGAAAACACCAGCAATAAGAAAAATGATGCAAAAGCACACAAAACACAACTGAAATAGGAAAAAAGAGATTTCCAAAAGCACAAGGATAGTGTTTCTGGGAGACAATAACCCAACAGACCAGCTGCAGGAACCAAAATATGCTAACAATTGCACTGGGAGACACTTAAAAGAAGTGGAGGCTCTATCGGTTTTGTGAGGAAAGAAAAGATGAGAGGTAAGTGTGTTAGCCTAACAATTAGCCTAAAAATTCATCATCAGTATTATATGAATCATGATAAAACACAACTAGCATGTTTTAGGTTCCTGCAACTGATTCGGATTATTGTCTCCCCATAAAACACTTCCCTTGTGCTTTTTGAAATCTCTTTTTTTCCCTATTCCTGTGTTTTTTCCCTTGTTTTCTTAAGATGCAGTCCGTTTGGCCCCTCAGGGCCACCGTATTTCAGGGTACAAGCACCTATTACTCAAGTTCTCAGAGCAAACTCATAGTTTGCCATCTAATTTAACTTTTCCACTTGCTACTTATTGCGACGTATACTTCAGGTAAAGCTGTTGAGAGATTTTTCATTAAAGGACTAAGAATAGGCTCATTTAACAAGGAAAGCAATGCCACCTATCTTCGAAGGTCACACTTCTGAGTTGTCCCTAAGGGCACGTCTAAGATATTAATGTTTAAAACACTTGAACCTATATACAGCTCTGCAGAGTGTTAAAGAGTGGCACACCAAGCATATATCTCTTCATCGCTCACTTTTTTTCTCCCCCATTTCCACTGAGACCTGTATTTCATCTCATTTGTATAATTGAGCCGTCTGTGGCATGTAATTTTATGGTCTATGTGCTGTATATTCATGCTAAATGTAGCATTTGAATCTTCAGGTAATTAGTTTGTGACTGTCATTTGAGACCTGCAAAGCCTTTATCAATCTCCCTCTGTAATTAAGTTTTTTGTCATACATTTTCAGCATAAACTTTCAGTGCTCAGAGGTACATAAATGGCGAAGCAGTCTGGAGGAAGGTTGAAAATAGAATAATTTCATTCTTTGTTTTCTTCCAAATAACGTCCATAAATCATCATTCCAATGTTGTTTGTAAATTTGCTAAAACCAGAAATACAAAAAGAATTCTAATGGAAGTGCTTTGGGTGCAAGAGTCGACGAAGCTGGACAAAAAGCTGTAATTCTTTAATGCCTTCTAGGCTTCTTCAGGTTTACATCATCTTTTAATGAGAGACCAGAGAACAGATAACATTCTTGCCAAAAGCTCCGTCACACTTGAGGATAAATACGATGGCAGCCTCCTTGCAAATAGGAAAATTGGTGATTGCATTGAAATTTAGCGCGCAACACCCTCGACCTCCTGGTGATTGGCAGGAGGCAACCTGTCTTCAAACCCTGTGGTTCGACTAACACTGAGTAATCGGTCTCAGACATATTGGTGAAGGTTTGCAAATAATCACTAATTTAGAAATGCCGACAAATTCCCAGCATGTTGCAATCTGACTGAGTCAGTGCCTCTTTGCATCTCAGCAGGTTTCCAACTTGTTACATTTTGGTTATATTTCTATATAAAAGCAAAGGTTAAACTGGCATCCTGCAGAAAGTATGGAGAAATTTCTGAATTTCTGCCAATATTTGTATGAAATCACGGGATGTTTAAGGTTATCGTTTATTTTACGATAACTTTACATAAAATTTTACTGTGCATTGATATACAGGGGTTTGCTGCTAAAGTAATAACAGGGAATGAAAGTACAGCAGTAAAGTGTAGACATTATGTAAGTCCATAAGTTGTGTATGAACCTTCAATAACATTTTTCTGTTGAGCTTAAGTTATGGACAAGGAGAGGCAGAATGAGAATTCTTTGGAGCCTGGAATGGGGAGGCGTATATAAAATTATACCATCTGAATAAAACAAAGTTCAAAGTGCTGACTGGGACAAATAATGTTATTTGCAATGAACTGAGAAAGCAGTTAGGCCCCTTCACTTTTTCTCAATATACTGGGCTGTGAAATGGTTTTTAATGGCTGTAAATTTGATTAAAAATTTAAAAAGTGCACCGTGCTTTGGCACTCAAAATTGTTTGACTGATGGAAACACATGAATAGATATTTCACTCAGTTTCAAACGTTGATTGGCCTCAGTTACCGATGCCCTGGCACAAGAACAGTGAAGAATGGTGATGAAGCCCTTAATTAGTTTTGAACTATAATAGTGTGTGTGTGTGTGTGTGTGTGTGTGTGTGTGTGTGTGTGTGTGTGTGTGTGTGTGTGTGTGTGTGTGTAAGCTTTCATTTGTGGTCAGTCATGAGGCCAAGCGTGTTTCACAGCAGGTGCGTGACATTATAATAGCAGAATACATATGCTGCTTTGCTTCACTTGCTATCTTTTATTTTAATTTCCATCTATTAAAATGTCCAAACCCTTTTAACATCAATAAATGGAACTAATTTCTCTCTGTCTCCCTGTGACTGTATAGGCTGCCATTAAACTAGCCATGGAAATGGGCTTCATTAATGCCAGAGCTAACACACACACACACACACAAGCAGAGAGAGAGAGAGAGAAAGTCCACTCTAACTTGCTCCCGTGCGTACCACAAAAAAAAAAGAAACAAACGCACACACAAAAGTGTGTCTTTGTGCTTCCACACAGACACCTCCTTGCTAAAACTTTTCCTGACTGCTCAAGACATTAGTCATTTGCCTATGAAAACCCATTATATGGCAGCCAATCATCATTGCTCTTACTGAGACATAGCTCCATGCACAGTATGAGAAGCATCAATCATATGCGCGGGACCTATTCACGTGTGAAATTTTTAATATACATTTAATATGCCTTAATGGGCCAATGTATAATATATGCTCCATGTTCCAGTGTCTTGGCCGGCACTATGGCAAACATACCTCAAAGTCATCTTCATTGTAAAGGTTGTTAATTTGGTCACTCAATATAAAAGAAGATGTCTTACTTTGTCTTGCACCCACAAAGACACATGCGGTGATAACAAGGAAGACAAAGAGAGTACTGCGCCGTCCAAGTGACAGAAGAATCCATCTTTATTAATTGTGTTTGCCACACTTTCAGACCCCCACACACAAACAGATGTGATGTCATGGGTCATTAAATCATGGTTTGTTTGTATGTTGGCAGCTCGGCGATGAAGGGACATTAGTGACTGGCACCGGGTTGTTGATGAAGGGACCATAATGGGTGTGACACCAGGGAGAAAGAAGGGCAGGTGTTCTGTCATGTTCTGCACCCTCGACAGAACCAGGCCACTTCCTGTCTGCCGGAGGACGGGCTGTTAGAGATAAAAATGACAGCGAAATATCCAGTGCGTGATGTTTAACTGTGGCATACTTGATATCTGTTGTATACTTGGCTAAATTCCTTTGTAGTTTTAAATCCAGCACTATCTCTAAAGCACAGCCCGCTGAGATAGCATAGCTCCATTCTTTTATTTCCTTTAGTTTGAAAAATGAGCAGTCACTAGAGAGTTTATGAAGAATTATTAGTGCAATGATCATGCCGTCTTGCACTATAGATTAAATCCATTTTTACTTTTCCTCTCTAAAGGATATTATTTGCCCCAAAACCACTTTGGTGCTTTGTTACATTACAGCACAGATACCAATATTAGTTTCCTTTCTTAGTATGTTAATGTATTTTTCCTTAGGCGACAGAAAAAAAACGTAAGAAGTTGGAAGTGACAGAAGCAATCTCTCAGATAATTGAGGAGTTCATTCTGTTTTGAATTGCTCAGCGGATAATACATTTAGAAAAGTGGAATAAATTAAGGTTGCTTTTTAAACGTTCTGCTTCATGTTCAGGTCACAATACAGACCTGGGGCATATTAAGCAAACAAAATTACATGTACAAGTGCATGGGGCCACCAAACAGTTTTAGTGGTACACATGTGACAGATTGTAGGATATACTTTTAAAGTTGCTTTAACCTGTCAACAGGTGCTGCTGCTCTTGCAAGCTGCTTTGGAACCCCAACTTTTCCTTTCATGAAATACCCAGCCTTATCAAAGTCAAGTGTTCTATTTGTGTTTGGGTCTTGATGCCTAACACACAGCTATCCACATGGAAGACTGGGGGAATCTCAGAACAAAGGTACATAGCCACCAAAAATGCGCATATGCAAATAAAAATCAGTATCGTATTACAGTATGATGGTTTGAATCAAATTTATTTAGCATTTTATTTAGGCCAGTATCACAAACCGGTCACACCATAAAGATAAAAATACATCAGATGTGCGTTTGTGAAACAAGGCAGTGGCAGATCTCAACAAGCTGACAAGAGGCTGACTGGCAAGAAGAGCCTGCTGGCTCGCAGGGATCAAGGTGGCTAAAGCCACTAAATATCCTCTCATAATGACAGCTAAGCTTTAATGTAGTGAAAGCCTACACCATTAGAATACCATTTCCATTATCCATTTAACTTTTCTAAATTTATCTTGAAGCCCACTATGTTACAGCACCTCTGAATTTACAGAGTAAACAGCTGCATCACAGCTATACCGCGCAGTTGATCCGTGCTGATCTGACAGAAACTCGGTACACACTCCAGGAGTCACATATTGCAGGTAAGATGCGGACAAAGTGAACTGGCCCAGGTTGCATGAAACGGGAAGTGGTCAATATCATAGTTCTGCACAATATGTGTGTATCTTCCAACTGACCCAAAGTCCCAATGAGAGCAGTGCGCCAACACTGATTAGAAGCACAGAAAGGAAGAGAAACAGCATGGATTAAAGTGCCTTTCGGTTTGTGTGTTTGTGTGTAGGTGTGAGTGTTCTGCTAGATCTGACACCTGATGTTTACCTGAGCAACAACCTAAACTACCGGGAGTTGACTGAAGGGAATAAAAGGATGAGTGCTTAGATGAAAAGGCTTTGAACGGAGTTCAGATGCATTTATCTCACCACACACATAGACATTAGCACGAAATGCGAGTGCGTTCACGCACAAAAACACACATATGCAGAGGCAGATAAAGAAAGATTCCAAAATAGAAAGACAATCAAGATAAAACAACAGGTTCTGTGAATGATTTGCACACTGCGAGAATAAGCAATGTGCTATTTTCAGACTCAAGTGCAAACCCAGAATGACAATGTGCTCAATTGTACTCCGCTATGCATGAAGTGTTTTCTCTTGCTCTCTCTGAAGATAGTTTTTAATTAAGACCTTATTCAAACCATCAGCAGCAAACAGTCAAAAATGGGTTTGGTACTTTGCAAAAGTTTGACTGACAATGGATGTATTGTACAGTCAAAGACACACTGATAATGCTTAATTTCCACTGGGGTTCAGGATGAAGAAATGGCAAATATTTCTTCCACACGAGGAAGCCGAAGATAATGATGAACAAAGTGCCCTTCCTGTCATACTGATTTTTGATGTTTGTGTGAGTTACCATTCGTTTAATTTGTTATGGTTAAATAAAGCTCCCTATATACTGTGTGACTGCACCACAGTGTCACTTTTTTTTTTTTGCTTGCTTTTAGGTGACTGTATAAACCCATTACTGACCCCTCGAGTTTCTTTCAGGTCCTATCAGCCTTAAACAAATATAGCTGTTGTGCTGAACAGCAGCTCCAGTGAATTGCACACATTGCACCTGCCACTTAAAATAGCCAATTCAGGTAGTAATTTAACCGTGAGTGTATAAAGGTAGCCAGCTATCAATCTAAGTTTCCTGGCACTTTGCTCGCTACTACTACACAAACCTTTCACTTTTCCTCTCTTTCATAAAGTAAGTGAATACATCAACAGTGATGACGGCGGCTGCCACCGGCTGGCTTTTTATGAGTCATTTCCACCTATTACAGAAATTGCCACAAGAAAGGCGGGATTGAGAAAGGCTGTAGGCCACAGGGCATACCTTAAAAATGTTGCTCCAAATTGTGTCAATCACCTGCCACTTCACCAGTTGCTACAGGAAAATGCAATTCTCTGAAAGCTAATTCATTCATACTTGTTTAAATTTAAATGTTTCAATCTGGTTTCAGGCCGATTCAGCGGAAAAGACAAGGACAAGCGATCTTATTTGTTTTGGGTTGTTTCGTTCCATTCACCAGGCAATATCGGCGCTATCCGCTTCATCCCTGCGTTGACGTTTCTATTACGGTTCACCTGACATAACAGTGCAATCTGTATCTTTCATTAGACAATCTTCATCTGCTAATATCATGTACAGCCTGGTGGCATTTGTTGTAAGCACAATGGGATCTCCATAATTTGAATATGTATCTATTCCAGTGTAAGGTCTGCTGGAGTACCATTAACTGTCTATCTAAATACTGCTTAACATCAAATAAAGAAACAAGCACCCAAACTCTTCAGAAGTTACATACAGTGTCAAAAGAGGAATTGATTCAACCTTTCGTGAGCCCTTCACAAAGGTTATGCAGCCATTCTTCAGCAACCAGCTGTGAATTTTTGAGAAAATAAAATCCCTTTCTTTCCGCAGTCGACCTGGAGATGGTCATTATTGCTCATATTTCTTTTTCATTTAGTCTGCTGCAACAGCCGTCCTTGTGCTTCACTCAAAGGCTCATTTTAACTGTGCGGTGAATCCAAAAAGATCACGCCTGCTTTCCCCATGCTGTGTAGGCTCCTCTTGAGTTTAAAGTTCATTTTGCAACCTTACAGATGACTCACACCGTGTGATTTAGCTCCTGGATACTCTATTGACCTTTTAGTTTCTCTTTAATCAGAGTATACCTCTGTGCCTCTCTACGGAGCCCTGCTGTCTGTTCCAAAATACTGTGGATTAGCCTGAAATGACCTACATTGCTGCTAAAAACTTAACCACGCTGTTTTCTGAATATAATAGCGCAGCCTTCCTCAATATAAATCAGTAACAAATATTAAACTAAATAAAAAGTTCACTAACACCACTTGTGGCTGCCATATGTTGGATAAGAGCTGTAATAATTATTTCCTTTATCAATTATTTGGAAAAAGAATTTTCTCGACAAGCTGGTGTAAAATGTGAGAAAATAGTGAAATATCAATGATATCAGTGATGCGTTCCCAATGTTTTTTCCCCCTATAAATGTAGTTTATGGGGAGAAAAAAAAACTTATTTCCAATTAATTTTCTGTGTATCTGCTTATCTGTACTCATTAACTGAACTTTCAACACCTTGAAGCCCCCCAGTGCCTCACACACACAGTCCATTCAACCACTTTTATGTCAGCAGTTATGAGTTTGATTTTTGGACCAAGTAAATACTCATGATACTCGTGATGTTGGAATGGTTTTCCAGCTGTCTGTCACTCAGATGAGTAAAGGCAGCTGTTTTGGCGCCATCCACGTGCTCCACACCAAAGTACATTAATTGTATTTTAAATGACACGACACTTACTGTCTCCTTGACAACGGAGTGGTCCAACAGTTAGCTTGGCCTCAGAGCCTGACCTGTTGGTATCGCCCACCACGACCTGGCTGACTGGCAGGTGTTCTTGATAGACCAGGAGACCAGAATCTTCTCTCCTATAGGGTGATTTGGAAAAAAATCATAGAGGTTAAGGAATTATGGTCTTTTCACCTTGCTATATCTTTTGCTGTGAAAGAAACATTTTTTTATTCAGTTCAATTTAGAGTTTATTAAGAGCACAATAAAAACAAACAAACAATGAAATAACTGCGGAAATATCTGCCAGACACTATTCACAAATGTGTCAATATGATTTTCCATAAACAATTCCTTAGCGTTGAGGTGACACATCTCAGGTAAGTGATTTTGAGTATGAAATGAAGAAGGGAAAGCTAAATATAAAAAGGAATCTATTCAGAAAAACATCAGATACGGTAAATTGTATATAGTACATAATAATCTCACATAGGTATTGCAGTTGTTTATACACATAGGAGTATTCATACATGTACCCACATGGCCCAGATGTGGCCCACACAATGTGCTTACACATGGCCCAAAGAACCGCAAAGAATGACGGCCCTTTGGTGGCCCAGACCTGGTTTGCCAGAGGTGGCCCACACATGGGCCCGCACAAGGCCAGTTGCAGACACACTGGTGGTCCTGTGCTGGCAGTTTCAGCTCTGGCCCCAGATGTCAGCCTAATGTGTACCTTAATCAAGCCATGTAATAACAACATGTGCCAGAACATACAGTAATAGTGCGAAAGTAACATGATGAAACTCTGTTCGGACAGTGAATGGACTGATTCTTATATAGCGCTTTTCTACTCTCCCAGATTACTCAAAGTGCTCTTGAGTACAGCATGCCACATTCACTGAATCACACACTTTCTCTAAACAGAGTGCTTCCTAACCACATTCATACTCTTGACATGCAGACTGGAGGAGCCAGGGGTTGAACCACTAACTTTCCGATCAGTAGGTGATCTGCTCTACCTCCTGAGCTACCACCACCCACTGGCAAACGTGAGTAAACTGTCACTAGGTTTTGGATAAAGTGTACACTCACAAACCTGGATAAGTGTTGTTGACTACCATAGCAGTATAGTATTGCAACATGGCATTTGGGTCTTCTAACTAAAATAGGAAAATAGGAACATAAATAGTGCCATCATTGCCAGACCTGGCCCACATCTGGTTGACATACACCCTGCCATGACACCAGTCAGTCAGAAGTACCAGCTTGATGCCGGATCTGGGGAAGACCTATTTTCTATGAGCCTGGGCCACATAAACCAAACTACAATCGGGCCAGATGTGGCATGCCATCACATAAGCAGTGCCATCTACTCCAGACCTGGCCCATATCTGGATGACATACCACTTACCATGCCAGAAGTCAGCCAGCAGTGCCGGCTTGACACCAGATCCAGGCCAGACCTGTCTGCTATGTGGGTAGGACAACATGAGTGGGCATTTGCAAGTCTATAGTTGGGGGAGGTGTTATCCACAGGAATGAAGATTTTCTTTTGTTTATGCTGTTAGATGCTGTACCAGCTGTAGTACTGGTTACTACTTAAAGAATACTTTTAACTGAGCCTATTAGTAAACTTCCAAACAGTATCAAGACTGTCACTTTGGTCTTTTTTACATGTAGCACACATGAAATAGTCACTTTCAGATATGTTTACACCTCAGTACACGTTATGTGATTTAGACAAGGGAGCGTAAGGGAGGCTGCATACAAGGAGTTCACTCACACAGTGTGAATTCACCAGAGAATTACCTGCTCTATTTTCACATCGGTGCAATGAGACATCACACAGGCTCTGTGTTAGATAGCTAGCAGGTTAAACACCATTTAGGGTCTGATCCAATTACCTCTAATGAATCAAGTCTCACTTTTAATTTGAGTAGGTTTACATCAGTGTAGTGGGTTAGGTGTGCTGTGTTTAACACAGATCAAATTCAAGATTCACCCTTTAGACATCGATAGATGTCTTTAGATCTAGCCAGGTGATCCTCTTTGAGGACCGTCTGCAGACACCTTCAGCTCTTTCTTCTTGTCTTTAGCCAGTCTGCTCAGTCACAATAAGGCCCTGTCACCTCAGGACTTAGTTGCTGAAACTGAGCATGTCTGTATCTGTATTCACCCTGTTGCTATAGTAAAATTATCAACAAATTCCAAAAGCCCTAGTTCCATCAATGGCCTGCATGTTGTGCATTAGGTTTTGCTGTTTTCACCACATATTCTCTTACAATTGCTTTGATAGAGGATAATCTTTCCTTCATAGAAGTCTGTTCATTTTTTTCCGAGTGTTTTTTGCAAACTGCAACCCAGCCAACCCAGCCTTTCTCCTCTTCAGGCTTCTGAACTGTTTGCTTTTTTTCCTCTAAGACTCTGCTTATGCCCATGCGTGTTTATTGATGTGAAAATGTTCACACCTACATGTCAGACAGCACTGTAGACTTCCTGTACAATATTAGAGTGTTTTTTTTGTAATGCTTCCTCGCCAGCAAACAGAAGTGGCTGCAGATTATGTTTTCATGTGTTCCGTCTGTCTTTGATACCATATTTTAATTTCATTTCTGTGCTGACCAATGCATTCTGGAACTCTAATGAGAACTCTAATTAAAGACAGCGTGCAGGGACGTGTGCATCTGAGTAAGCATGTGTGGATAGACACTTGCACATTTCTATGTGCTGCCAAAAGTATGGGTAATGAGTGCAAACAGTTGGTAAAATTTCAAAGCTAACTTAGACAAACAATAAGACACTGATGCGTACAATATTAACAGAGAGAACAAGGCACTGTAAAATTTATTTGTAAATCTCATCAGTTTTCGAGATGAGGAGGGAGACATGAAAGCAAATTAAATCTCTTCTTCTTGCTAATGCTCAGTAATTACTCTCAAAGAGGAGGCACATGCATACACACACTCACAAACAGCGATGCAACAGCTTTTAATGAGAATATCCATCAGCTGGCTAAAAGAGCTTTAAAACGCAAACTGTTGGTTCTGGATGTAAGCACCCCTCTTAAATAAACACATCACTGATAGTGACTGAATGATGAATGCATTCATCATTCAGTCACTATCAGCCTTTGAAGTTTGACACATCACCACACTGTCCAGTTAAGGCTGGATATTGCACTGTCAGCTTAATGCAAACGCTACATTAGCATAAGTGACGAATTTAGTGCTATCAAAAATGTAATAAATAAATAAAAATGTAAATACTCCGTGGGTTTTTCATTTTTGGGTTCAGCTTATGCGGTAAGAAAAATAAGAAGAATCGACGGTCGGTATTAAACATAACAAGCAGTTAATAGACAAACTGACCTTTACAATTTCATATAAACTGCAATTATTTTAGAAGCAGTTAAATGTCTGAGGTATGTCTGAGGAATTCATCTGCCCTGGTGAGAAAATCTGTGGGTGAGTTAATGGAATAACAAACACTCCTCTTCCTTACTGAAGTGCCAGTGAGCGTGGTATGTATGTACATAACCCTGTGAAACTTCTTTGTTTTTATAGCAAAAGCCTAGTGATAATAAGTGACAGAATCATTTTTATCTAGGTTGGCAAAAAAAAGTCACCACTGAATTCTCCACTCATTAGTAACTGTAGCGTTAGCTTTCCTCTCTACGACACATGCATTCAACTTATTATCATAAAAGTAGTATCCTGGTTATTAGAAAGATTAAAGTAGTTTGCAGTGGGTAAAAATGAAGACTTTAGCTGCACAAGATGGTCTCCAAGAAGCTTTATGGATAAAAGCTAATGCATAATGCAGGAAAAAGGCTTTCCCATGATGCATGTAGTATTCATGTAATACAAAAAAAGAGCTACTTAGTAGCTTGAAAACTACTTAGAAATGGCTCTCTAATTGCAAAACTAAAACAGTGAACTTTAAAGTCTGACTCACCATTGTTTGACGTCAGCATCACAGTTGCAGTCGTACTTGGGGTCGGTGCAGTTCCTGTCGATGCCACAGGCACATTTCTGGATGCCAGGCCCCGATCCACCCCAGTAGAAGTGTTTCTCGTTCCCTCTGCCAACCCACCACGTGTAGGGTGTCCCGTCTGGGGATAGAAGACAAACATCCAGAAAAGAAGCCTATAGGTTATTTCCGAAATGGAGAACATGTCAATGTGACCCTGACAGAGAAGTGCACAAAACAGATTAAAACATCTTTTTCTAAAGGCAATAAAGTTGTGCTGCTAGAGTTACAGGTGATTGATTGTTCAAAATTGTAACTGTTTGAGGCTCTTTTTTTGCGTCCATGTGAATTATAGTGACAATTGGCAGCTGCACGGTGAATATAACTCATTTGCTCAACATGTTTTATGCAGCTGGATGGTAAATGCCTTTGAGACCGCAAGGCACACTTAGACACACATCACACCTGTGCTTTTACAGATCTATTAAAACAGCTTCAGCGCCGTTGCATACATTTATCTTTTCTATGCACAAACCACTGCATGTAATTGTTTGAGTGAGTGTCGGTACTTCAAAACCACATCTGCGGACACACAAACACCTCTCTGTGTTTGTATGTGCCCGTTCATGTGTGTATGTGTGATTTTTAATGAGTGGATAAAAGGTGAAGGATCGCTGCTTTTCAATAAGAAATGTAATATTGTTTTCTTTTCCACGGATAATGTATTCTGGCATGGGACAGTAACTAGGCAGAGAGATAGGTGTAAATATTTCGGTGGCTGGCAATATATCACAATAACAGCAAGAGAGAATGAAACAATATTACGTTTCCCTCTTTATTCCGAGAAAATAAGCCGCATTGTCAATATCATTTTGTCAAATTTCTTTAGAGACAATGAAATCTCCCGAGCCCCATTTTTTACAGAAGGGAATTGAAGCAGACTTTTGATGCAGCACAATTGCATTGAGAGGTGTGATATACTGAATTATTACATTTTTTGGGGGGGTGGGACTAGGGGCTAAACTCCAGGAAGAAGAAACAGACGTGTTTCTATTGTGTGTCTAAATGGTTATGTGTTTGGCTTTGGTGACCTGTGGGGTTACTGCCTTCATAAAGAGAATTAGCCTCATCTCTCTTCAAGCTACTGTTCAGACAAGCCATTGTCAACAGGATTAACAGTGCCTCCTCAAGAGACTTCACAATCCTCTCAATTCACGTGTTTGTGTGTGTGTGTGTGTGTGTGTATTGTCGTATTTTTGTACAATAGAGAGGCCAAGTTTGAATTTAAGTCAAAGTTAGACCTCATAGTCTCACATTTAAGTCAGTGGTTATCACAGATGGCACCCATCTAGCAAACAACCCAGTACTAGTATCAAGTACTGCTTTCAGACACATAGACTTTTTGTTGTTGTTGTTTTTGTTCACAGTATCAGTAACTTACAATTTGAAACCAAAAAGAAGGTATAGTGTCATAAAAACAAGAAAACACAAATATATATTTTTAATTGTCTAAAACCTGTTTCATACTAAAAGTTGTACTGTTATTTATCAGGCCAATAAAAAACTGAATTCACATTTTTATACCTAAATTTGAGCAGCCAGAAACTGATAAAGCCTAATGTTCATCCACTACTTTTCTTCAGGTTCTTCAACTTTTCTTTTTAGAAATGCAAGTAACTGTAATTTGGCATCTTAATCAAACAATAATATTGTACCTTATTATTTTCTCAGCTTTATTCATAAAACTGTTAATTTGAAATTTTGTGGATAACAACAATAATTATATTTTATCACTAAAAACACAATTTCAGTTAAAGAGCTTGCACACACTAGTGGATGAACCAATACACGCACACAAATAAAAAAAGATATTTTGGTAATTATCAGTGCTATTATTTTAGGGCAGCCAAGGCATAAACCTAACACACATTCATTTGTGTTAAAGATTTTCTTCTGTGTAAAATAACTATCGAATTACTTTTTCTGTAATGAAATGTAACCATGATTTTCTGAACTAAGGGTCTAGACCAGGGGTCCCCAATCTCAGTCCACGAGGGCCGGTGTCCCTGCAGGTTTTAGATGTGTCCTTGATCCATCACAGCTGATGTAAATGGATAAATTACCTTCTCAACATGTCTTGAAGTTCTTCAGAGGCCTGGTAATGAACTAATTATGTGATTCAGGTGTGTTGACCCAGGGTGAGATCTAAAACCTGCAGGGACACCGGCCCTCGTGGACTGAGATTGGGGACCCCTGGTCTAGGCTCAATCGCTGGATCCTGAACATGTCCTAGCACCTTTGTCTCATTATGAAACAGACCTACTATTCACAGTCTTGACTCTGATAACAGCCGTACATAATCATAATCATTTTGGGGTCTTTGTGGTTATATTCCGACATTGTTACACCTCAATTAGGTAGTTGTTTTATTTAATTAGACCCGCTTTCAGCGTTGTTGTTTTACATATTATTTCCCTGAGATATCTGAATTTGCTACAAGCTCATCCTCATTCATCAACTGATTCTCCAGCAATATTTCCCCAGTGGATATATTTTAGAACACAACAACGCCGGCAATAACATCAGCTCATGACGCTTCACAAAGTGCTTCTTCAGCTGATGTGTGACTTTTTGACAAAGCATCATTTCCCCCAGGTCAGCATGTACAAACCTGTGAGGGAGTTTTGCTGTTGACAGAGACATTAGCTTCTAATATGACAGGGCAGGTAGTTTTTTTTTTAAATCTTAGGCCAATCATTCTCTGTAAATAAAAACCTTCTTAATGAATATTTTGTATTTCAATTATTTCTTATTTAAGTTTAGATTTAATTTATAAAATATTTTCTGTTCTTACATTACAAGAAAATAAAATCTGGGTCTTTATAAAACTGCGTGATTTTTGTGTCCCTTTGCACATTACCACATTTCAAAACCAATTAAAATAGATAACTTGGTTGTAAAAGCACTCTCTGCTGGTTTATTTGATCTCTTTCCAGCACACACACGCCATGATAATGATTGTATTTCTTGTACAATGCATAAACAATCAACCATGGACAATCTATAGTTAATACTGGTGGTGCTGAGGTGAGTGGTGGGGACGCAAATCAAAATTCTAAGGCCCCATAAAACCTTGGGCAGACTACTTTAAACACATAATTAAAGGGATGTTCCTTCTAGCTCTTGTATAACTGCAGAGTAAAAGTAGTTAAGCATTAGGAAAAACTTATGACTGCATGAACAAAGGAACTGCCTGTATTCAATAACTGTGCTCACAATCCTCTTTCTACAGCACAAAAAAGACATCACAGGAGAAAAAGCATCTCGGGCTTATGCCTAATGTAGGCTTGGGCTCTATAAACACCAAACACACATAAATACACACATGTACTGACTGCTAATTTATCACTGTAAGTAGGACTTAAAATGACCGTTATTGTGCTGATAATGGAAGGTTAGCCAGTAATTATGTCTGATTATGCACAGTAAGGCTGTGCTGTGGGTGCTGCATTTAAAGCTTGGTTCAGAATAGTGATTTTTCTTTTCTGACTCACTATTCTGCTGAGGTCACACACACACACACACACGCACACAGAGCAGGGAACTTGAGGTTATATTTCACTGAAGTCGATGACAAAAATGCTTCATCCACAAGTGAAATAAAAGTGACTGTAAGCAAGTAGGAGTATGTTCACAAACTCCTGTCGAAGTAGCAGAACATGAACTTACAGAGATGTGTTGTTTTGTAGTAAATTGCAGTTCATTATACATCCTTTTTTTTTTTAAAGAGACTTATAGCAAATCATTCAGAATGAATACTGAATGCGGGCCATGGGTAGGGCTTAGAGTAGGCTGAAATGACCTGGAGTTAATGTAATTAATGAGTGATTAAATCTGACATATCTATATTACTACTGGATGAGTTAATTTTTTTTGCATGCTGGAACCTAGTGTTGCTTCCAGTGACGGCATGAAGATACAACCTGAGTAATAAAAGAATGATGACCTATGATGTCTTCATGGTGCAGAATTACTTATAAATAAGGCACATAATAATCTGTTTTAGTTTTCTTTGCATCTGATATTCACTGCTCTTTATGGATTTAGCCAGCTGAATTCAGTAAGATATAAGCAGATGCTACCCAAACAGCATAGCTGATTTCCAACCCCTACTCACTATAAAGCTAGCATAAAAGGTATATATGAGCTGATGTCTGCTGCCCTTGATGTAACCTAGTAACAGTACCCTAGGTGTAACCAGTTCAGCATAGTACATCATTTTACTGGCTGTTTTGTCCAGGCAAACTGACCAGTTTTGCCTGGACAAAACAGCCTGGTATTTTTATGCAACCTGGAAAAAGACTAAACTAATTTACCTCAATAAGTTTTGCAACAAACTTCCATAAAACATTATTTAGCGAGCATAATGTAAGGGAGTCCAGGGATTATAGTAAAAATGTTTTTTGTTCCAGCACTTATATCTCACATAATATTTGTGTATATTGAGTTCTTAAATTTTGACATGAAATAAAAAATAATGTTACAAAATTCCAGTTTCTGCAGTATCAGTACCAATCAAAATATACACTTGAATAAAAAAAAGTTCTTAGTTGTGATTTTGCCATAAAATCTGAATACTTCTTCATAAAGCTACAACAGGGGTGGTGGGCTGGTGTCCTGCAGGTTTTAGATGTGTCCTTGAGACCAACACACCTGATTCAAATTGCTACATTACCTCCTCAACATGTCTTGAAGTTCTCCAGAGGCCTGGTAATGAACTAATCATTTGATTCAGGTGTGTTGACCCAAGGTGTTATATTTAAAACCTGCAGGACACTGGTCCTTCAGGCCTGGAGTTTCCCACCCATGCTCTACAATTTAGTATCAGGGAGGAAGGGGGATGTTGTTACATTTAACCCTTTGTTACATCCATCCTTGGTTCCCCCATAACTAAACTAAGGTAAACTCTAAAACAAACGAGGACACTTAATGTAAGATTTAAATTATAAAATTATAATACAAAGAGCAGTGAGCAAGGTTTACCTTTAAAAAAAATTCTTACTAACATCTCTCTCCATTTATCAGTGTGGCATGTATGTTTTTCTCTCCCTTGGAAATACAGTAGTAGCTACTAACAGACAAACTGTGCAGAAGCAGTTTGTGTTTGGTGATGCTTGTTGCTGGGGTCAAAAAGTTGCATTTGATCACCTGTCATTTTAATAATGTAGCTAGTGCTTAAATAGAAAGCAACCTTGTGTCTGTACCACGAACTTAAGATTCAAGGTTCAAGGCTCAAAAGGGCTCACTATCATTTTGCATGGTTTTTCAGACATACACAGGCTGCAATGGAATGTTGTGTCTCACCAGCCTCTACAGTGCAATAATCAGTAAAAAGTAAAAATACAGTATGACAATCAAGCAGCAGCTTGCTGAGACACTCAGCAAACTCAGGTGTAAACAATCACACCCACTGAGCTCACGAAAAGGGATCTGTTGAAGGTACAAGTGTGCCGTGGGATGTCATTATTTTCTTGTTACTGAGCATTTATCTCCATGCTGTCACCGGAAGCAACACCACCCTCCAGCACACAAAATATTAACTCACTCGACCGTAATATATATTAACTTGCCTCTTAGATTTAATCACTTATTAAATGAAGGACCCTGGTTGTGACTGCAAACCTTTCTCAACCCCTGAGTGGTAACCTGAAATACACTTTCCTAGAAATGTACGTACAAGTAATTTTGACACAGTCAGCAAGTATTGTGATTGGCCTGTTTACTACCATCTATTCCTCCTCCTATGGATGTCTGTCTGCTTTTTTCTCTCCGCAATTTTTGAATGGCTCAGTGAGAGAATAATAGCCATAGCCTCAATATAAGGAATAATAATCATAGCATTAATCAGATGTCAGCAAATTCCTGAAGGGAGATTATTAAAATTATTGGAGTGGATGTAAGGGGATGTACAAAGAAGTGGGAAAAGAGCGAGAGAGACAGACAGAAAAAAAGAAAAAAAACCCAAAGAACATAGTAACTGCCATCTCATAAGAAATGCCAAGAGATGAACACAAGGCCCCTTGCATAGGTTATGTTGTAGGTGTCACAGAGGTTCACTGCAGAAGTGACAGAAACCAAAACATGTAAAGGACTGCATCCAGACACACTTACAAGAAGTGTGTCTGAAGATAAATTCATCACAGTTGTGAAGGTGAAAAAGCTGCAAGCTAATGATTCATATAATACTGTAGATACATGGTTGCTATTTGCTCTTCAGTAGCTGTTAATAGTACAAAATAATTAAACATTATGGTTAATGGCAGTCTCAGAATACCACAAAACTGTGTCCGTTGCTGACAATAATTAACAATAATGAGTTGTCCCTTAGGGGAGAGAGTTTAATACTGCCCTTTGTACTTTAACTTTATAGACAGCTCATCATAGCTATAGGACAGACCTATAACTATGTTTTTCTTGTACTCTTTTTAATCATCGTTATGTTTTTATTCCCTCACACAACATCAGTTAGTGCCTGTGTTGTCTGTCAGGAAATGTAAATAAATCCTAGGCTACACCAGGTAAACATTACCAAGCCTCCGAGTGCATTTCCTCCATCACTCGGCTAGTCCTTAAACTCATTGCTTGGCCTCTCACTTTCCTTACCATATAATAACACAGGTTTTTCAAAAGGTGAGGAGAGAGCACAAAATTGCTTTCACAGAAAAAAGTCCACTTGACCCATTTCATAATTTGTTTTTCAGAGTATGTCGAGAAAAGGAGGAGACAGGAGAAGATGTGTAGGAGTAACGGCAGGGCATCAGGTGAAATGAGAGCTATGTATTGTGCCAGTTAAACTCTCCTGTGTGATTCACTTGGCCGTGCCAAAACAAACAACTCAGGAGCGGAGAACGAAAGGAAGAGGGCGGAGGGGGAGATGAGAGCACGACAGCATGGATGGATGAAGATGTGAGGGAGGAGAGATAGAATCGTACTGGCAGGGAGTTCATACGGAGATCCGCAGAGAGAGAGGGCACTGCCAAGATTAGGCTCAGCAGCATGTTTGTGTGTGCAAGAGCATGTCTGTGAGTATATGAAGAACAGAGACCATGTGTTTGCATCTACAAAAGTCCTGGGTTTAAAAAGCAGGTGCAAACTAGCGCTGTGCGATATGACCAAAATCTCATATCCCGATATAAGAATGATATCGTCCTGATAACAATATAAATCACAAAAATGTAACATTTTCTTTAAATTCTGTGAATCTCGGGCAGCTCGACTTCCAGCTGCGCATCATGTAGCTGGAGTCGAGTGTTTTAACAGATGCATGAAACGATACATTTTTAGACATAAGTTGTAAAGGCCTCAGTTTTCTTTGTGAGTATTTATTACACAGGGTGCTGCGGGAAAAAGCCTGTTCCAACGTTTGAGTCTAAGGTTTATTTTTTAGCACCTGGCGGCTCTTTTTTACTTCTCATCCATAAATAATCTGCTCTTTCACGTGATTCAGTTTATTTTGTTTATTAAGTCTCAACAGGATCTTGAGCTTTATTGTGAAAGGTGTATGTGGAACATAAACAAGCAGACACTCGATGCTGTTACCGTCGTTGTTGCTAACAACAACTCATAAAAACAGGCGCTTGTCTGTCTGTAGTGTGGTTATGTTAAATATAAGAGAACGAGAGAACTTTAAGAAATTAATATAGCCACTACAGTGACCATCAAAACGATGAAAAAATATTGCCGTAAACAGTTTATTTTGCGACACCACGAAACAAACGATAGCGTAAAATGAAACGATAGATGTTTTAATATCTTCATCCGATATATATCGTTATATCCAACAGCCCTAGTGCAAACTATCACAATTCCCACATAAATATGATAAACATCAATGTGGGTATTCAAAATTCCATCTGACCGAATCAAAACAACAGGAAAACTGCTTTGAATTTGATATAAAAGTGATTAAAAATGTGCTGCATTCTCTTAGGATTTGCAGTAGATAATCCTCTGTGTGTGAAAATTTGGCTTAATTCTAATTTGTCGATGCAAAGAAAGGAGACCATCATTAAGCTGAAAAATCAAAGTAAACCTTTCAGCGAGATGGAAAAAACATCTGGAGTGGCCAAATTAGCAATCTGGTAAACTCTGAAAAATGAATGAATGCACCAGCCAGCTCAGAAACACTCGTCCTGGAAGACCACAGGCAACAATTAAGGTGCAAATTTTTTTCCTTGGTTAAGAAAAACACATTCACAACCTTTAAAAAAACACTCTCTAGAAAGCAGGAGACAAAAAGGGGTTTATCAATCCATCTTTTTACATGCTCATCTAACCTGGAGCTTATCCCAGCTAAAAGCTTTGTGAAACATGAAACACACCTAACAGGCCACAGGGTTAACCGATCAAACTCACATTTTTACCTGGGCCAGATGATAACCCAGAAATTAGAGTTGAACCACGTCAGTGAGATCCAAGTATTGGATTAACATTTACTGAGATGATCTCCAAAATAAAATGATGAATAAATAAACACTCACACATGCTAAAAATGTTTTGCGTCATGTTTCTGGTGTCACTCCTTACAGCCATCCTCACCCCTTACTTTCTCCTTCATTGCAAAATCCCCAACAAAAGTGCTAAATGTTCATGGGAGATGAGGAATCAGACATGACAGACTGATAAGGCCCGGGGCTGTGTTCCTCTTCTGTCCTCGGGGACAGCCACACAACAGCACTTATTGTGATGGGTTTATCTATTTGTTATCCCAAAAGCACACATAACGGGCTCATAGTCACACCTACAGCCACACTCACATATATTTATCCCTGCTCTTATCCAGAGAAGCTAACGTCTTTATTTTCATCATTTCTGCTGTATTTTGTGGAGACTCATACTCCCCAAAGCAAAGACACATGAGCAGTAGACAGTAAAAGCAAAGAATGAAAGAGGAAAAGAAGAAGTAAAAGACACATATTGGGAACTGTGAGATAAGAGTATTGACAGCAAGAAACAGAAAGAAAGTGGATAAAAAAAAAAGGATCAGGAAAGTGTAAGATCCTTGTCTTACAACTATTGATCTTAGCAAGTAATCTGATCATTCGGAATGAGTCCCACTGAACCAAACGGGTCCACAGCAGCCTTTTTATATATTTATATTATGACTAGAACCAAACTCATATATTGTTATATCTAATTCAGAAATGGCATCATCGTAGACAGTCTTGTGTCTAAAACAATAAATGTGATGTATAACACATGAATAACAACAGAATTTAAAACTATTACTGCAAATAGTTGAAAGACATTTAAAATGTTAACACTGAGAAATAATATTAAAAAATTCAAAACACAGAGATTAATCTTTGCAAGCAAGGTGTAATGCTGAAAGCTATTACTAATTAAGTGCCATTAATACTGATCAATACATAGTCAGTCAGGACTCAGTTAGCATCTGAAAAGTTCATGACAGTACAATTAGAAAAAGGCTGAACAAGTACGGTTTGTTTGGAAGGGTTGCCAGGAGAAAGCCTTTTCTCTCTAACAAGAACATGGCAGCACGGCTTCGGTTTGCAAGGTTGCATCTGAAAATAAGATCCTGCAAAACTTCTGGAACAATGATCTTTGGACAGACAGCACCACAATGGAGATGTTGCATAGCACCATGCTTGGTGACAACCAAACACAGCATGTCAGCAAAAATGCCTCACACCAACTGTCGACCATGCTGGTGGAGGGGTGATTATTTGGGCTTGTTTTGCAACGACAGGACCTGGACATCTTGCAGTCACTGAGTCGCTCATTAACGTCTTTGTATCCAAATATATTCTAGACAAAGACAAACCATATTGCAACAATATGGCTTCAGAGTAAAAGAATCTGGGTGCTGTGGCTGCTGTATTTATTTGTCACCTAGTGATGCACAATAAAAGGACAAAATATGGCAAAAGAGCTGAAATCCTTTATTAAACAAGAATGTGAAAATATTTCACTTTAACTGTGAAGCAATTGGCCATTTACAGAGCAGTAAACCTGCTTTTGTTCCAACATTTCTAAAATATACATCAAATTCTTAATATTTTGAATGTGTTTAAACAGTTTTGTATCTGTTAGACTATTAGACTTTGTAATTATTGCCCTTTTGCAATGAAAAAAAAATAGACAGGTGTAGTGTCTGCCTTATATAAAAGCAGAAATTTCAGGAGCTTGTGGTTTGATTGTAATGCCAGACTGGTCTGAAGTACAGAGACAACAATCATTTAAAGTCCATAACACCCATAATATCCATTAAAATTGCTCATACTAGGCACAAGTACCAGGGCCACGCTCAGTTCATATCAGGGGATCACACCCCTGCCAGTCAGACTAGGAACTGAAAGGTCAGTGGATCCAAAATGGCACTTGATATGCTCAGCTGCTCATATCCCCAGTGTAGGAGATAATGGCTTTTAAGAAAGGTGGGCAGTTTGAGTTGAAATGCCAGAATGGCATTCATAACCCTATTTGGCTTTCTCATAAACCTGTCTCAGGCGTCACCTTTTAGTTTGTGCCTTTCTTACTGCAGCTATAAGAGCGGTCATTATCGATTTCTTCTCTGACCCCGCTGACTGACAGGTGTCTGTCAGAGAGCTGCTTCACAGTATGTACAAACTCATGCATGGATGAGAATACGCTTTTATTCTGCTGTCTGCATTGATCTCTATGGGGTATGAATGTAAATCAATATTCTTCTTCTCTCTCCCCTAACAAGAGCAGCTCCTGTATTATTGAGAAAAAAAAGTTAAAGGCCAGAATATGTCTTATGCACACTGGCAAACACTTGTCTTTGAAGAAAAAGAACCACCAACAAAATCCTGCATACCCATTCACACGCAAATGTGCCCCTGCTCTTACCTAAAGTGCTCTGGAGAAAGTAACACATGCAAACACTTTTAGTTTTAAAAAGCTTTCACACTAAGTCATGGATCAAATCGTCTTTGTCAGGGCATTGTTGACTTTTGCTCTGTGTTTGCTCTTTTTCTCCCCCTTTTTTTCTGGAGGAGAAGCTGTGGGTACATTAGCCATGCCCTGAGAGCTCTATGGAGAATTTAATAAATGCACTGTGAGCTTCTGTGCATATCTGAGAACCAGAGAGCGTATAGGTGTGCTGTTTTCTTTGTCTTCATCCTTTCGTTTATCTGTAAAAGTGCATGCGTGTCTTTGTCTTCTCTTCTTTGCTCCTGTTAATGTTTTTCTGGGACTTTGCCTGGCTCCCCTGTCTCTTTCTATTGTCTCAATTCTTCTCATCTTTCTAACCACCTATCCATCAAAACACTACACAAACCTCCCCAGTTTCTCCCATCTCTATTGCCCCCCAACATATTTAGGCCTCTCTACCTCACACTGCCCACCTTTTCCTTGCTCTCTCTTATCTCCTGGTCTCAGAGGCCTCTTTTCCTTTATCTATCTTCCTATTACGTCTCTCTACCTTCTCTTTGCACTCTCGGATCTCTTGCTCTATCAGGGTACTCTTTTCCCCTTCTCTTCTCTCTGTCATATCTGCTTTGCACACCTTTGCCTTGCACTCTCATATCGGCTGGTCTCAGTGGCTTTTCTCTCTCTCCCTCTCTCCATGCTCTATATCTGTCCATCTATCCCATGTCTCCATAACTCTTTCCTAGCATCTACAATAATCTCTTTATGTTCTTATTAGTCCCGTTATAATCTACCCTTTAATCCATGCTAATTGCAATCTCCTCTTGCTCTGATCCTGATCTGAAGATGTATTTGAAACACGCCCCGCCCTCCCCGTCTATCCTCTTTGGTTTGATCTGCTAAGAACTACAGTGCATACCAAAATATCAAATGGCTGTGATCTGAAAGCCCTTGTAACTCTTCGTTGACTAAATCGGTTGGTAAAAGGAATACACTAAGTCAACTGCCTTAATGTTTTTGACACTAGCAGAGAAACTGTGTAAAATAGTGCTTGTTTTGTAAGTAAGGCCATTCAAAAGCAGTTTTTCTTTCACTGACCAACAACTGGTGGTACTGCTAGCACAAAAATGGATTTAATGAAAGTTTTTGGCCTCAAGGAGACACAATTAGAAAAGCTAGCCATTATATTAAATACTGTGTGAGTACTGCTAATGGGTATATTCTCTCTTAAATGCAGTGGAAATGAAAAAAAAAAAAAAGCAAAAGCATAACAGCCTTTTTTTTTAATGCTTTCTGTTGCACAAAGTGAAAAAAAGTCTGTAAATCCCTCATTTTGGTAATGGAGAGAGGAGGTTAAAGAGAAACACTGCAGAAATGAATTTTGTTGCTGCCTGCAGTGCGAGCAATGTCAGGAAAGACATCTCCGTTGTCTACATCAGAACACACCGCAGACACCACTGTGGAAGGATAATGAGTAATTTCAACAGTTTTTACCTGAGAGCACCCGCAAAGGGATCCACCATACTGACATGTCTGAGGCCTTCCTGCACATACCGCTCGGCACTTTATGCTCTAGTGAATTCATCCTGCATACTCGCGGACACATCTACCTTATTCTTCACAGGTCATCAATCTGTGTATCCGTCCATTAAATGAAAATACATTGTAAAGAGTAGAGAGTGGGAGGAAGCTGAAATTAATATCAGTGGTTGTACCTCTAATTGGCTTGCCTGCTTTTCAAAGGACATGGGGCATACGTAGGTATTTTTTCAAAATACAGTCCGTGCATAGACAAAAAAACAACTCCGGCAGCAACTGCAGCTGACAAAACTGTGGGCTGATGATGACTGTAAATAACCATAATCATCATTACCACAAGGTAATCTAAATCTGTGTGTGCGTTTCTGTGTGTCTGAGCGCCTGTGAGCATAGGTCACATTAAATGTCCTCTCAAGTCAAGGTTGGTGGGCAAATAATAATAATAAAGTTTATTTATATAGCACTTTTCTTAACAAAGCTACAAAGTGCTTCATAGAAAATGTTTTTATTTTTTCACATATCCAAGACCTTGCTATAAACATCAAAAGAAAAAAAAAACCAATACAAATAGAAAGCATAAAAGAAAAAATAAATAGAAATAAAACCAGCAGTTGAGACCTATTATATGTTTTTGAAGGCTTTAAATGTTCAAGAGCTCTAAAAGACAATAAGGAAGATGAAATTCTGATCTCAATAAGCAGAATGTTTGACAGTTTGTCAAAAGGTCTAAAGTATAACCAGCAGCACCCCATTCACCAATTCAAGTATTTAAGTGCCCAGGCACATTGGGGAACAAAAAATCATTTTTATAATTCAGATCAAGGCTGTTTAATCCTTTAAAAGTCATTAGTATAATTTGGACAACATTTCCAAAATTTAACAGCCAACCAGTGTGAATTTGCTAGTACTGGAGTAATATGTTGACATATTTTGGTGCCAGTTTAAATCTGAACTAACCAGAACAAAAATGCAGTTGCATAAGAAGCACTGCACTAATCAAGGTGGGAATAAATAAAAGGATGATCTAATTTTAGGACGTTTTTCAAGCTGATAGATGCATAACTGGACAATGTTGTTTTTACTTAAGATTCCTTGACATATCTGGAATATGCTTGGCCTATTTGAAAGAGCTAAACATAACTAAAACACTGGATTTATCCTCAGTAAACTTTAGAAAGTTTAATGAAGATAATGAAGACAAAGCCAGAACTATCAAGAGAACTGTTTTGTTTGTTTGTTTTTTATAGCAGAGGGACAGATAACTGTCTTCTGTAAAACTGTGATAAGTGATGTCATTACTATCAAAAAGCATGCGCACTGAAAACAAAAGTGGGCCAAGGACACAGCCTTGAAGAATGCCATAATTAAAATGAGCAGCAGAGGAGGAAGTGTTACCTTGGGCCTCATTTGGATAAGTTCAAAGATATAAAAGATGTAAAGCAGATCCCTTGATCCCAACTCAGGCTTCAAGATAGTGGAAGAGACGAGAGCGTGCACTTAAATCTCAGTTTACTACGACTGAGCATTCATTTAACTTATCTTAATCCTGAAACCTGAAGTGTTGAAAAAATATTTATAAAAGATATTTGCTGTGTTGATTTCTCTATATAAAAAAAAAGAAACGTGTTTGTAATTATCAAGTAATTGTCCATTCAGATTAAGCTTATTTAAGTTTCTCTCAGGAGAAATATGTCATGGCGAAAATGGTCTTTGTAAAGACACTCTCCATTTCCACTCCCCTCTTTTACTCACACCATCCATGTCGATACATGCCTGTCAGACTTGTCATATGGATGAGGATACAGTGAGCAACACTCATAATTGCACAGGAAGATGTGCGGGTCGTAAACAACTCAGCAGCAGAGAGCAAGCGGGAGACAAAAAGTAAATTAGAGAGAGGGGAGGGTAATAGGAGTTTAGAAAACAAGCACAGAGGGAAAAAAATGACCCCGAAAGCAGAAAGGGAGACGTCACATTGCGAGGAAATGACAAGTGATAAGGGAGAAGCAAAGGATCGGTGTGACAGAGATATCGTTAAGAGAGCGAAAACGGGAGCAGCTTTGCAGTCCGTCACTGACATATTGTTATATTTGAATAGAACAAGAGAACTATAGGAGTTGTGAGAAAACTCACAGCTAAGATGTGATGATTTGTGTTATCCCCGAAGGTAAATTGTCACCGCTAAACTTCATCTCACCTCCTAATTAGAAGCTGTTTCATCCAGAAAGAAAAAAACAAATTGGGGAGGGGGGCAGGGTACGCTGTCATGTTACTTTAGCTGTGAGTAGAGAATTCATGTGGAAAAACTTCCATTGTTGCCTTGATAATTATTTAGAGTCATCATCAAAAGATGTGTTCCTTCAAGTGAAAACCTCACATTTTTGTTGACATCAGTGAAAAAATTCATAACAAAAATTATGTCATACGATTTGTGTGATATCAATATGTTTGTGTTGTTCCTATAGCACTTTAGTTAATGTTACATCAGGCAAATTATTGCAACTGACTAATCAACACACACATACACTTGAAAGAAATAAAATAAATAAGTGTAGGGAAAAGATCACACTTGGGAGTTCAGCTGCAGGGCTTTCAATGTCAAACAGGGTTTTATCTCTGATTTGAGTGTGTAACACGGTGCCAGTGCAGACACAGCGATAACACCTTTAACACCCCTCTCTTCAAATGTTAATATTTTCTTAGTGGAATAATATTTTTTTGAAATTATTCATTAGAGCAAATGACAACATGTTTAACATTCAGCTGTGGCGTTTGCAGCTTGGTAAACACAAGTTCACGGGGATTTAGGATTATGTAAAGTACAAAGATGAAATAGCATTTTTTTTTAGTGAAACAAGAGCCTCATGTGACTAGCTGATGGTATGTCGCTGTCTTCAGATTCAGTGTTGTTCTGATCAGTTCCTGTTTACCTTTCGGTGTAGACTTTTCATTTGGGGTTTCAGAAATAATTAATATCAAATTAATCCTCAGTTACAGGCATAATTACAACAGTGTCACTCATCGCAGCTCATCGTATAAACTGTCTGTGCGTTGCATGCATGCACTTGAACATAGAAGCTAGGACATGTGCGCGCGCGCACACACACACACACACGCAATATAATTCTACATTTCTTTTTTTTTAGCTGTGGCACAAAATAATGGAAAACTCTCTCCGGTTTCTGTCAGTTGTCAAAGAAGCTCTTGCTGGATTTTGGCTTTGTATTACTCATGAAGGGGATGTGTATTCCGCTGACAGCTGTTGTTCATCATTGCAAGACTTTGTTGTCAGAACCATGATGGATTTCAGGCTTTTATCCTAAAAGACTTTTCTTTTCTTAAATTCTGACTTCTTTCCCCCCCACCCCCCATTTCTTTTCCTTTAATGGTCCAGCTGTGCGGGTACCCAAACAACTGCTACTCCGTTTCCATCTTTTTTGTCTTACTCTCAAGAGGCATGATCAAACAATATACCTTTCAATTCACATGCAGGGGCAAAGAAATGTATTTACCTGAAGAAAGAACGGTTTGAGAGACAGATGGAGAAATACATGTTGTCAACAATCATCAAGAAGGGCTGATTCCTGCCTAGACGTGCTTCACTCTCTTTTTTCGTCCTTTATTGCTGTCAATACTTATTTAATCACTTGCATGAGCTCGGGTGTCCAACTGAAGACCACTAAAGGTAAAAAAACAAGCAAACAAAATATTCCGGCGTGCAAGCCGCAGGTACACATTGTAGTTGTGCTCATTGGAAGGAAAGCATATTGTTTTTGGAGGATTTCTTGCTTTGGGAATTTCTTGCAGGCATGTATTATGTTCTAAGACACTGAGAGCCACAGCGTTGTGAAAAGAAGGTTGGGTGGTTTTTGACAGTGGAGACGTTTCAAAGGTATACATGGTGTCTTTCAAAGGGGAACAAAGAATAACCTCTGACATGCCTCACTCATCCAGCTGACTACATTCTTCTCCTCTGTTTCATTTCCACCCTGGTCTTTGTTTGGAGTCGATTCGCAGGTGAAGAGGCTGACCTCAGCGGGCTGGCCACTAACCCGTTGGGTTTTTCCCTGAGCACACAACGAACTGGCAACCTTCTTTATCTACTTCTACTTCTCTTACACACTCAATCTCTGTTTTCAGCTTTATCTGCTCTCTTTCCCCTTTCCCTCTTTGGTATCCCGATATCCCCATTCCCTTTTCCCTCCTTTCTCTGTCTCAATCTTAGCTGGAGTTATTGATTTTTGTAAAGGGTCACTCCAGCTGCCATTGAGGCTATCACTTTTTTTTTGGGGGGGGGGGGGGGGGTTTCACATTGTGTTTCTTTCAGTTGCTATATTTCTTTCCAAACTTTACCTTCTCTCTGTGGGAGAAACAACGTCAGGCAAAAAAGTTCAGGACTGCAAGTCTATCTACCTGTGTCAGTCTCATGATAGAAGGGGCATATGGTTTCTCTTTATAAAATAAATTTATCTATAGTTGATACATTCTGATGGATTTACACAGATATGTCTTAGTCCCTGAAGAAATAACTCAAATTTATTTTAAAAAATTGCCTGAGCAGCGGTGAAATTATATAATAGTTGTCAGGTTACAGCCTGGACAGGTCATAGTTTTATCTCAGCAGCTAACACAAGCACAGGCATGGATGGAAACAGCATATTACACTGCTATCTAGGGTCAGTTGCACAGAAGATGAGTTATATCTTAAATTGATGCAAAAGCACAAAAGCATGTTGTCTGACAGCCACTGATGTGGACCTCATATACATTTACTCTTAAATTTTTTATATTCATGTACAGATAAGTTCTGATGAGCATGGCAACTCAGATTCAGAGTCACTTACAATGTTTCCCTTTAGATTTTGTAAAACCATGCCACATAAATCTGCATATTAATGAGAAAAAAAATGATATCACTAAAACTGCTGAAACAGTGACTGTTTAAAGACACGCATATTATATTAATGTCAGCAGAATGTGTGCAGACTGCAACTGAAGATAACCATAAATATTTATTATTACATTAATGGACATATGAATAAAATCAGTGATGGTAATATAGTTATGTTTAACACATCATGCTGAAATTGGAATCTTTAGTAGAGTGAACTACACCTTTAGCTGTTTTATGCCATTGTCTCTTAAACATATTGCATTCTGGCAATACAACCATATCAAATCACAAAAGTACACAGAAATGTAAATAGCTCACATCACTGAAGAAATGTCATATTATATAAAGTATGTATGTAAAAAGAATGCAACATTATATTGGTGCATACGGTTAGTAATTAAAGGCTATGTTACATTTAGATGACAATTTATTTTAAGAAGCATGGGACTACATCTCATCTGTATACTAAGTGCTCCTCACCTGCCCATCATTCCCTAATAACCTGTCCGTGATGTCCTGGGAAACATGACCATATTAGTAATGAGGATGTGGCTGACAGGTGAGGCTGCACCTGGCTTCAGGAAGCTCATTACAGAGTCTTAATGATGTGCTGTGTTCCATAATTAGGAAACTTCTCAGCTGTCTGTCCAATCTCCCTATTTGGTTGCAGCGTTGGCTGGGGGCGGTATGAGTGCTTTGGTTTGGTTTGACAGCTCGAATACACAGAGTGTCTGCGAGATCTGTGGCGCACTCATTGGATGTGCCAGTCGAAGGTTGTGCAGGAGCTTTCAGGGCATATGCAGGATAATAATAAGATATAAGGAGGAGTGATTTAAAGGCTGAGAGCTGGCAAGTTTGAAAATATATTTGTGGCTGATTATGTTTAATAAGTATACATCTTTTTTCCTACTTTACTAAACTTTCAATTTTACTTGTAATTTGTGTAACGCTCAGTAGCCTGGACGTAGGCTGTGTGAATCATGGCTATGCAAATATTAGTTTGTACATCTGTGTGTGGCTGTACTTGTCAATATGACATGGAATAAGAATTATGTTTTTGGTGTACAAAAACTGTATTTTTATCTGTATTTCAATACAGTATTTTGACAGTAGCACCAGCAGCCTTTGGGATTATTCATTCAAAACAGGATTTCAGCATTGCTTGTTGGTTGCTAGGACTAACCACAACATCATGATGGAAATTTTGTGTGACAAGGTCAAGTCATGCAGAATGAGCGCAGCAGGCCCAGATTTCTTGCAGCAATACACGTGAAAATGTGAAGATTCAAGATTCAAAGTGTTTATTGTCATGTGGCACAAGAGAAAAGGCATTTCTTTGTGCAATGAAATTCTTTCTTTGCTGTCCACCCACAGATGCCAATTAATAGGGCTGTGCGATATGACCAAAATCTCATATCCTGATATAAGATATCTATCGTCCTGATAAATCACAAAAAGCGTAATCCAATATATATCATTATATTGAACAGCCCTACCGATTAATATATACAAATTAATCGGCATCCATTAATCGGTTTGCCAATCTGAAAGCCAGTCTGATAACGGGGTGGGTTTATACAAAAATAAGTTATTCTGGTGCATTGTACAGTTACCTTCATGTAGCTCTCACTGAATACATGACAAAAAAATTTGCGGCTGGCTGTTGATGGCAGACATGTCATGCAGTGCCAACTAAAGAAGGCAAACCCTCCCAAAGGAGAAAAAACCAACAAACAAAGTTTAGTTACTAATTGGAAAATCTGAAACACAGTGAATCACGGCTTGAAGATGAGCTTGGTATGAAAATCTAATTACAATCTCTTTTAACCCAACAATCACATATGGTGTTTTAGAAAAAGAGCCCCTTTTTTGTTTTTTGAAGACGCAGTTTATTAGTAATCATGTGGGAGAGTGCTTTTATCTGTTACTCCTTTTCATAGGCATTAAATTAGTGAAGTTCCGCTATTGAAAAAATGATATATCCCATGATACTGATGCTTAATGTGGGTTACAAAATTGGTTGTCAATAAAAACAAGATCTGTACTGCTTTAACATTTGATGGTGTCAACATAACACTATGGATGGCTTTATTAACTGTTCTAAGGTCCATCCATCCATTTTCTCTGCTTGGTTTAGCAGCCTAAGCAGAGAAGCCCAGATTTCCCATCCCAGCCACCTACTTATCCAGCGTATCTGGTGGAACACCCACCTCCCAAGCAAGCTGAACTCTACCCCCATTCATGAACCAGATCACGAGTTACTTAAACACTTCCACTTTGGGCAGGGGGGAGTTGAACTAAAGTTATGATACAAAAAAACGGGAAAAAAAGGGAGATAAAAAATACGCTGATTCTAGGATACTGTAACAGTTACGGATGCATGCATGCATGGATGGGTAGTTTAAGTACAGTCTATATTGGGGGTGAGCAATTAATTTGTTATGGTCATACCAGTAAGCTTAATTCAATTCAGCATTATAAATTTGTTTTTCCAATTTGTCACTGTTAGAAGTCACAGTTAGGCAATGAAAACAGGCAAAGTAAAATCAACATTTATCACAATTTCATGAAGATTTCTAAAGGTCATTGTGAACAAAATATGCATGCTTTTGCAAAATTTCCAAGATTTTTAACCTTATTCAATTGCTATTTTGTTTGTAGTTTAATTACTCCATCTGCAGTCTTCCCGCTCTAATAAAATTGATTAGGTCACCGCCAGTCTGATGGTCGTCCAAAAGTGCAACAAACACTCACGTCATCCAGTTCTCTTGCTCTGATGAAGTTAACTATTTTAGTTACAACATCAACAACAGGTTTTGTTTTCACCACTGACCTGCACGTGATCTCTTGGTGTTTAACACAACGCAAGCATACCACCAAGCTTTATTTTAGTCACTTTATCCTGCATCTGCTTCTAAAGTCTGACAGACATTGGTGTCCCTCAGTTGTAACACCTGGAAATTTATTCCATTTCATCCCAAGCATCCCAACATCCAGTTACCATAAAAAATCACTCCTTGCTGCTGTCTCTTTCAGTGAGTACATTACTCCCCGCCCCTCTGCAATTTCAGCTTTTTCTTTATCATACATACAAAGACATCCAGAACCAAGGAGAAAAAGTAAAAAAAAAAGAGCCAGCTTTGCTTTTTTTTAAATTGAAGCTCTAGATTTCCTACAATGTTCTTGACTGCTGTGGTTAACTGGAAGAGGCACGTTCTCAGCGCTTTCTTTATTTTCAGGGCACATTAGTGTGGGAAATGTTCTTTAATAAAAGAGAATGGACTGCTGTTTTTTTTGCAATTTTGTGGGAAATTACAAAGTTGGTTTTGACTGCTGACTTGCTTCCTTTTCCTTGTTTCTTTTGCAGCTTTGCTAGCAAAGGTTTAGATATCCTGCTCTGCATCAGTCACGTTCTTGTCTTCCTTTGAGTGTCCAGACTCATAATAACAAATTAAATTGTAATCCTTTAACATGGCAATCTCCTCTTCCCAAGCTGAGCACATGGCTTACAGCTGACTTTGGTAAACAAATTCATGTCTTGTCATCTCTCATAAAAGCAACAAAATCACAAAAAAGAATAAGCCATACTCTGAGATGATCAAAGTTGTAGTTAAATCGGGGAAACTATATGATGTATACTTATTTACACATGAATTTTCCATTGACCTCATGCAGGCAACCAAAAGCCTGGATGTATCTCGAGGTCAAAAAATGCCCAGGTCTGGTCTACATTCACATGTGTTTATACTGTATTCATTTTTGAAACACCTGAAAGTAGCAGGTATACAGTGCATTAAGTGTGAGGTGTGTGCGCTTGTGAGTGAAGCTGTGCCAGTTAATGAGGGCCAGAATGAGTGAGTCAAAGTTTGCAGGTCCTGCAGAGGAGAGCAAATGATGAATACACTTCAATCATTTTGAGGGGGGCCTTCATCATTTGTTGGAGCTGTCAAACAGTTATCAGGGCTCACTGTAGGCAGCTGGAGAGAAGGACTGGTCCATAATTGAAAATTGAGTTTAGAAATGTCACATGTAGCCGTCCATCTAAATTTCAAACCGGGAGATCCCTGTGGGCGCTCAGCATGTAGAGACCTGACAGTACCTATCAATCCAAAGTTCAACATTTTTGTCAATAGAGAATCACCAGTAGGAGATTTGTTCATTTTTAACAAGGGGAATGTTGGCCAGTTTCAGTATGAGAGAATATGCCTCAGGCTGATCTCAGTACTTCACTAAAATCTCATTCTTTGAAAGAATAATTTTTGCTTCTCTATTTTTTAATCGAATAAAAAATTAGACATGTGGCGGGCATTTTACACAATGCTCCCTTATTTAAACCTGCTATCTTTCAAACCCTTCAGTTACTCTTTGATTGCTACTTTTAAAACCAAAAAACAAAGACTTTAACCTTTAAATCACCAGCTGAGTAACCTTTACATTCTTTGCCACAGAACAAAGCTGCCAATTTCTCTAATTTGAGACCCCGACTGAGCTTCATCAGAAACAAAAAGAAATAAAACAACGATGTAGGTAGATCTAAGCTGTCTTTTCCAAAATCCGCACTGAATGTACTCTCTAGTATGTGTTCACCTTTACGTCCAAGGTCTAACTCCTCCACAGTGGTTTCTAAGTGAGAGAAATAGAACACTAATCTATTCTGGTGTAATCATGCTTTGACCTGGTTAATGGAGGCAGCATACCCCAGGGCAAGATGTAATCAGGAAGACAGTTAATAAAATGAACAAGACCGCTTTACTGATCTTACTAATGTCCCTGACCTTCCCCCAGGGACCACACTTACACGTATGCAAGCTCACACTTACATATACGTGCCTTAATGTTAGGTATGCATCCAATGCATTCTTAGGCATTTACGTGGCAGTCTGTTGATTAATGTGAACACAAAGACGAACAGGGACACAGCTTGCTGCAAACATAAATTCACTAACAGTTCACACTCTGAGTTCAGGGGGTGTTTAGGCATCATCTATTTCTGTGTATGCGATTCATTTAGAGCTGGAGGAGAATTCTCTTTACCTGTTGTACATATCTAGTCTACAGAATAGAGTCACGACTCCATAAAAACCTGTCAATCACAGAGTACGACTAAGAAAGCAAGGAAACATGTCACTTAGGACGGGGCTATATTTACATGAATAGCATTGTAACCATGCGACTATCAACACTGATCTATAGACAGAAGTGAAGCACTGACAGAAATAAGACTGCTATGTTAAGAATAAAAAACAAACAAACAATGAAACAAAATATGTCAAAAATGTGCCTGTTTATGACCCTTTATGGAATTTACACTGATGTAGGACTGTGATGATTTCAGTATAGGGACTTCTAAGTGTGTGTCAGCTCAGCTATAACCACCCATACATGTTCCCAATTATCTGCTCTGACTTGCTGTTTGACAGTCTTTATTTCTGGCGTCTTCTTTTCTTGTTATCACATTCTCACCTTGATTCATTGCTATTACACAAGTGTGAAAGTGTTTGCTATTTATTTTGTTGCAATGGTTCTGTTCTTTGAAGCTACATTCATAAATTTCTTATTCTCCTGAAGACAGGATTCCAGTGTCGACCACATGCCGAACCTTACTCAAACTTTATTTAAATTGTTTGTTGACAAAAATGGATTTTATTAGGTTTATTGAAAATATTTCATCTGTTAAAGTCACGCTTTACTTCAAGAATGCCAATAATATTTAAAAGTACACTCACCAGCCACTTACCATTGTTAACACATATATCGAATCAGCCAATCACATTGGAGCAACAAAACACATTTTGTAAAATAATGCAAAACACAGGCATGTAGACATCGCCGAGAAAACCCATGCAGATCAAATCAAGCATCAAAATTTAGAAAGATGGGATTTAAATGACTCTGAATGTGGCACAGTTGCTGGTGATACTGGTTGGTCTGAGTATGTCCAAAACTGCTGATCTACTGGGATATTTTCTTTGCAACAATTTCTAGTGGTTTAAAGAAAATGGTCAGAAAGAGAGAACATCTCCAGTGAGTTCCCTGGGAAAAATAATCCTTTGCTATCAGCTTGAGGCCAAAATGCTTCGAGCTGATAGGAAAGCAATAATAACTCAAATGACCTCTGGTTACAAACAAAGAGTGCAGAAGAGCATCTCTGAATGTACAACTGCAGCAAATGGCCACACTATTGCTGTTAACTTAGAACAACAAACCTTGAACAATAAAAGACTGCAAAAACATTGCCTGGTCTAATGAGTCTCAGTTGCTCAGCAGCATTTATCTCCAGTTCATTGGTAGGATCAGAATTTGGACTAAACAACATGGATGGACAGATCAAACCTGTCTTGATTCGGCATTTCAGGTGCTGCTGCTGGTGGTGTAATGGCGTTGATGGATATCTTTTGGCACCTTTTGGGCCTTCTCTCTAACCACTTAGCATTGTTTAAATACCACAACCTACCTGAGTACTGTTGCAGACCATGTTCGTCCCTTTATCATGAAAATGTACCCATCTTTTAATGCCTGCTTCTAGCAGAATAATGTGACATGTCACAAAGCTCACATCATCTCAAACTGGTTTCATGAACATAACAATGAGATCATTGTATCCATGCACCCTCCACAGTCACTAGATCTCAGGACAACAGCACCTTTGTTATGTGGTGTAACTGGGAATTCTCATCATGTATTTGCAGTTGACAAATCTGCAGAAAATCTCTGATGTCAAAGTGAACTAAAATCTCTAAGTACTGTTTCCAACACCTTATTGAATCTATGCCAGGAAGTATTAAGGCTATTAAGGTTTTGAAAGCAAAAAGGGCCTAACCCAGTACTAGCAGTGTAACAATAATAAAGTGTCCAGTGAGTGAATATTTTGTACTGTTGATAGGTACTTTGAAAAACATAGCTGACATGCAGTTCCATCTTTAAACTTATATGCTGAACCTCACTGTAATGATCAACCATAGTCACTCTTTAATCATGGCTTTATAGTGTTAGCAGGTTAGGGCCAGCCTCAGCGCTCTCCTTGTGTGGGATGTACTTGAGCCATTTGGTGGATTACAACAATGCATCAACACGCTTGCAGCAAAAATGAAAATGTAATTCTCTGAGTGCTTGAGGGAAATACAAGATGAGTGGAATGATCTCTCGTTGGAACATGATCACTGGCTGCTGAAAGTAAGTTCGGTCCTGTCCTGAAGCTCCGACATTCCCAAATGAAAAACCCATAGCCATAATTCCTACAGGTCATTCCGGGGATATCATTTCCACATATTACAGCTGATGAGTGATAGGTTCTATTCACTGTGCAAGTGGTCTCCTTGGAGTGTGGAAGCATTGTTGTGAGAGTAATATAACATCTTTTAATCAATGAATACATGCATGAATGCATGTACAGGCACAGCAAAATGAATGCGGTCATGATATTGACATCAGGGCACAAAGCTGACAGTGATCGAGTTAAACACTATTGGCAGTGCAAATGGTTATTGACATGAAACTATTGAGTGTCAGTGTGTGCAAAAGCTGGCAGTAATGGAGAATAAAAATGGAGTTAATTAACTAAAAAATAATTAGCCGAACGGGCTGTCCATGAATCATCAATAAACAACAGGTAACTGATATCAGAACAGTTTACTACTGGAAGCCATCGCTCTCTGGAGACATAAACGTATGCTTTTCTAAGTTTGCAGCCTAATGTACTGCATTTCTAACTGTACTAACATTACTATGGGTGGAATTCAGTTGCATATTATTATGTATATTCCAAAAGCTATTATAAAGGTGGAGCCCAGGATTCTATATTCACAAGCATTACTTTACTTAGTTTTTATTTCAAGGCTTCTATTTTAGTCCAAGGATTGAAAGCATGATTTGGTTTACTGATTTTAACCTCTAGATAAATAAGAGTACGCTAAACATGTAATTATGTTTGAAATTTTAATTGGATTTAAATTTAGTTGCCACCTGCAAGAAAATACAGGTGGCACTAAAACCACAGTTTTAAAAATGCCTTCAAACTCACAGGTACAGGCATTTTGTCCCCATAGGGGCTGTTGGTCCCCACAAGTAAAGTAACACAAAGATATGTAAACATGGTACACATATACATATGAATGCACTTGCCCTCTGATTTCTTATTTCTTTTGCATAGTTGTCACAGTTACATGTTTCAGATCATTAAACAAGAGTCAAAGATAACCAGAATAAAAACAAAATGTAGTTTTTCAATGGTGATTTCTTTTATCATTGGGAAAAAAAGTTACCCAAACACAAATTAAACGTGATTAACCACATTTTTTAGAAAGCTGCCACACCTGTTGAATTAAAACTGAACTGAGTGACAAAGTGATGGAGGCTAAAAGGTTTGAAAAAGCAACACATTGTGACAGGATCTAAAGAAAAAGCTGAGAACCAAAGTCACTGACATCTATCAGTCTGGAAAGGGTTACAAAGCTATTTCTAAGGCTTTGTGAGTCTACGAACCATGGTGAGAGCCATTATCCACAAATGGAGAAAACATGGAACAGTGGTGAAGCTTCCCAGGAGTTGCCAGCCTATTAAAATTACTCAAAGAGCACAGCAATGATTCATCCAGAACCCAGAACAACATCTAAAGAACTGCTGGCCTTACTTGTCTCAGTTAAGGTAAAAACAGTAAAAAACAACAACAAAACAAAAAACCCCAGACTGGGCAAAAATGGCATTGAAGGTGAAAACCACTACTGACTGAAACTAAAACAATGGTTCGCCCAAAGGACAATGCCTGGCCATCAATTTGAACCCTGAAGCACACGTATGTTTGAATCATGCAGCAGGTGACAGTGATCTGAAACACATCAGCAAAATCCTCTGAATGGCTCACAAAAACAAAATGAAGATTTTAGAGTTGCTTGATGGAGATGCTGTGGAATAACCTTAAACAGGCCATTTGTGATCAAAAACTCTCCAATGTGGCTTAAATCAGCGGTCCCCAACCCCTGGGCCTCGGACCGGTACCGGTCCGTGAGTCGTTTGGTGCCGGGCCACGAGAGTTGAGGCTCAGGTGTGAAATGTATAGTTTTCAGGGTTTTTATCGGTTTTCAGCATTATTTTGTTATCGTTTTAATCGTTTACTTGGTTTTCCTTGGTCTTTTCACGTGTGTTATGAATAAATTTTCTTTTTTTCGGTACCGGTACTAGTTTTATTTTGTTGTATTTATCCGCGACACCTTAAAGGCCGGTCCATGAAAATATTGTCGGGCATAAACTGGTCCGTGGCGCAAAAAAGGTTGGGGACCGCTGGCTTAAATAACACAATTCTGCAAAAGAGAGTGTGCCAAAATTCCTCCACAGTGATGTGAATGAATCATTGCCAGTTATTGCAAATGTTTCATTCCAGTTCTTTCTGCCAAAGGTGGCACAACCAGCTATTACTGTAGGTTTAGTGGGTAATTACTTTGTCATATATTGCCAGATTCATTTGAAAAACTGTTTCCCTTGATAAATGAAATCATTTAATAACTGCATTCTGTACTTACTCAGGTATTGTGAGGATTAGAAATATATTTTACTGCTATTGTTAATAATCATCATCATTACCATTGCATTAATAATACAATCTGCAGTATTGATATTGTATTCAGATGTTTAAACATATTGGTACCCGATTAGTAGAACACTACAATTTGTTTGGTGATCATCTAAGCATGACAAACATACTAAAAACTAAGAAATCAGCAAGGGGGCAAATACTTTTTTCACAGCATAATATACACCTTGCTGATAAAACAGAGAAATCTTAATTTACACGTACTGAGAGTGTTTTGCAAGAGAGTGAATAGTTGCAAACAAAGGTGATGGACTGTCATGACCTTCACGAATGTTGGCAGCAAACCGTGAACAGGAATAATGTAAAGGAGGGGGAAAGAGCGAAAGAGGGATAGAGAGCAAGCAGAGTGTGAGGATATATAAGGAAAGAGAAACATTAAAATAAATTATACGGCAGATTTGTTACTAATAAGGCACAGCACAACATGCAAGTGGTATGCTTTCTGTTTAGACTCTGTGGCAACTTCTTTTTGTAATCTCCACACTAATGAGGCCTTGTAATTTCAGCTGAGAGTATACTAGAAAGATTCACAGGAACACAGGAACAAAAAAACCCCACACAAACAAGCTCTTAAATCTTTCATGCAAATCCTTATTATCCAAATGTGTTGCTTGCTTTCTCCCTCTTGACCTCTATATCTTCCTTTTTCTTCTTGTTTCATTGCCCTGTGTCTTTACAGGGAGTAAAGCTGATGTTTCACAACAGGGAACACCTATGAACATTAGCTTTCAGTCTTTCTGCCTCAGACTTTCTCTGTTTTCAGCATTTCTCTCCCTTTGCTTCTCAGTCTGATTAAAATTCTTAGTCTTGGTTTTTTTTTTTTTTGATCCACAACTTCACTCCTTATTTTCTGCTTTCTTTCTCCCTCCTTCATTCTATTCTCGATCTTCCTCCGCAGTCCAGCTGACAGTATGAAACATGACCTCTCACTTTGCCTTGGTTTCTGTTAAGGAACACACACATACAAATGCACACACTCCCACACACCTTCACATACCACCCAAATCCCAAATGCTATTTCAAACTGCTTTGGAGCTGGGGGGAGACAGGGGCTTATTGAGATGAAGCATGAGGCCTTGGGGGTGACAACGTGGGCATGATTGTCTGCTCGGCTGGCATCCTCTTCCTTGAAACTCCGCAGAAGCTAAACCCCACCAGAAACCAGAGCTAACCATAGGAGATAAAAAGTGAAAGTGCTATTTCAATTCTCGGCGTCATGCCATTCATCACAGGCCTCTAATGACACACTGTGCAGTTAAGCTATCGTTTCCAAGAAGAAATAGGAATTCTTCAGTCAAATCTATCCATAAAAAAGCAAGGTCCTGGTCAACACAACTCATATCATGCCTGCATAATGGCTCACAATACATCTGACGCCATCAAGAGCATTCTGTCCTCTCCTGCTCAGAATAAATTCGGACTGCCCTGAAATTAATGATCAGTGAAATCTGTGGAAACCATTCAGCATCGCTAAATCAAAGGGAAGGTTATGAATATAAAATGATGAAAGCCATTCAAAGAGCTGCCTTTGATGAGGAGTTAAAAGGTTCGACTGACAGCGGTAAATGTTTCTCCGGCCTTTTTTGTAAACCACAGTCTAATGTTTCCTGAAGTAGCACTGGAGGGCACTGATTGCACTCCTGGCTGTGGGTGACCAATCGAATTCATGCGCGCGTGAGCGGCAGACGTTAATGTGTTTTTGTATGTACAAATGAATGGGAGAATAACGAATTCCAGATGAGTTTCATTTAACAATCAATTGTAGAATCATAAGAGGTGACAGAAAGAAAGTAGAAACAAGATCCATCTGTCTGCATAATTTTTCAACTATTATTATGGCTGGTAAAATGGATATTATGCTCGACCGACGTACCAAAGTGCCCCATTAGGCCAATTAGAGCTTTTTTCCTACACAAGACAGTTCTAATTAATGTGCAAGCAACTTTTTAAAAAACGGTCCTTTGATGTGACCAACTGAGAATTGCTAAGGTAGAAAATTATCCCCTTAACTCCAGACTACCCATGGCACCTTTAATAGCGTCCTCTAAGGTTTAAAAATTCAAACTTTTGTGAAAGTTACTCAGCTGTACCCACTGATGCGTAGGTCAAATATGAAACATTTACATAAAGAGACAAGATTTAAGAACATCTCTAAATTTTCTGTTATTCTGAACCATAGGAAGCATTTAAAGGGAGCACGACATAGACCAAAGCTTGGGTTTTGAACAACACCCGCAAACGGAGAGAAAAGCAGATACGGCAGATACAGAAAGGCTGAGCAACAAAGTGAATTCCACCGTTGGCGTTCACAATAGTCATGCTACGTTATGTGATCCTGTTAGCTTGCCTGAGTTATTGTATTGGAAACATTGTGGGGCGGTAAGCACTGAAGAGGCAGTAGGCTTTCAGAGGCACAGGGATAGAAGGCTAAATGACAGATGATACACAGATTTAAACACCACAGGATGGCCCAAGGCAAGCTGGGAGCCACAGACAAGTACCATTTTACGGTAACACAGACACTGCTACTGCATACTCAAACAGATAAACTCTGGGGGACTCTTATATTAGGCATGCACACAAGCTGCTGTACAATCACACACACTCAACGTACTTGCTGTGTTTCATTTCAGGGGCTGCTTCCTTTGCAAATCTGCATTCCAAGAACAAATCAGAAAAAGGCTGACAGGGCCATGCAATTTCAAAAGCTTGTTCACATGTAGCCTTTGTCGTCCTCCAAATCTGGAGAAAAACAAACCACCATGTCGCTTCTGTGCTACGTCTTCTTCATTGATTTCTGACTCAGCAAGTGAATGAAGACTCCTCTGATTAGTTCTGTCCACACAGAAAACTTGCAATTAAGCTAAAGCAAGTCTTCATTTAGCAATGAGGTGCACTTGCATCCTACAGTCTATGGTCCTCTCAAGGACATCATATGTCATGTCCTTTTAAGGTGTTGACACAGAAGATGAGATTCTGCTCTATATTTGCATGCACAGAGGTGCCTCAATATCATGCTGTGACTCTAATCTCAGTTTACAGCCCACCATGGTATAAGTCTTCTAGTGCACACTGAAAATGGATTATAATTCTATAAATGCCTTCGAAGGAGTAGTCTGTTGGAGTTTTGCAGGAAGATCAGTAGCCTCCCTTGGTACCTCCTGCTAAGGTGCACTGCAGGAGTTATCAATGGAGAAATCTAATAACACATACTTCTGCAACCTTTCATGTTCCTTGTCTTCCCCTGTTTCCCTGTTCCACACTTCCAGTCTATCTTCACCTTCCCTTTCTTGTTTGACTCTTCCAACCGCTTTTGTCTTTGGGCGACTCTTTACAAACGCAAACAAACCTGCACAGACACAGCTAGAGCACCTTTTGAAATGGATGAAAGCTTAGTGACAACAGCAAGTCCCGTTATGGTGCCTGTTGTAATTGTGCAATGTTGCCGACAACAAGGACAATAAAAAAAGCCATGGCTTCACATCGAAGCAGAACGGATGGAGAGCGACACGGCATCTTGGAGTCTCCGGCTGTAATATTTCTCACAGTGTTGTGATGGTGTGCTATTTTCCACCCCACGAGTCACAAAAACTGCCATGTACAAAGCAATACACTCTCTTAGTGAGAAGTTGAAGGTCCCTACTCGAATTACAATAAAAGTAAAAGTAAACGCATATAAAGAAAATAACCTCACAGTCATTTTCCTCAGTTTCTTCAGTTCCTGCAGTTGTGAATGGCTGACTTTGTGCCAGGAATGGGTGCTCCAATTGTAAGGCAATGACAGAGACAATGAGGCAGTGAGACGCAAATGGAGATGGGAAGAACAAATATATGTCTAAAGGGAAACATAAACAGGAGAAATCAATGGACACAGTAAGAAGAGGCTTTTATTGAAAGAAAAACTTTATTATTGTCATTTAGTGTTTTCTATTTCACCATTAAAGGACTGAAAATGGATAGACATATTTGGTTAGCATTGTACTTATGAGTGCCATGTGACTAAATATACAGTAAACAGTGATCAAAATATGCAGTGCCTACAATCCCTGAATACCTCGACCGTACTGTTTAGTCGCCAAAATGTTGCTTTTCAAGTCAAACAAGCCCTATTGTCAAGCATGTTCCAATGAATGCTTACAAAAGTTATGCTTTTCCTGATAATTTTAGGGGCTGCAGAAAATTTAGAGTTCAAGGACTGTAGAGCACCTGGGTGTGCAGTGCATAAAAAGCTGAGGTCATTAGAGGGAGCCTTTTAATTTATGACCAGACTTTAAAAGACTTTGTTTGTATTAAACCCCGTGAATTGCTTGGTATTTCACTCTCTGCTCTTTCTCTTCTCTCTGCTTGTTGAACACATTTAATGTTATGAATTCAGCATCCACTTTGTGGTCTGACGTGGGTTCCTCTGGGTATCCTCTGAGGAAGTCATTTGGACATCAGTTGGTAAAGCACTCTTGTTGGAGTCCCAATTTATGAACTGCGCTGCTCGACTTGCTTGACACAGGCCTATATATCTAAAGGAGTGCTCACAAATGACATCAAACTCTTTCCTTCTGTAATTAGATGGGATTAGTCTGGGTTGAGAGAAGCAACCCCAAACTGACGAAGCCTCAAACTCAATTTGCATAATTCAAAACCTCAAGGGCTTGTAAAAAGTAAGTTTGAAGGAAGAATAATGAAAGGGCCGACCTTTATTTAACTAGGTTGAGTCTAGAAAATCAACAGACAGATGAAAGCTTGATGCCATAGAGAGTCGGAGATGTTTAGTCATGGTAGAAACAGCAGCTTGGTAGTCAGGACAACTATGTCCTGCTCCAGTGACGCAGGTATCCTTGTTAGTTCTGTTACTCTTCACATGATGTTTTCTCAAGTGCGTACACACTGTTGGCTCATTATTGTTTCTGATTTAGGTGCTGACTGAAAAGTCCAGATGTGTACATGGACAAATTCTTTTTTTTCTCCTTCTTCTCTTTTGTTAGTTTTTCCTCTTTTTCCCTTCAGCGGATCATCTGCCTCACCCTATCCCTAGCATCCGTCTCTGTCACACCAACCTTCTGAATGTCCACCTTCACCATTTCCATGAATTTTGCCTGAGGTCTTCCTCCTTCTGCCTGGCAGCTCCATCTTGAACATCCTTTGTCAAATCTATCCACTATCTCTCCTCAGCACATGTCCAAACCATTTCAGCCTCTCTTTGTCTCCAAAATCCTTCTCGTTGTCCTTGTTTTGAATCCTGTCGTCCCCAGTCACTCCCAGTGGAAATCTTAACATCTTCAGCTCTGCCACCTCCAGCTTGGTCTCCTGTCTATTGTCAGTCTTGCTGTCTTGACACCATACATCATAGCAGATACTACTTCAATCTCGTAAACCTTCCCTTTCACTCCTGCTTATATCTTTATGCCACAAATCACCCCTGACACTTGTCTCCTTCCACTCCACTCTCGACTGTCTGTTGTTTTGGATGGTTTACCCCAGGTATTTAAACTTGCACATCTTTACTACCTCTACTCCTTTAATTTTCACTGTTACGCACTGTCTCCCTCTCATTCACACAACTGTATTCTGTCTTTTATTTTACTGACTTTCATTCCTCTTCTCTTCAGAAAATACCTCCACCCCTCCAGATTCTACAGCCTCTCTTATTTCCAAAGCTGAATTTTGTTTTCTTACTATAATGACTAAAAATGATTTTTGAAGCTTGCCAGTAGTTTGCACCTTGTGGTCAATCCCCTGTGCATCTGCAATATGTTTTGATCCACAAGGGAACGAGCAAACCTACTCCTGGAGAAGCTTCTCGACCTGCTATGCTGTTATAAAAGGGTTTTTTGTTTTTGTGCCTCTCAGTCTGCCAGTTTCTTTCTCACTTCCTACTTTTCTTTAGTACTTACTACATTTTAAGCACTCTTTGGTGCATGAAATAATGTTGAAACAATACACAGCTGGATAAAAAAGCTGCTTGTAGTCAAGTACTTCATGGTTAAATCCTTGTGATGCAAAACAAGGCTACAGCTCACACATAATTTGTCATGGTCCCTGTGCCTCCCTGGCCAGCCCAGTGTGGCCACAAGTGTTTGTTGTTTTACTCTCTCTCTGCTCCCCTCGCCTTGCTCTCTCTCTCTCTCTCCTACCTGTCTGCCTGGGCGGAGCTCTGATTGGGTTCCCGCCCTTGGCCCACACACCTGCAGCTGATCTCCGGTGATTTGCAGCTCTGAGCTACTCGTCGCTGGAATATTGAGTAACTCTCGTTAGTATTGCCTGGCTTCATTGCGATTCTGTTCCCGTGCTTGCCTCCGACTTACCCTCATCTGTGTTAATAGGTTTACCTGGATCAGCCCTTTTGTGACCCCTGGACCCCGTGAGAGTGAGTGGGCAGCTTGTGTGGAGATTGTTTGGACAAGGAGCGGAGCAAGTGCGAAGAAGTGTGTTTCCCTAGCCTACTGATCCCCGGAACCCTGGTGTTTCCCCCCTTCACGTGTACATATCACAACAGTGTGATTAATAAAGTATTGTTGAACTTTCTCAGTCTGTGCCTGAGTCCGTTCCACCAACGTGACATAATTCTTTCAGGACTGTAAACCAACCTAAATTAAATCAGATAGTGTCTTGTTATTTCAACTAGAATCTCACTATTGCTACAAATGTTACAGCTCAAAGACCAATGTTACAACCCAAAGGGCCTTTTAGTGAATAGCAAAGGTCTTTGGTCAGTCTGATGTAGTCTTGTAAATGCTGTAAATTCTGCAAATGCTCCACTGACACTCACAGAGAATTACAATTTAAACCCTTAGCCAATCCATTACCAGTGGTATCACTGGAAGCCTTATATATTTTATTTAATCCATATTTTCCCCCCTTTTTTTTAACATCCCTGATGCAGTTTCTCTACTTCCATTAAAAAACCTGTTTGGGAGCCCCTCATATACACTCACTAGCCACTTCACTTCAGGTACACCTTGCTGATATTGGGTTAGATCTCCTTTAACCTTCATAACTACCTTAATTCTGAATCGCATAGATTGAACAAGTTGCTGGAAACATATCTTGAAGATTTTGCCCCGTATCTGAAATAATCTTTTTTGACATAGTGCATTATCCTCCTGGAAAAAGCCATCAGAAGATGGGTCACAATGTACAATGGACATGATCAGGAATAACACACAGGCAGGCTGTAGTATTTATAGGATGCTCAGTTGTTACTAAGAGGTCCCAATTGTGTTCAGAAAGCTTTCTTCCTCATTCTGATGCTCAATTTGAACTTGACCAGGTTGTCTTGACAATGTCTGCATGTCTAAATGCACTGGGTTACTGCCATGGGATAGGACGATTACATATTTGCATTACGCAGTTGAACAGGTGTACCTAACAAAGTAGCCAGTGAGCGTATACTGATCTGCTAAAGCCAACTTTACAACTGATATCAGCACTACTACTACTAACATTACTACCACCGAAGAACTGTCTATGTATTTCAAATATGACATCCTAATTCTAATGCATCCAAGATCAAATGGTTTGAATATACCTACTGGTTTTATAACTCAACACAGGGCTGTCAAATCCATTATGCATACTCTTCTCAAGTTCAAATAGCAGACATACGTTTTTATCCTTTGCTAAAGTTATAACACTGCCTTAAGTCATTGGCTGTCTTAATCGTCCTTCGTCTAAGCTCTTTTAATACGATTTGGTTGCGGTGGGCAAGTCAAGGTCTGGGGAAAAGTATGTAGAGGGGACCCACTGCAATGCAACACTCTGGGACGAACCGAATGAAACTCCAAATTGAAAATGGCGCCCACCTTGGCCGGGTCAATGATCTGTGTGTTAGTGTGTATGTACAAAAGTGTGTGTGTTGGAGAGAGGGAGAGAGAGAGAGAGAGAGAGAAAGGGACAGAACTGCAAGTAGAGCACTTTCTTGAGCAATGGAGCGCATCTGCATAAAAGGCAGGTTGAAATCTTGGAATCCTTTTAGTGTGTTAGACATATAAATTGCCTTTCACGGTGCTACATAAATCAGAAAGGACTATGCATGTGTGGCCTTTCTCTGCCTCTCTGTCTTCTGTCTCTCTGCAGCCGTACTCCTCTTCCTATGGTGCTGATGTGACTGTGTGTGCGCGCGTGCGCCTGTACGTTGCTTTCTGACAAAAGCTGCTCTTGACAAGCCAAGCCTGCCCCCTCTCAACACCCGTCTTATCCGCTAACATCGTGATCCATCATGCTGTGGTTCACTGGAACCCCCCCCCCACACACACAACGATCCCCTGCTCTCATCCTCACCTCCACCCTCCAAGCTGCCACTCTGACCTGCCTCAATCCTTCCCCTTCCTCCTCCCACTTACCTTCCTCATCTCATCACGCTTTCTCATGCCTCCGCTCTGTGTGCCACACTCCCTCAATCCCACCCATTTGCACACCATTTCCTCCTCCCTCCCGCCCTGTGAGTCTCCCTTACTCCCTCTCACCCCCTCTCCTGCTTCAAGTGTTTATCTCGCTGCCTGCGCTCCAGTCATCCAAGCAGTCAGTGGAAAGAAAGAGAGCTCTCTCTCTCCTGGGTCTGTGACCCTTGTCAGGGGGACAAACTGCCCACCGCTGCTTGCCTACACAGCTGGAAAATTAAGAACTTGTGGGGGCGGGAAGGTTCACGGTGTTTGTGTGTTAATGTGTGTGCGTGACAGGGAAGGAGGGAGATGCTCATAGATCAGTCTTGAATGTGGGGAAAAAAGAGAGAGAGAGAGATGGTATGTGAATGTGTGTGAGACTATAAAGAGTGTGCGCACATGTGTGTGTGTGTGTGTGTGTGAGTGTGTAAGTGTAAGAGAGAGATCAGGTTAAGCAGTCTTGTTTAGAGAGGAAACAAGCTGCAGATGGTTGTGGGTGTCCAGCTGTTACTCCATCTAATGGGTTAATGAGTATCACAGCACCATCCAACTTGCCTTGTCTTCCTCTTTGTCTCTTGTGTTTTCTCTCTATCCCACATTAGCCTGGCACACAACCACATAACTATTTTGTGAACAAATAGCTCAAAAGAAAACCAAAGAGACAAAAAAAATAGAGAACTTTAGGACCATCCCCTTCCTCCATTAACAATCACAAACAGCATCTGCTGCTTGTTTTCTATGAAGGTATAAATTTCAAAGCTGCTGCCCAGGTTTCTGTTATTGTTGCATAACATTACTGGGGTTCTTTGACCTTAAAGCAAATCAATTGCCCTGCAGGACTATGGAAACACTAAAGAGTGTCGGGATTCTTTGTTTGCAGGATTTTCTCAGGGGGGTTTTGACAAAGTGCCTACCAAGGTGTGGATAAAAAAAAAAAAAGCAACATAAAAAAACCCACAATCCTCAAAACTACCAGCACATGTTTCAAAACCATCCGTGGGCAAGCAAACAGTGAATGAGTTTTAAAAGGATGAAATATGAACCATTCGCAACACTTTTTTTTGAGATAGAGTACCCTGAGAGAAAATGACTCCTTCTCTTTGGTTTATGTGAAAGATGTAATACAAAAACCCCAAATGGTTGCACACAATAGATTGCAGACAGGGTTATGGATTTCTGATTTGTTTTCATAAAGTTTCGTTTCATTTTCTTGCAGGCCTGCGCGTGGGCCCACGTAAGTGAGGTTCAGAACATACAAATGCTTGTGGAGACACCTCACAAGCCATGAGACACACAGCGTTTGTTTTGATCTTTTAAAAAAATGCTTTCATCGGATCAAGTGTCTCTTTAATGACCGGCCTGATTTGGGGTTTTTAACTCAAGGGACATAATTAAAACGTGTAAAACAATTAGACACAAAGAAAACAAAATCGGCTGGAGCATTAAATTATATATTCGAAAGGTACCAAAGCTAAAATTATAGGGGACATCTTCTGTTTGTTGTTTTTCTGAGAAAAGAAAGAAAACAAATCAATCAGCCAATGCACATGCAAATCCACAAATGTACACGCCAGAAATGAGTCCCCAACTTTAAGAGAAATGTGCAGGAATGTGAATGTGTAATCAATTAATTGGCTATTATGAGATATCATAGATATTATCCAAGCATCTTTAAAAGACATGACAACATGATAAACATGGATTTTAAAACATATAAAATATCATGCAGTGTCTTTCTTGTCTTTCATATTTTTTCCCATTACATTCTTATATGAAAAAAACCTAAAAGGATAAACAGATGGTTTTCTTTTTTCACCATAATTGTTAAGTTAAAATATCTGTTGTTCACTCACATGTGCTCATGACTGACTGCTCAATTTGTTCACACCTGCTAGCAAAGTGTAGAGCATGGATGGCCGTGAAAGCATACACACTCCTCTTAACCATGCCATACAACAGCAGTTGTATGGCATGGTTACCACCAACCTTAACTTCTCCACAGAAAAACAGGCTGTCTGATCAAAGCTGGCTAATTTAAACTGATGGAAATGAGTCTTGATTACATTTCTATATCATTGTTGTGGTCCTGGGTCTTTGACCTCTGACTGTTTGTTATGTATATTTCTAGTTCTTGATTTTCTTGTTGTCCGGTCTGTTCTAGTCTCATCTCAGTCTCCACTCTCATGTCCCTGTGTCTGCCTGATCTCTCTGTGTTCTGTCTTGGTGGCTGTCTGTTTTTCCCTGTAATGTTGAGTTTTGCTTCCTTTTTCTCGTTAGCTATGATTCAGTTCAGCTATGCTCTCTCATGTATCTCCAATTCCCCTAATCACCCTCTTGTATATATATTCTCTGCATCTCCCGCCTCTCTTATTGTGTCTGTGGTCTGTGTCATTCAGCTTTGTAAGTCAGATCCTTCCCTGCCTAATCATTTTTACCAGCATAAATAAAGCAAAGATTTTGAGTTTTATTTCATCTGATGACTCTTGCATCTGTGTCCACTAGGGCTGTGCGATATGACAAAAATCTCATGTCCCGATATAAGACATTTATCGTCCTGACAATGATATAAATCACAAAAATGTAATAATTTCTGTGTATTCTGTGAATCTCGGGCAACTCAACTTGCGTTTACTTTTTCCAGCTGGGCGTCCTTTACCTGGAGTTGATTGTTTTAACCGATGCATGTATCTAAAATGGCGCTGGTGAGGTCGGCTGCCGTGCTGGATGCTCTGCCCCAACTTCTCCACTTTCTGCAGTTTTTCGTCACTTTTTGCTATATCTGCCATAATCTTGCATGGGCATCATGCAAAACACACAAATTCGCTACAGTAGAGACACTTTGGTTTCTATTGGTCTACAATACACAAACATTTCACCATGTTTAACTCCGGACCCAACCTGGCCAAAGGAGATCCTGAGAGAGAACAAAGGACGCGACCCTAAGCGACGGCCTCGAGGTAAACGAGCCGGCATCAGGAACAGGCTACGGGCTCGCGCACACTGCGCACCCATGCCCAGTATCCTGCTAGCCAATGTTCAATCCATCGAGAACAAGCTTGATGACCTCAGAGCCAGAATCAAGTTCCAGAGAGACATTCGGGACTGCAACCTCCTCTGCTTCACCGAGACTTGGCTGAACCCAGCGATACCAGACCACGCTGTGCAGCCGACGGGGTTCTTTTCGGTTTACCGTATGGACTGGACAATGGAGTCGGGGAAGAAAAGAGGTGGTGGAGTGTGTTTGATGGTGAACAACAGATGGTGCGACAGCACACACATCTACCCACTCACACGCTCTTGCTCGCCCAATCTGGAACTTTTGATCGTTAAATGTCGCCCTTTCTATCTCCCTCGGGAATTCACTGCGGTCATTGCCTGCACTGTTTACATTCCGCCACACGCGGACTTGGACACTGCCTTATGTGAGCTACATGAGGCTCTCACACATCAACAAACACTTCACCAAGATGCCGCACTCATTGTTATGGGAGATTTTAACAGAGTGAATCTCAAACGGACATTTCACAACCTTCACCAGCACATCAACTGCCCCACCCGGGGCACTAGGACATTAGACCACTGCTACACCCCGTTCAAGAACTGTTACAAGGCTCAACCCCTGCCGGCATTTGGGAAATCGGACCATGCCGCCATATTCCTCATGCCTGCTTACAAACAAAGGCTAAAGCAGCAACCATCAATCAGGAGGGAGGTCGCTCGCTGGACGGACCAATCAGTGGCCGCGCTGCAGGACGCACTGGATGACGCAGACTGGGACATGTTTCGGCGCAGCTCTGATGACATCAACATGTTTACGGAAGCGGTTGTGGGATTTATCGGGAAACTAGCGGACGACACAGCAGAAAGAACTATCATCCGAACGTTTCCCAACCAGAAGCCGTGGGTGGATAAAAACATCCGCGATGCTCTGAGATCACGCACCGCTGCCTACAATGAAGGGCTCGTCTCCGGTAATATGGACCTATACAAGGCTGCGTCCTACAACGTGCGCAGCGCGGTCAGAAAGGCAAAGCGGAGCTACGGGGAAAAACTAGAGTCACAGCTACGACAGTACGACTCTAGGAGCCTGTGGAAAGGACTGCGGACTATAACGGACTATAAACGACCAGCTTCTTCAATGATGAATGCCGATGCTTCACTGGCTGATGAGCTGAACACGTTTTATGCTCGCTTCGACGCCGCAGCAATTAAAACAACAAACGGCTGCGCGCGCTCGGAGTGCACCAGTGAAGAAAATGCATTCATCATCACAGAGCATGCCGTGAGGAACACCTTCAGGAGGGTGAACACCAGGAAGGCAGCAGGACCAGATGCAATCCCTGGCCGGGTCCTGAGAGCCTGCGCTGACCAGCTAACACCGGTGTTCACGGAGATCTTCAACCTCTCCCTGGCCCAAGCTGTGGTTCCCACGTGCTTCAAACAGTCCATTATAGTTCCTGTTCCAAAGAAACAACAGCCCGCTTGCCACAATGACTACCGTCCAGTAGCACTGACCTCAATTGTGATGAAGTGTTTTGAAAGACTGATGAGAGATCACATCACTTCTTCACTTCCTGCCACCATCGACTCACTTCAGTTTGCTTACCGGACTAATCGTTCCACAGACGATGCCATATCTCACCTGCTCCACACATCCCTGAGTCACCTGGACACTGGCAGAGGGAATTATGTTAGGATGCTGTTCGTGGACTACAGTTCAGCATTCAACACAATAATTCCCTCTAAGCTTTTCACCAAGTTGACGGATCTAGGACTCAGCTCATCACTGTGTCAGTGGATCCTCAACTTCCTCACAGACAGACCCCAATCAGTGAGGGTGGGAAAACAAGTCTCCCCCTCCATCTCACTCAGCACTGGAGTGCCTCAGGGCTGCGTTTTAAGCCCCCTGCTGCACTCACTGTACACTTATGACTGTGTAGCCACATCAGACACCACCTCCATTGTCAAGTTTGCTGATGACACTGTTGTTGTAGGCATGATCTCCGACAACATCGAGACGGCCTACCTGGAGGAGATTAGGAACCTGGAGACCTGGTGCCAGGAGAATAACCTCCTCCTAAACATCAGCAAGACTAAGGAATTACAAACCCCTCATCATCAGTGGCACGCCAGTGGAGAGAGTGGACAGTTTCCGATACCTGGGTGTCCACATCACTCAGGACCTGTCATGGTCCTGCCACATCAACACCCAGGTTAAGAAAGCCCGTCAGCGTCTCTTCTTCCTCAGAAGACTTAGAGACTTCCATCTGCCACTGAAGGTGCTCAAGAACATCTACTGCTGCACCATCGAGAGCGTCCTGACGGCAAACATCTGCACCTGGTTTGGGAACAGCACCAAGCAGGACAGACGAGATCTGCAAAGAGTGGTGCGCTCAGCCGAACGCATCATTCAATCAGAGCTCCCTGACCTGCTGTCCATCTACACCAAGCGGTGCAAGTCCAAAGCTAGTAAGATTATGATGGACCTCTCCCATCCCAACAATGGACTCTTCTCACTGTTGAGGTCTGGGAAGCGCTTCCGCTCCCTTAAGGCCAAAACAGAGAGAATGAGGAGGAGCTTCTTCCCCCAGGCTCTCCCACACACATCACTATAAGACTGGACTCTCACACACATCACATCACCACACGCACCACCACACATTTCCTATAATTTCCTATAATTTATAATCTTTATAATCTCTCTCTGCTGTTTGCACATTTTTATTTATTTTTATTTTTATTTTTACTGTAAATTCCTAAGTTAATTTGTAAATTTTGTAGTAAATTGTAAATACTGTAAAACTTTTTTCTGTCATTTAATGGTCGGGCATTGCGCAGCTACAAGCATTTCACCCCCATGTCATACTGTGTATGGTTGTGTGTGTGTGACAAATAAAAATTTGAATTTGAATTGAATTTGAAAACTATCCGGTCGTTAAGTGATGACGTGACGAATCCTACTTCAGGGCCTAAAGTAATCTGCGTTTAATATGGCTTTTGTGTTGTTAACATGTTTAATGTTTTGTATTTTCTTCTATTTAATCTCAAAAAGCTCCTAAAAAAGTCAGTGATCACTGTTGACCTCCCTCGGCTTTTATTACTGCTAGGGTTGCCAACCGTCCCTTAAAAAACGGAATCGTCCCGTATTTAGAAACAAAAGTACACGTCCCGTATTGAGCTGAAAAGGGACGCACTTTGTCCCGTAATACAGTGAGAATCAAAAGTAGTCTATAAGTTTTAATGTAATTAACGCTTTGTTTGAAAACATAATTCCCAGCCCCGCTCCTGCTTTGTGACCAATGAGCTGACAGCACACTTATGACAATTCGAGTATGACAATTCAGATTACCGCTCATCTCATTGATTGAGGAAAGGTCGCTTGCGGAGAAAATACAAGACAACAGATGACCACAACAAAAAGCATGGCCAACAGGGAAATAAACGCCGACACTGCGGTGCAAGTCTCAGACGACAGTACACCTGAAGCTGGGCAAACACTGTGCGATTTTCAAACTGCATGATTGGCTCGCATGGGTTATAAGTTCGTAGGTCACGATGCAGGGTCTCACACTATACCGCCCAATGCTCTGATGCGACCTGAGTGCTCACACTGTGCCTCCATAAAATGAAGGTTATAACAGAAAATCTGTCGCTTGCTCTCCCTCTCTGTCTTTCACTCACACAGACACACACCACCATCAACTTTGCTAAATTGCTAATGAAAAACATTGATCAGGCAGCTGTGATTGAGCAGCAATGTCCATCCCACTATTTTCACGGTTGTTGTGGTCGTGATAATTTGGTGATGCCACATCGAAAAGGCTCGGATGAGCTTTCCAAAGTTCTACAAGTTGTGCCTCCATCGCTTGTGTCCAGATCACACGCTGCACAGCCGTGCTGCTCCGTCTTTTTCACCGACGTTTACGTGTTTGCGCGTGAGCAGTGTGAGCGGCTGCGGTGACACCCTCACGAGCGATTGATGATCGGGAGCTGGTCCTGAGGTGTTAATCGCTTCTCGTTACCCCACGTATACTACACGATGCACGATGAAGGCCAAAATCGGGCCGATCACCAAATTGGTCGCAAGACTCAAAAATCGGCTCAAAATGGGCCAAAAACCGCACAGTGTAAGCCCAGCATTAGACCAGCAATGTTTGTTCCTCTCAGAGAAAGAAAAAAAAGGCTGCAAGAGTACAGGGAAGAATGGGAAAAGGAAAACACCTGGCTGGAAAAGTGCACGATAACACCTATAAAGCGCACTGCACTGTGTGCCGGCGCACTTTTTCCATAGGCATGCTTCTAATGGTGGGCACATGAAGAACATGAGGGGCGTGAAAGCTCAGGGAACCCTTAACCAATTTTTGTCCACCAGGCCACGGCAGAAGCAGATATGGTATGTAAACACTGGTTTGTTTGTTTTTAAACCCTCTGGTTAAGGTTAAAATGGGCATGTGCAGTGAATATCAGCGCTATGTGGCCAGAAGTATGATAATATAATTTATTTTGTGTAATAAACAACTGCAAGGATAGATGATTACAACAAATAGATGAGTAATACATAAAAGTAATACATAGATGAATAATGATGATGAGTTATGATGTGTAATCATGGGAACAAGTGGGTTTACAAACGGGAGCAAAAGCTGAAATAATGCCTCTACTGAAGCCAATTGCACTAAATGCACTAAATGTGCACTGTCACAAGAATATTTTTCTTTCTATTGTTTTCTATTAATTTATATAATTTTAAGTTAAGCAGGACAGAGTTCTTTTAAAGAAAGATTTACTTTTATTCTCAAAAGTTAAGCATGACAGGCTTCTGTTTAAGAAAGAGACCTGTTTTATTGTGTTAATGTTGTCATTTTGAGCTAAAAATAAATGGCTAAATGATTTTTGTTTCCCATGTGTTGATATCACAAAGAATACGCATCTACTTAAATCAAATTCAAGTCAAATGGTTAAAAAAATAATTTCACACACACAAAAAAAAGAGCTAAAAAATTCACCACACTGGGAAGGGTGAAGACAACTGGGTCGCCCGGCCCTGGCTATGAGGTGTCCCTTATTTATTTCTCAGGGAGTTGGCAACCCTAATTACCGCTAATCATTTATTTAAGCTCAGTTTTTAAAACCTTAGGATGTAACTACAGCCCAGCCCATGCAGCAGTATATGAATGACTAACCTCGTATTGTGGATGGATTATCTCAGTTGTTCTCCTGGCTGAAGTTTGGTCCATTTACAGCATCCTGCCATGCAATTATTTGTTCCTGACCACCAAGAACACTCACGTTAACTTTTATCGAGTGGAAAAAAGTTGGCTTGTTTATATTATGCTAACATAGCTGTGTCGCTAGTGGTCACATAGCACATCATTATATACTAGCTAGCCAAACTTCAGTAACCCTACAAACGTCACTGCTGTTTAGTTTTCTGTCTTCATTTATGTTGGAAGTGATAACAGAGCTGTACGTTTTAATTTGTTTCCAAAACCCCGCAGTCAGGACATGCTATACTGTATTTAGATAGAAGCTAGCGAGCTAACTTCCTGCTAACTTCTAACTCCGTTAAATGTCATAAATTCCGTTTTCATGGATGCCTGGATGTCAAACTCAATTGTTACACCTGGTAGAGCAGAACGCTGATCATTTTATTAAAGATGAAAGACTTGGGGAAATGAAAAGTTCACGCCTGGTAAAAGTGATGGAGGATTTAAAATATGGAAAAATAAAGGCATTCAAAAAATTAAAGACCTATATGCAGACGGCATGCTGCTCACATTTGATCAGTTATGTAAAACATATTTAATACCCCCAAAGCACTTTTTTAAATATTTACAATTGAAAAACTATTTGTCATCAAAACTGCAAAGGATTGCTGAACTTCCACCATTCCACTTCCACAAAAATAGAGGAGGTATGCATTAAGAATACAAAAGGGAAAGGTTTTCTCTATATATATTATAATTTACTGATGCTTTCCTCCAAAGACTCAGCAGCAGATAAACTGGATGCTTGGAGAAGGGAGATCCAAGAGGACATAGATGAAAATGTCCGGAACCAGGCTTGCTTAAAAGCACAAAAACAAACAATAAACACACGCTTTAAGCTACTGCAATATAAATGGCTCATGAGAACCTATATAACACCTGTCAAGCTTCATCATATGTCCAATGATATTCCGGACATCTGTACTAAATGTTTAGTTGAAAAAGGAACTCTTCTTCATTGTCTATGGGAGTGTTCTAAAATCCAGGACTTTTGGAAAGATGTTATCAAATATCTGTCCGAAGTGTTCAAGGTAAAAATCCCTTTAAAAGGAAAACTCTGTGTACTTGGAATATATCCAAGGGAATTAAAGCAAAAAAAACCTAAATTACTGGATTATGGACTACTTCAAGCCAGAAGAGCCATTGCGCTATGTTGGAAGAGTATGGATGCTCCCTCCATGGGACTCTGGAAGAAGGAAATTGCAGTCTCTCTAGGCCTGGAAAGACTAACATATATTGCCAAGGGCAAACAGTGGGACTTTGTGAATATGTGGAAGCCATATATGGATATTTTAGGGAGTGGAGGTGAAGGACATTTATGAAAAAGAAGGAAAAGAAGAAGGGAAGGAAGGGAAAATCTTGTCTATCCTAACCCATTGTATTTTTGTATTACTGTGAGAACTATGCTCATTTCTACATTTGAATGTGATGTAGGCAGGTTTGATGCATGGATGGGTGTGTGAATGTGAGGGTGTTCAACATTTGTTTGTATTGTACTATCAAAAATTTCAATAAAAATATATGGAAAAAAAAAAGATGAAAGACTTTAGACAGTTTTTCAACTCTCAGTAATGCCATAGTGATCGTGATATATGGACCTGCAGCGGAGTTTAGGCTCAGACATGGCTAGTGGCGTCAGACTTAACAACCGGATACATTTTTAGACATAAGTTGTAACGGCCACCATTTTCTTTCGTTTGAGTTTAAGGTTTATTTTTTAGCACCTGGTGGCTCTTTTTTTGTTTCTCATCCGTAAACTCTCTGCATACTCTTTCACGTGATTCAGTTTATTTTGAAAAGTCTTAACAGGATCTTGAGCTTTATTGTGAAAGGTTTACGTGGAAAACAAACAAGCGGACAGCGGAGCCACGCCATGGTTTTACCGTCATTGTTGCTAACGACAACATGTAAAAACAGGCACTTGTCCGTCCAGAGTGTGGTTATATTTAATATAAGAGAAAGAGAGAACTTTAAGAAATTAATATAGCCACTACAGTGACCACCAAACCCACCAAACCCAAAACGATGAAAAAATATTGCTGTAAACGGTTTATTTTACGACACCACGAAACAAACGATAGCGTAAAATGAAACGATAGACGTTTTTATATCGCCATCCGATATATATCATTATATCGAACAGCCCTAGTGTCCACTTCCTGCTCACTACAAGATAATATCTTATGATTGTTATTAAATTATGTTAAGTTGATCAAAATGTTACTACTGACCTAGAATACTCTCTACATTTCTTTAATCGTGAAATCATTCATGGTCTACTACACGTCAGTTATATGGTTAACTGATGTGCAGCAGTGGTTTTAGTATTTAACATTTCTTTGACAACAAATAATTTCCTGTCCTTCATCTCCCATAAGATCCATACATAAAACTGTGAATATGTTTAGGATGGATTATCCTCAAGATAGAAATACACCACTAAAATGGAGCCCTGGCAGACGCTGTTTTAGGTTGTCTTTGGACATTAAAATAATGTGGCAGGCGATGTAATATTTAAAAGTGCTCAAAGCTCGCCATTTCTTTCTCTTTTGAAGTGATCTAAATATCTGTGACACAACAGATGGACCCTCAACATGTCTGTGCTGCAGCTCTACTTTAGTGTCCAGTGCTGGCCAGCATCTTGTAACAGTGCTTTGCCCTCCAGGACTCTGCACCTTTTCACATGACTGAGAACTATGAATAGCCACGAGATAATTGGTGCTCAAATACTACTGGCAAAGCTGGCTAAGTAAAATAGGGTATCTGTATTTTGGTCAAAATGTCCAAAGTGATCACTCGCAAGGTCGTGTTATATTCTCATCCACTCCGTGCACATGCCTACAGGGCTGGCTGAAAATGAACCTGTGAAGTTCAAGCTGCGTTTCATCTTGGCTTTTTCATTCACTTTAGCATTTCATGTCATGCCATATGGCTACAAAGTACAAAGCAGTGTACCTGGTCTATTTATCTAGCTACAGGACACGACTCCATCTAGTTATTTTTCTATCATCTTCAGCCGGGAACTCCAATGTATTTCTACCTTTGTGATGATTTTTCTGTTGAAGGCAGTTCCCGACTTGTTGTAGCCAAGTTTTTTTCCAACTGGGGAACATGTATTACTATTACTATTGAGTATTACTACTACTCTCTTGTAGCCAGAGCAGTTCGGCAATTTTTTAGTGGTTTGGGTTGTTATTTTTATCTGTTATGACAACAGCATAGGGCAAGGAATCTTTGCTGGATACAACTCTGCAATAAAGAGCACTAGGGAAGCAAAGTATTGTTATGGTTTTTAATAAACTCTCTCTCTCTCACACACACACATACATGCACGCACACAACACACACACACCATAATATTTTCTTAGTTTACAATGGTAGCTAAGAAAATATTACTGAATATTTTTTTCTAGGAAGCCAAACGGAAGTGAAATTTCTGTCACATAAGACCACACACCCCAACTGGCTTTTGTTGAAGTGCTCAGTACTGCCTAAAGGCAGGAAACCCCCTGAGTAAGTAGAAGTGACAAATATGCTGTTTGGGAATTTTTTTTTTTAAATGTGACTTATTTCGATTTGGTAGGATACTGATGCTTTGCAGCTGCCTTTGCAGTTACTTTATGGTTTATAAAGAATGAACTCCAAAGGTATAAGACCTAATGGGTGGCTGAGGCAGTGAACTGGGGCCCAGAAGGTCAGGACGTGCCCAGTCTGACTATCAAATGGACCCCTCCTCTGCATTACACTAGATAATTATTTATCTAGTGGGGCGATCGTGGCTCAAGAGTTGGCAGGTCGTCTTCTAATCGGAAGGTTGCCGGTTCAAGCCCCGGCTCGGACAGTCTTGGTCGTTGTGTCCTTGGGCAAGACACTTCACCTGTTGGCTACTGGTGGTGGTCAGAGGGCCCAGTGGCGCCAGTGTCCGGCAGCCTCGCCTCTGTCAGTGCGCCCCAGGATGGCTGTGGTTACAATGTAGCTTGCCATCACCAGTGTGTGAATGTGTAAAGCGCTTTGGGGTCCTTAGGGACTAGTAGAGCGCTATACAAATACAGGCCATTTACCATTTATTTATTCACCGTGTTACAGAAGAGTGGGCACATTATAAAAGCTCAACACGTTAGCTCCACTGTATGTTTCAGTCATGTTTCCATCTTGAGAACTACAGGCTAACTTTTTGTTATGCAGTATGTATTTTCCTGCAAATATTTATTCAATCGTTTTACACCACCCTGATTAAAATAGCCAGAGGGGTATGCTGGCTTCTTATAGAGTAGTGGTTGGCCTTTATATTATGTTACACAAGAAAACTAAAGTGGTGCTCAAAGGAGGAAGGAGAGCAGGACCTCTGACTGCAGCTGTTATCCATGGTGGGGATCAAAAGACAGAATGATATTATTTGTATAAATAAAACTATATGCTATTACTTTAACACTTACACTGTGTCAGAAAGAAACAGACTCTGACAAGAGACGAGCTTTGTTTGCTTTCATATAATGTGGTAGTAAGTCCCCCCCCCCTCCCTTAAAAGTTTTTACACCTGTGATTAGGGATGGGTACCGGTATCCGGTGCCATGATGGCACCGGTTCGGACATAAACGGTAGTAACCAGACCGAAAAGCAGCGCACATTTCGGTGCTTTATTTTGGTTCTTTTTTTTATCCTGAGCTGTGATACACTTTAGATTCTAGCCAATCATTTTACGTTTCCAAGGATAGTAGACGGGTCCAGGTACGTACGTTCTTTTAGAGCAGAGCTACAGATTAAAAATGCCCAAGGCGAAGTGGTCAAAAGTCTGGCTGTACTTCACTGCAAAATATGCAAACTCAGCAGCCTGCAACAAGTGCTTTAAGCTGATACTGTGATACTGTCAAAGGAAGTAACACCTCAAATCCGATGAAACACCTGGCGACGCATAGCGTTTTTTTTAAAAGTCGAGAAATGCGCCGTATTTGATCGCTTGCTGCGAGACCTCACACTGTGCACATCTACTGCGGGTGTGGTGCCTGTTATCGGACCCGGAGTTTGCAACATCCCCCAAGAACCCGAAGAGTAGAGTCCTGGCTCCCAGCCCTGCCAGTGTAGCAGAAATGATGACGGATGATGATGGCAGCAGCAGCCATTCTTCTCTGCGTGAGTAGCTTAATGTTGTTCGTGTGTAATTTACGTTGAGTAGGCTAACCACGTTATTACATTAATGCACATAAGGTGAACTAGCAAACATCATCATAGCTACATACAGCTGTCTTCTTGTTTGATGGCAGATACTCCCTTCACTCTGGACAAAAAGGCTAAAATGACCAAAGAAAAAGTGGAAAACAGTTAAACATGAGAGGTTTTTGGACAAAGTTTGTGTTTTTTCCATTGTTTGAGCACTGCTTCCAGCCAAGAGTGGTACCATATATGCCCCATAGCTGCAGAAAAGGCTAACATTGTAATCTTTTTACAAAAAACAGCTGGACATGAGAGTTTTTTTGGACCAATTTTGTGTTCTCCATTCTTTAAGCACTGGTTTGAGCACCGTTTAAGCACCGGCACCATTTCAAAAGTACCGGTTTGGCACCGGTATCGGATAAAACCTAAACGATACCCATCCCTACCTGTGATCAACTTAAAGTAGTGTTCAGGCTCATGACAATGAAGTTCTGTAGAGTCACATCCTTTTAACCCTTTTTAAAAAAAAGAACAACTATAAATAAATGTATAAATGCCAATTAGATATTAATTGTGCACTAATTTTGTTCAATTTCACATGACATATATTTTTTCAGTATAATTTAAGAGATATAGTGAATGGCTTTAAATGCTTGTTTTGTTTTCAGTTGTCATATCGAATTATGATTTAAAATCATTCCTTTGATTTATGCTTTCATAATATGAAACTAATTAAGGGTCCTACATCCATAACTGATATAATAGGACTATGTGACGCTGATCACAAAGCTGATCTGTAGATACTCACAAGATCTGTTGAAGTCAAATGCACGAGCACTCAGGAAACAAAGGCTGAATGTGCGAATGTGCAAATGTGCTGCCTGACATGTGAGGAATATGCGCGCAGGCACACACACAAACAGCTAAAGCTGAGTAATTACGAGAGAGTGCTGCATGGTACATCAATATTCGATAAGACAAACATCATGAATATTCATTAGTTTGTTTACTCTCCCAGAGTGACAGACAAGACAAAAACCGTTCCACTGAGATATGTCATTGGCCCAAAGTAACACACTCTGACACAGGCACGGACACACACGCTGATTCACTTACACTGATAAAAGTTTACGACAAGCAGTAAAAGGCCCACACATTCTCTCTCTCTCTCTCTCTCACACACACACACACACACACACACACACACACACACACACACAAGACTTCATCAAAAAAAAAAATCACATGACACACAGATGGGACAGACAATAATTTCGCTTTCCTCACACGTAAACAAACGCATCCTCCGCCCTCTCTCTACATGACAGCTGTAAAACTCTTCCCCAACTTTGTCTCTCTAACTTTCCCTGGGTTAAAATTAAAACCCCTCAAGGTCAGGTTGGATAATCAACTTTCTTGCCTGTGCTGCTTCATTAGCACCGCTGAGCGATATTTCCTCAGTTTTTTTCTCCTGTTGTTTTTCCAATTGGTCTAATCTCTCTGTGCCCCAATATCCCGCTGTAAGCTGTGTGAAAACTGCCTCTAGTGATCGCGGCAAACACAGCCACAGATGTCAGTGCATGGTGCAGGCACACTGCTGCATGCATAAGCACTAATGACCCTCGAAACACTTCATGGTTCATAATATAGAGGGAGAGGCAGGTAGAATGACAGTGAGAACATTAGCATGTGTATGCAAATTCACTTTTTTTTTTCAAAATGAAGCCGGATCTTCTCTCTTGTGTCATCCATCACTGAAATGGCAATGTCTGATGATGGGTTTGTGGTCGTACACCACAGCTCACCGGGCATCTGCTCTCCCTGGCAACCTTGTGGAGGACAAACAGAGTCGAGGACTGCTGCAGAAAGCTTCAAAATTGAGATTAACCCCTTAGCTCGTCACAAATGAGAAGACAATATTATAATTACTCCTCAAGTGAGCTGTTTCTGTTTTTCCATTTGCCTTTTAACTTTCCACCAGGCGGTGGCCATATGGTGCATTGTTTATGTGTATGTGCGTGTTTCGATGTTTTGGTGTGTATGTACGCATGAGAGGGAGCAAGTATAGCTCGAAAAATCCCATTAAGGGGGATATGTATTGGTTTGCTGTGTTATTCAAAGCTTTCTGGGACATTAGTACCGACATATCTTTCAATGTCAGTGCAAACGGCAGAAAACAAACTAATCTGCTTCCCTTTCCCCCCCACTTTCTCTCTTTTCCTTTTTGAAAGTTTGCTTTCATCCCTCTGTGTTGCTCTACATCCATTCTTAGCTTCTTTTTTATTTCTTTTTCCCCTCCCCTCTATGCTGCTGCAAGGTACTTCATTTTCTTTCAAACTCCCTTCTGTCTGTCCTCTTAATACCACAAAAGCTTGTACTGATAAGCTATCAATGTACTTGGGGTTTTTTTCCTTCTGGAGCTGAACTTGGTTTATAATAGTATATTTTCTACCTCTGTACATGCAAAATCCAAAAAGAAAAATATGTTCCTACAGCACTGTACAGTTTTCTTTTGTTAAGCCACTTAACAGTGACCTATGATGCACTAAGGCATATAAAGACACCTAACTAAAAAAAACAACCCTTTTTAAATTGTATCTATAGGGACATTATTACTAGCAGTTGCAAAAACACATCACTTGTCTCCAATTCTTTGAATCTCAGATAAAATAAAATAAGAAACCTGGACAAGTGAAGGTCAAAAGATGACAGGCCTTAACCTTTGACATCAAGAAGACATGGCACAGTTAGTCCAGGCACATCTCAGCACCCTTGTGAGTCTTCTAGTGGCTCCAAAACAATGTACAGTAGACGAACAGCATCTGAAAGTAATGTCTTTAAAAATAAAATTAAAAAAAGCAAAGACTTAAGACAGGACCTGGGAGATGCATTTCTCCTCTTGGTCCATCACTTGCTGAAGCCTCATCAGAAGTGATGACAGTGCAAGGCTAGCTGTCAAGGAGCCATTCTCAATTAAATGAAACAGGGTTAAAATGCTGAGGTATGCCAGATTACACAAGTCCTGGGCTCAAATCAGTGGCAACAGGACTTGATGATGATGACTGAATCCAAATTTAAAATGTTTGCTTCAGATTGGTGTCACTATCTACACTGTGGAAGTTCCATTATGATTCGGAGCAGCATTTTAGTTAGTGGTGTTGGAGAGTTTGTCAAAATTGCTGCAATTGTGAAGGCTGAAAATTACTGTCAGATTTTGATCCACCATCTGGAAAGTGTCTGATTGGCAATGGCTTCATTTCTCAGCAATGATCCCAAACACTCTCCCAATGGTGCAAAACATATCTGGATAGATAAAGAAAAATGGAGCAGTATCAGTCATGGATTGGCCTCCCCGCAGCCAGAACCTCGACATTACTGAAACAGGGTGAGATCATCTTGACAGAGAACAAAACAAAAGACAGCCAGCATCCAAAGACGAGCTTTGAATGTCCTTCAGGAAGTCTCAAGAAATATTCCTGAACTTAATGAAATTACAGGAAAGGTGGCCTAAGAAATTACAGGTTATGTTGAAGAACTCAATAAATATTTGCACGTTTCAATGAACTGCTAAAACTCAGTTATTCAGCTTTTTCCAATCAAATGTAATAAAATGAGAGAGATGCAGTAATGGCTATGATAGAATAATTGGTATTTTTCATTTAAGCACAGAGATTTAGTATAACAATACATATTGCATACACTATGGCAGCAACATATTATTATAAACATTCCAGGATTGCAGAAAATTGGATGAGTTGTTTAATATCTCTGCAGAAGTAATTATACTGATGCTGAAAGTTTTGTTGATGGTTCTAAAGTGTATAAATCTACACAGAAGGATAATTATATCCGAGTTCATCAGCAGCTCATAAAACAGCATCTGTGTTGGTGAGGCAATAATGGTCTATTTCACATGATAAGTGCTGAAAATACTAATGTCCATCGTACGTTGATAGGTCCAGTACATTGTCTCTTCTGTTATTTTTTTTGCACTCAGTAGACATTTTTGTGAATATTTACTAGGTAACAATAGCATGACATGCAAAATATCTAATATATTCCTGTGAGAAACACTCTCACTCCCCAGAGGTGCGAAAAAAGAGAATTTCCCAGAGGAGATCAATAACCTATCAGGTTCATTTTTATCATCACTCACCATGCTTATATCAGATATCTTACCCACTTAAATGCTAACCATGTAGAGCTTTTCCCTCAAGAGGGTTCAGTTGCTACCTCACAACAATCTCCACCCAGTAGCATCAAGAGCATGGACATCCACAGGGAAAGACACACATAGCAATTTTTTTTCTAGATGTATCAACACTGAATCGAATGAATACATTAAAATCCTCAGTATATTTGCTGTATCACCGAGAGTGCCTGATGAAAAATGCACGTACTGAAACAATTTAATTTATGCAGCATAGGCAATTGTTTTTTAAAAACAGAAAGCCACATAATAATACATAATGTTAGATTTGTTGAAAGCTCTGTCATAATGTTTGCCTGTGTGTATTACATATGTGTGCATTATATATATATATATGTGTGTGTGTGTGCGCTACTTTTGTATAAGCAATGCCTAAGGCCCAGCCTTCAGCACTGAGCATTTCAGATAGGTGACGAGATAAAAGGCGAATAAATATATGGAAGACGGGGAAGAAAACACACAAAAAAAATCAAAAGAAAGAAGCCAAAGAAAGGAGACAAAAATAAACACAGAAATAAGATAAGACAAGCTTTGTGTGGATGTTTTTAATCAGACAATGCAACATCCATTCCACACAGTTACACATTTGGTTTGTGCCCTTGCACATTTCTGACCTTTCTCTTGCGTGAGTGTTTGGTATTGAGTGTGTGCTGCTGGTACATGTTTTTGAATAATAACTTGTTTCCTGTGAGTTAAGCGACAGGGTGGCAGGTGTGCAGAACATCTATTGCAGAACATCTATTGCAGTGTGTCGCTTTTATTAGAAAGATTCCTGTTTTTAGACTTTTTTCCTCTTGATAGCTGCAGTGTTGTGCAGCTCACAGCGCACTCTCAACAGTTATTCCTCCTTATACCTCACTGAGCATACTCTTGGTTCAATCCCATAAGGCTATTCATAAGGTTTTCTTACAAAGACTTATAATGCACACAGTAGCAATAACAAAACCATTAGCAAATTGTTCAAAGTACTGTGTGCTGAGTGGTGCCTTTTGTTTATGGATAATGGACTCCCTCATAGGCTCTTTATAATAGTGGATGTCTAATTTTGGCTGAAAAGAGCAAAGACAGAAAACAACAGATCTGCTTGCACTGTTTGAACCGGCTCTGAAAAAAAAAACAAGCTTGTCATACGAGATGCAGCATTTTAAAACTCAAGTATCTTTTAGGATACTTAAAAAAACATTTAGGTTCTGCATGGATTTTACTCCGCATGTGCAAAAAACTGAAAATGAAATTTAAAGCAGCCATAATCATTGTGGACATACCCTGCAAATATAGGAGCTTTGTATTGCACAGTTATATATAGCTTTAATGCCAATAAGATAGAAACTTCAAATGGAAGTTTAATCTATGAAGGACAAGATGGAATTAAATTGAATTAAGCTGTACTATGAATTATATTCCTTGCTCTTTTTTAAAATAAAGGATGGATTTAAAAATAAAAGTTAACAGTGGACTTGCATAAAGAATGAGGAAATATTAAAAAAAAAAGCTGCAAGACTGAGTTCTCATTTGTTGTATACTTTCAGTAACAATCCATACACCTCAACAAAATGCTTTAAACCACTTAATCACAGATGTAGCATGCAAAATTCTGCAATTAATCACACACAGTGTGAGTGACTGGAAATAATTGTTATTTCAACACATAGCAGAAGAGTAAGTGCAGGATGAGGAGAATTGTTTCTCCCCCCTTTCTTTTTCAAGTGGTTCTGATAAGTCAATATAGTGGATGTCTCTGTTTTTATTCACAGCTCTGTGTTCGAACGTGTATCCCTGACATCTGAACGAGGTTGGAGTACGACAGCCACGGAGCCTATGCACTATGTAATATTTTATCCAGAATCTTTTTGCTTGTCATTCTGAATTACAAATGAATAAACAAGTTGCAAATAAGGACTTCAAAGGACTACCTATACCTCTGAGTGTGAACTAGTCTGGAGCAAAGCATTACCGAGAGCAGCCCATACCATTTGATCTTTGGCTGTGAAGCACAGCACTAATTTTAGCTGCCAGCAGCTGTACGTGTCATATTGTGCTGAAGTAAGGACCCAAATGCAGAGAGGCAGAGATCAACAGAAAGCGAGCTGTTTAATAGGCTGATAAACATCCAGAAGATTAATCCAAAATAACAGCAAACAGAGTCCAAACAACAAAGAATTGAAATCTTAGTAACATGCAGAGGACGCAGACAACAACACAATGCGACATGAAACAAGCAAACTGAGACGGCTTTAAATAAATACAAATAATGCAATCAGGGGAGTGGAGTCACCTGGGTAACAAAAAACAAAAGGCAAGACGTGAGAGACAGCAGACTATCAAAATAAAACAGGAAGTAACTGACTAACCACAAAGACTATACACTTAAATCTGACACAGAAGGACACAAGGGGCAAGGCTATGAAAATAATATGACCAATCCACAACTGAATAATGTGAATAAACAGGAAGTGAAACAAAGAATGAAGGCTTGAGAAATGTGAAAATCAAACATAAACAATAAACAAAGACATCAAGTCTATGAAAATGTGAAAAAAATGTTTATAAGAAAAACACAAAAATTCCCTTTAAATATCTAACTTTCCTGATTAGGTAAACATCCAGGTTACTTTGAAGTTTGAACCACCTCACATGACACAGCAGCCCCAACCAGTTAGAGGTGTTTGGCCCTCAGCTGTGACACTAATTCTCAGGACAGACTGGTGGTCACGGTGGATCAGTAGAGAACTGCACAGGCTCCATCAGGGAAAGGGATCAAGGTCCAATGCCATCAACAGCAGACTTGTGAAGATCTATGCCAACCGGCTCTGTGACGTACTGCAGCAGCTGTTCAACCTGAACGTGTGTCTGGAGAGAGTCCCAGATTATCTTTGCAAAGTTCCAGTTCCAAAAAACAAAACAAAATAAACACTACAGACCAGAGGCCTTAACCTTTGAAGACATGGCACAGTTTCTTCTGGCACATCTCAGCACCCCGGTGAGTCTTCTAGTGGCCATACTGCTGTTTGCCTACCAGCTCTCGGTGGAGCTGACACAATCATCTACATGCTGAAGAGGCCTTGCTCCCTCCCGGACAGGTCAGGCAGCACTGTAAGAATTATTCTTCAACATGTTCCAGCCTAGACTGCTAAGAAGAAAGCTGGGAGAGATGCGGGTGTGCACTCCTGTGATAAGATGCATCAAAGACTACCTGCCAGGAAGACGTCCCTGAGAATTCAGAACCATGAGACAGCTGTGTTCAACACTGGGGGTTACACAGGTGATATATTGTGTCCCTTCCTGTTCACAATCCACACCTCTAACTTTAAGTTCAACTCTTGGTAGGCGGGAACAGAAAAACAGGGAGCGAGTAAACAGCTTGATGAAGGGGTGTGGGATTAACCACCTTTAAATTAATGTGGCCAAGATCAATTCTAGGGACTGATATTTATAAGTGTCACAATTGATTCGGCTAATTTGTCTGGTTCCCTTAGTGATCCCTGATTTTCTGTGTGGGAAGACAGTAGATCTATACAAGCAAGCTTTTTATTATCTCTGAGTCTAAACACAAACATCCATGTGTGGATGATCCTGTTTTGCTATGTGAAACTGTCAGAAAAAGATGGCCAGCATTATTGAGAGGAACTGATAAGCATGGAGGTGTACTTTTCTTATGGACTGGGCAACAGAACTGGCTCTCAGCTGGAATCGATTCTCATTTCCCATCCCTATCCATGGTGCTGTTTGCGGAAGGAGGCTGCAAACACTCATCTGAAATGGTCAGAGCAGACGATAACTAATAGCTGAGAAGTGTGAGGATTTTCAGCATCCACTGCAGTATTCTTCACATGCTTTTGCAGTCCGTGGTAATGAGTGCATTCTTGTGTGCTGCTGGTGCTAGGGAATTAAGATGAATGCTGATCAAGTGAAGAAAGTTAATCAGGAAGCCCAACTCTATCCTTGGTTCTCTCTCTCGGACTCTCTGCAGGTGGTGGTGAAGGGAGAAAACTTCAAACTGGGAACTATGAGGGATAATTGCTCTCACTACCTCCAATATAGAAGGCTGGATTTCAGTTTGAGGCTGATGTAGCTCAAATGCAACAGGGAGACTGTCTTTACAGAAGTCAATATACTGTTTAACTCATCCGATATGTGACAGATCACGGTCACATTGACTATTTCTACAGCTTGGACTGGTTTAATTGAGCTAAAACTACAACTGTGCACATCCAGTGCACATCCAATACCAGCAAAACCTATTTTTCTTTTTATATCCATTGCTATTGCTCGCACTAGAATAAGCATATCATTAAATCAAACAAAATATATGCCGAATGAAATTTTGATGTATTGGAAAAGCATATTTCCTAATGGTTACTGATTCTTTTTGTCGATACTTGCATTAAAAAGGATTTGTTCACTATTTGGGAAGCTGAAAAGTGAGTATTTGTCATGCTGAGGTAACTGCCACTGGGCAGCAGCTTCAGAAAGATTATTTTCTGGCAATGCTAATGATAACACACATGGGGAAATACAGGTAATGACTTGCTAAAAAAGAAATACAGACTTTAAAGGCACACATAGACAGACATCAGTGGCTTCATAGCCAGCTGGCATTCCCTCCACAGATCGCATCAGTTACACTGCACATTTACCACAGCTACACATTTTGGTTGTCACAAAAAGACTCGACCACCCATGGGAATCTGTGAGTTTGAGAGACTGAGAGACTACCAGAGAAAACGACATGCACAATAAGACAGAAAGAAAAATGGAAAAAGAAAACAAAAGTGCGAGAAATGAAATAAAAGACACGCTGCTCTTGCAAACACCTTATTACTCCAGCTTAATGTAGTGTAAAGTGTTAAACTATTTTCCTTTTCGACACTTGCACCTGCTTGGCTATAAGCTGTAAGTGTTGGACTCAGGTAGAGAAACATGGGCGGAATAAGACACATGACTCTGTCAACACAACATATGACAGCATTATCCCGGGCAATGACGCATTACCAAGGCAACAGCAACCAGAGAGCACGCGTTATGCGATGTAAATGATCTGGGCTCTTCTGTGACGGATTGCACTTTGTTGCCGTTTCTTGTAAAGTCTCTCCCGCTAAATGCCACATAGCTACAGAAAGGCTTGGTGCTGCACGTCATCATCACACACGCTGCTGTTTGCTAATAGCAGATCTTTTACCATCACAGATGTCTTCGACTGTTTCAGGTTTTTATCAAAGAGGTGTGTGAAATCTTTCAGGGTAATTCTATCTGTTAATTTGCTGTGCTATAAAAAGCCAAACTTTTACATGTCAGCCTCAAGTGTCTCTCATCATCTGAGTGAATACGCTCTCACCCCCTGCCTGTAATGGGCACGGGGCAACAAAAAAAAAAGCTACATGCAGCCTTGAACTGAGGTAGATTCTTATCAATGCAGTAAAAGTGGGTAAAGTTAGAAATGATGGTTTAATGTTAATTAGCATCTTGTCTTCAGGGAGTAAGAAAAGCAAGGGAAGGAAGAAACTGGGGAGACATAGAGCCCAGGAAAGAGAGAGGATGCCTGAGGATCCTAGAGATAGTTCTCCTTTCTCTCCTCTTTTACTCTATTAGCTCTTGTTCTCTCTCCTTCCCTGACTTGCTTCTTGCCTCGAGTGCTTTCACAAATTAATGACACTGTAACCAGAACATTAGTCGAGTAATGAAAGACGTGGCACAATCGGGCAGAGCGTGGGCACAATAGGCTAATAAAAGGGGGTAATACAAGAAATATAAAGAGAAGTTAATAATGAAATAATCCCAAACAGTTATAGTCAAGGCAAGGTCCCTGTTGACTACATTCATCCTTTTTTTTCATTAGTAGCAAAACTGCTAAATAAATACATATGAGAGTGTGTTGACGTTAAAAGCCACTCTGCGGAGGGAGGCGGTAGCGTTCATTGGAGATTTGTCAAGAATTGCATATTTACCAATAAAACGTAATGAGTGACAAACTTTGAGTTCAGCTGGATGCAAGCTAGCCATTTTCTTATTTCACAGCAGCACAACCATTATCAGGTACCTGTTATTTTTATAGGCATGTGAGCTTAAGAGGGAAGGGAGAGAGAAGGAGAAAAGAGGGAAAAAACAGCAATTGCCACTGCTGAATTTGTAAAGGTTAACGATGAACATCCAAAACCACAAACAAAAGAAAAAAAAATAAACAAGTGGTTAACCAGATCCACGGAATAAAGTCATTAGGGTGTAATGCAAGACCTTCGAGAACGTGTGCGAAGACGTGCGTGGAATATGACAGTGGTTGGCTTGCTGTTACTTGTGAGGCAATAATTGAGACCAGAAGTGCCCAAGGACTGGACTGTAACAATGCCACACATACAAACAGCCTCATTATCCTGAACCCCACTCATCTCTCATCTCTATCCCACCCTGTTCCTTTTTTTTTTTTTTACCTCCTCCTGTGTCTCTGACTCTCTCCTTGTTTGTCCTTTATACACTTTCTGTACCAACAACCAATTTCTAACCTGCTTTTCATGCAAGGTTGTTACAAATAGGACTTTACATCACAAGTCTGTAAAAAACTCAAAACCTGCAAGGTATAGTCACAAAGGAGCACATGCTCATTAAAAGAATGACAAGGTAAACTTAATCAAATCAAATAAACACTTGTTCACATTTGATGCTTTGAGTTGTTTTTGCCTCGACTGCCAGCCAAAGAAGCACTTTTTAATGTCCTTGTCAACACCTGAATCAGTATCCTTGCTGGCTAAAAAACAGTAATTTGGCTTGACATGTGACTGTAATGTAAACAGAGCAGGAGTGACAGACATCTCAAGTATTTCTTCAGCTTTCTTTTCTTCTTACTTTTCTTCTTACTTTCATCATTGCATAAATTTGTCATCTTTCTATGTCTCTACTGTATATCGCTACTTTATTATCTGCTTCCCTTCCATTTTAGTGCTGTGTACCATTTTCACAGCCTATAAGTATGCTACTAATGTGATAAAATCCCGAAATATTGGGATGTTATAATAAGAGGATGAGCTTGGCTGGAGATCTAACCAGCATTTATTTATATAAACAAAAAAAAAGTGACTGTATCAGTCAGTGTTGGTCAAGTTACTTGAAAAAAGTAATCACTAATTAATTACTGACAGTGTTGGGGAGTAACGGAATACATGTACCGCCGTTACGTATTTGAAATACAAAATATGAGTAACTGTATTCCGTTACAGGTACCGTTTAAAAAGGTGGTATTTAGAATACAGTTACTTTGTTGAAATAAATGGATTACACGGCGGTACTTTCCTGTTTTATATTGTGGCGGGTCAGGACTGTTTCGGTTTTGCTTGACAGTAGTTCCAGGCGGCAGCGTTGCGGTTGCCATGGTTACAGGGCGATGCTCTCGCTCTGCGTGTTTCCTGGGTGAGAGAGCGCCTTTTTGTTGTTGTTGTTGTTGTTGTGCTAAGCTAATAGGCAGAATGCAGAATGTAGCATCATGGGCAGTGTAGTCTGTGCTGCTGGGAGAATGGACTGCCATACTCGTTATGTGTCTGTGAGCGCGAGGTGGGAGAAAAAGGAGAGTCGAAAAGTACGAGTTGTCATCGAGCAAAAAGAGGAGCTGGAAGCATGTAAATATAATAATAACCACTGCAGCCAAGAAGAGTGCCTGATGAGCCCAGTTCTAAGTAAGCTATTAAAACTCGACTGTACGCTTTGTTCGTGTTTTCCTCCGAAACAATAAGCTCCGCTGGAGAGTCGACCCAGACAACAAAGTAAAGCTATTTTTCGGCTACGAGCCTGACACAGAACCCGTATTAGTCAGAGGTCCCTTTACTACGGTTCGGAGCCGCGAACCTTCAGTAATAGTAATAAATCACAGCAATAGTACATTCACGTAGTTGTAAAATGCATGATAATATATTAAGTAATCCAAAGTATTCAGAATACGTTACTCTCATTGAGTAACGTAACGGAACACGTTACAGAATACATTTTGGGGTATGTATTCTGTAATGGAATACATTTTAAAAGTAACCTTCCCAACACTGATTACTGATTACTTCCCAAAAAAAGGAAAGTAATCAGTTTACTTGTTTTCAAAAGTAATTAGTTACTTGGTTACTTTTTAAAACATGATTTATCCCCTAAATAGGTAATAAAGCAATAGATCTTTCAGCCCAATTCTACTTTTTCTGCATAATCCATCATATAAAATGTAATCAAATGAAAAAGTCTCTTTTTAAAACTTGTTTTATTAGTTTTAATCTTTTAACTTTATGCATCAAGCAAACATTAAATTATATGCAACATTCACTGACTGGAAGAAATTTGTTTAACATTTAAACCTATTTTCTGCATATTCCAGCATATAAAATAAAATGTTTTTTTTTTTGTTTACACTCACTCTTTCAAATAGATGCACGTAAAACACAGCAGAAAATAAATAAAATCAAAGACTCAGCAGTCATGTTGCTCTATTTTCACCTGTATAGCAGGAGTGGGGCAGGCGGAGGTTTGCCCTGGTGCAGGTGTGCCGCAGTGGTCAGTGGAAGGATACGGCAGTTTCTCTGTGAATTTCACATTCCAGCGGCAGCGTATTTGGTGCTTGCTCAGACGTTTAGGGGTTTTTCTCGCTGTAAAAAGAAGTTTTCTTCCCACGCAGTGAGCAGCCATGCAAATCCATACCATGCACCTCTGCCCTGCTCTGTAACTTGATCAACATGATCTGCCACTTTGCTTCCTGAACAATGGAATTTTGCAGTAATACAACTTCCAGTTGATCGTTGAATTTCTTGCAGGAAAGAAATTTGATAAACGACTTTTTGTAAAGGTGTCATCCTATTACAGTACAGTAGTGAGCGCTTCAGAAACCATTCTTTCACAAATGTTTGCAAAGGCAGATTGCATAGCCAGGTGTTTGAATTCAAGGAGGTGCTATTTTCAGTCCCACTACCACAGGTGTATAAAATCAAAGATTAAGAGGTGCAGTGCAATATTTTTATCCATGAAGTAGCTAAACAACGCCAGGCTAAAACCCTTTAAAAAAGAGACAAAAAATGTTTCAGATTGACATTTTTTTAATAAATGTTTTTCTTTTATTATATGGAGAAATATTATTGCTTTGTGAAGGCATTTATTTTGGCTTGCATCACTCATATGTTGCTAAACCTTTAAATTCTTCAGAGCTTACCTTTTGAAGTGGGGTAAGTTTTTCTTTTATTAAAAAAAATCTCAAGCAAGTGCTTTAACTGAATAATCATACTTTGATCATACGCTTGATCATGCATTGTTATGCGGAAATAACCTCCCAAGAGATCATTTCTGCAAAGTATAAAATATGGCTACATTTATCCCAGAAATGCTTGATATCAAGAAGAGCGATAAGTACAAATGTTACATAAGTATGGTCATCCTGAGCTTATCCAACCACAGAGAAATATGTTTACACCTCCCTCCCACATCCCCTCTTCCTTTCAAATAATAAGGAAATTCAGGTTACAGTTCAGGGAATCTCCTGAAGTAACAGATAAGCAGTCAGGATGTCCTTGAGGTCTCCAAATAGGCACAATGAAACATGGGCAACAAAGGCCTTTAGACATCCCCGAAACCTCATAAAATGGAGGTCTCAATCAAAAAAAAGTAAAAAAGTAAAAAAGAAAAACACACTCACGATAACCTTAACCTCATCTTAACTGTGGTTGCCCTTGCAGATATTACAGAAAGGAAGAAAACTGTAAACATTTGTACTTATCTTAAAAAAAAAGACACCACATTCGGTCTGGTTTACAATGAATTGTTTGGCAATTGTTCTTACCAGATGTTTGAGCCGATGGGTGTAGATGACAATAAACAAGCAATCTAATACTAAATATACAAACTGTAAGATTTGCTGGGAACTGTAATGGGTTACTTCAAGGACACAAACAAGCTGATGAAGGAGCAAAGGCACTAGAAAAACAGGGAAATGAAAATGCTTTGTAAGTTAAGGACAGCTGTGCAGCAACAACACACTTCAGCAAAAACGCTTTATCTAAACTCCTTTGTAGGTGTGAGGGTGTGTATCAGAGGGAATTATGGATGTGTGTTTTTATCCATGTTTGCATCTAAACAAAGGCTTGTTTGTGCGAGCCTTGCTCTATCGCTTGTTTACAGATTGTTTGCGGTGAAGGGAGTACTGATGATACTAAATCATTAGTGAAGGGTGCTAATTCTTATCTAAAAGCTGTGATTCTAACACTAATGGAAAAAGTGTTCAACGGCGTGAGTGAGAAGACCAGGGCAGAGAGGTGGGATGATGGGAAAAGTGGTTTTAAAGCGAGAGGGAGAAAATACCGTGAGGTAAAAGTGGAGGTGAAGAATGAGAATGAGGCAAAAATGGAGACTTGAGATGTTAAATTGGAGGAGGGGGGAGAACAATGAGAGAATAGGGGAGATAAGAGTGAAGGAAGAGGAGAGAATAGATAGCTAGAAATTGATAAATGTGCATGCAGAAGATTATAGGGAGCAGTGGGGAGAGGGAAAATGACATTGAAGAAGGACCGAAGGAAAGAGAAGGAAAATATTGCTTTTCTCTATGCACTTGTATGCGCGTGTTTCTTTGTGTGTTACTGTACACATCAGCATCTAGGTTCCCGATTATTGTATCTCCCAATCGGGCCATCGAGTGAGCGTTCGAGAGCGAGAAGGAAGTTGTGGATGTTTGAGTGAGAGAGAGAGAGAGAGAGAGAGAGAGGTGATAAAAAATGATAAAAAGGACAGAAAAGGTGCAGGGGGTGAGAAAGGGGTCAGGAAATTAGAACAATTACTGCCAAGGATTCAAATTAAGGGTGTCACTGGTGGCAGAATATAATTCCCATTTAACGGTTCGTTTAGCTCCAAAATGCCAGCCCTAGTCTAATAGATGAGATCTGGATGGGAAAAAAGTGGAAGTGGAAGAGTAGCAAGTGTGTATAGTGACGCGTGCGTGTGTGCTTGTGGTTCACAGTGGAAATGCTGTTGACAGTGTAATTTGATGAAAGCTGACAGCTAATTTATGAAGCATATTTTTGGGTAAAGGATTTTTCCTGGTCCTGCTTTCTCTGTCATTCTAGACTAGTAATTGGATTTCCCCTAACTTGCAAGGGACTGAATTAGGAGTAAACTAGTTACTGGCTGTCTGTGTGTGGCTATGGCAGGGTATGTGTGTACATGCCACAGAGGGCTTGAGAGTTAAAAAGAAAAAGAGGAATTTTAACAAAGCATGGGTTTTGTGTATGCGCGAGTATGCGGATACCATATCTGTAGATGGAGGTGCAATCTCAGAGAGGAGTGGAAGTTAATTGCAAAGTTTTGGTCTGCTGCACTAATACCCAACTATTACTAACCACCTTTTGCTTTATTCCCACTCAGTCAATCAAGGACCATGGACACAAATATACGCATCAACACACACATACACACACACACACACACACACACATCAAACGAACTCGCCATCCTCTACTCCTATCTCAGTCTCTTTCTGTCTCGTCTCACTTTAATTGCTAGGAGTGTCTTGTCTTTATGAAGCTATTCCCTAAGGTGGGTCACGGTGCGCAAATATAAATGTGTGTGTGTGTGTGTGTGTGTGTGTGTATGCATGAGTGTGTGTTAGGAAACAGAGGGAAATTCTAAATAGAAAGCTGTTCCGACAGCAAGCTTGTAATTCTCGTAGTAAAAAAATTAAAACAAAAACAAATGCTCTGTGAACAATACTACACACACACACACACACACAGACAAACACACAAACCCAGTGAGATATTAGACTAAACACAAACATGCCTTTGTCACCACCAGAGGCAGCTGCACAGCTGTGAGCCCTCCTCTTGTTGCGTTGAGGCGTTTTAGCTGTTTAAGCCATTCACACACGGCTAAACCGAACCATAACACAAATCAAATGTATCTAATCCACGACAAACCTTAAACAACCGCCAGCCTAACTAATATAAACCAAACTGACACAAAACCCTACCAGGCCTTGCTCAGGCAAACCACAGCCAAACTGACTCAGTCCAAACAAATCTAATGCAAATGGTTGTAATCCAAGTTAATCTAGTCAGAATGAGCCAAGCCAGAACACAACTCATTTTCAGAGGTCTGCTTCAGTTGTATCGTGTGTAGTTCTGTTGGTGGCTAAAAACAAGGATGCAGGCAACGGTTCAAACATACACATGGGGAAAGCCAATGAAGGGTATCTTGCCATGGTGCTGGACAGCAACCAGTCACCAGAAAAGCTGTAAAGCTCCTTGGCATAAATACCGCAAAGGTCTGGTGTTCAGCCTGTGGGGTGGTAAACCATTTTTTAAAATATATTTGTAATTTCTGTTTTGGTGATGTTAGTAGAAAATCTGTAACAGGTCTATAATCAGATCTAGCAAAGGCCATGTCATTAAATCCCCATGATTTTGACACTCATAAAGACCCCTAATAGAACAATCTTCAGTCTCCCATACGCAGAATCCTCAGACAGAAGCAGACGGGAAGACTGTGTTTTTATATGTTATGAATTTTCCATCAAAGGTTGACTATGTGGTGAAAACCAAACCTCCTATCTGTGTTAGCACTGTCTACCCGTGTTTGAGTCAGCGGTGAATAAAGATGCCATCCTCAGCCTTTACCTGGAGTGTTGAGGAGTCTGGACATGCGACAGCTGTAGGCGATTTGCTGCTCACAGTATTCTGCACTGGTGGTGATGGCTGTCACCTGAAAACACAAGCAGGGATATGTATTTTCATTTTATCTTCTTCGACCAGACAGGCCCGTTTTATGTAAGAAGAAATTACTGAGCTGTGAAACGAAAGAAAGCGCACACTAAAGTTGTTTTAATTTTTGCCTTCTGTGATATCTGTGACTGATATGCTTCTCAAACCATGTAATGTCATAGTCATCCTGCAGTCTCTTCCCATTGGGGTGCCTTTAAACTTCACACACACAGTTTTCTTTTGACTGTGAGTGACAACTGCAATCTGTAATCACTCACCAGAAAGATTAAGATATTGACTCTTGAGTGTGAGAAGAGATTTAGGTAGTCTGAACTGTGTGTGGATGAAGCACAGCAGGCAGGTGATGAGGGGATGATGATGGACACTTGTTATGTTAGTATATCGCAGTATGTTTGAAAGACTGGCTGAATACGTGAAGTGCTGTAGCTCTGGCTGTATTATACTGCGATCATAAAGTTAGTAACTTTGTCAAAACAGAAGAAAAACTGTGCTGCAGCATAAATGCTCACTGTGTTCTAAACCCAGGACCTCTGCTGTCAGTGCTTTGAAGCACCAGCTGCAGGAACAGCAGAGGCCGAGCGATAACAATCCTCTTAAAGAGGAACAAAATCCGCATTTGGAGGTTGGAAGTAACAGCTCTGTCAGTCAGAAGACCGTGGTTTGTCTCCCATTTTGGGGCTCAGTGTGTTTGTGTGACTTTGTTTTCACTTTCAATTTTTGCTTCGGTTTGTTTAGGAACCAAAAAAGTTTTAGAAGACATTTTGGCTTCATTTAAAGTATGACCCTTCACAGTATTAACCTGGCACATTGATATGATACTAACCCAGTCTTTTGACTGTCGAAAAGTGACGGGTTGGGAGCAGCTTTGAAAAAATATAAATAATACTCTGAGCTAAGAAATGCTTGAAATGTTACTGTAGTGAAAGACCATCCTGTGAGTGTGAGATCATTACAAAAACCATGCAGACATTTCATTTCATTTCATTAGGTGGATCTGTTCAACTGCTGGCTAATGCAAACATCTAATCAGCCAGTCACATGGCAGCAACTCAGTGCATTTAGGTATGACATGATCAAGATGGCCTGCCGCCTTGTTGTTGGCAGAGGTCATCTTTGAAGTGACCACACTGTGTATCACTGCTGTCAAGACAGGAACTGGAAACTGAGGCTACAATTCTCATGGGCTCAGGAGTAGAGATGGACCGATCCGATATTACGTATCGGTATCGGTCTGATACTGACGTAAATTACTGGATTGGATATCGGAGAGAAATAAAAAATGTAATCCGATCCATTAAATATCAAAAAAGCACCTCACAAAACTTGCGACATGGCGTAACTCGCCTCATAACCGTAGCACGTCGCAGCAGTATGCGTCACGTGATAGAGCGGCTGTGCGTATTTGTAGCCTCGCTACCAATCCGGCATTTCATCTCCGAGGAAGTTATCCCAGAGAGAAGTAAAGCAAGTGTGTAAGTTCATCTCTGAATGTTTGTAAAGCATTCCTGCGTTAAGCTTAACAACCAATATATAGAGCGACTGCCTCTTATTCTCTTCTGCTGCTACTTCAATCGTGAAACTGATCGATGATCAGCTGATCGGCTTTTCTGTCGCGAGTCCGTCTCTCTTGTTTGTTTATCGGCCACTTCTCACCAGAAAGAGGAAACTAGTGGCTGAACAACAGCAGCACGTTTAACCTTGATAAGCTGTTGTTAGAATTTATTTAATATTACTTTCTACACCAGGATCCTTTTCTACGCAGCTGACGGCTGGTAACTGTGCAGGGGCGGATCGAGCAAAGTTTAGACAGGGGGGCCGATAGGGCATGAACAGGGAAAAGGGGGCACAAAGACATCCTTTTCTTTCTTATTCTCATTTAAAATGTCTAGCTTTTAATAAATAATTATCTGAATCTTACACCCAAAGTTTTAATCTGATGTAAAATGTATAGAAGTCCATTACTGTATATAGTAACTATTAAGTCTAATATACCCTAGTAAGCTATAGGACTTTTTCCTTTGGGAAGGTACCATCTGTGCAGTCTGCAATTCTGTTGAAGAAAGATGTTGAATCTATTTAATTATTCTTGAAAATAATTGATTTACCAGAAATCAATCAATTGAAATACCAGAATAGGGAGGATGGTGTAGGTTAAGTTTACTAGATTGATCAGAGAGACTGATATTGCTGAACTATGAAATATTTTGGGTGCAGTGTATTTTTTGCATAGAATAGCTTTAGTGTTTGTTTGTTTTTTAACTTGAGTTTGAACTTATACAAAAAGCAGCAAGATATTAAAAAAACAGTTTTATTGATTAAAAAACACACTATATCGGATTCATATCGGTATCGGCAGATATCCAAATTTATGATATCCGTATCGGACATAAAAAAGGGGTATTGTGCCATCTCTACTCAGGAGTTGGACAAAAGAAAGCTGGGAAAACATTGCCTGCTGTGATGATTCTCAATTTCTGCTGTGACAGAAATTTTGACGGTAGTGCCAGCATGAACGACATAAAAGCAACTGTCTTGCACTTAGGCTAGTAGTGGTATGATGATGCATGTTTTCTTGTCTAGTTTTGGGGTCTTAAGTACGTATGGATGCCTAAGTGCTGCAGTGTCTAAGTGCCTATCTGAGTATTGTTGCTGGCCATGCCTATCTATTTATGACCACAGTGTCTTCTAAAGGCTGCTTCTAACAGTAAAACACACAATGTTACACAGCTCAAATCATCTCAATCTGGTGGTTCACTGTGCTCTAATGGCCTTCACAGATCTCAGTACAATAGAGCACCTTTGGGGTGTGATTGAACAGGAAATTCACATCATGGATGTGCAGCCAAAATGCAGCTGCTTTGTGATGCTATCATGTCGATATGGACCAAAATCTCTGGGGAATGTTTCCAGCAACTTGTTAAATCTAAGACATGAAGAAATTAAGACAGTTTTTAAGGAAAATGGGGGTCGAATGTGACACTAGGATAGTATAACCAATGAAGTGTCCTTTTAGTTTTCAATTATCTTGCACTAATCACTGTATCTACTGATATGTAAAAACTCAAGCTATCCCAAATTCACGCTCTGTCTGTATGTTTACTTAACCAGAAATTACAGAGGCTGGGGAACACATTAGCTCTGGGAAAACTTCAATTTACATACAACTTGAGGCACAGCTCCACAAGCACATTTAGTATTTGCCAAGAAAAAAATGATAAATGATTAGTTGTAATGATTGAATTATTCTGCACATATTCATTTAATAAATACAGTATTGTGCCATGGGAAAAGAGACATGGCTTTATAACTGCTTCGCTACTTTTTAATTCACACACTGCATGCATAATGCTAATACTAATTCAAGTCCATGTGACTTAGGCGTAGTCGGAAAAATAAAGGGCTTTTTTTCAGCAAACAATAAGAAGACTGCTAACACAGAAGAAAATGCAGCTGCTTTCTCACAAGCAGACATCTTAGAGAAAACAGCCCAAAAATTAAACCCTATGGTCCTGTCAGCAACAGCAGAGTAACGTGTGCCATGCACCATATTAGGCTTGCTTTTAAAGGGTGGGATAAAATCATCTAAAACAAAACAGATGTTAGCAGTAGTCAGTAAAAAATCCTCACGGTTCTCATCGTTCATAATATGTACTAAGGGAGAAGCCCAGAGCCTGAGGGCTACAATCAAAACCCTTTTTTCCATCTCATAATATATTCCTTTTCATCTAAGAAAAAAGATTTTTTGGCTTCTAAACCTAAGTATAATACTAATTTTGCCTTATTTGCAGACAAAACACTTTCTATGCTTAGTGTGTTCAAGTGCATTACCTGGTCCATTGAGGCACTGTAGTTGACCTGTAACACGGTCCGTCTGTTTCTGCTGGAGCCTGTGACTATGGTTTTGGGAGGCAGGTTGTTCATCACTGTGGTCCATACTTTGTCCTCTATGAAAATTGACAAAACACATTCAAAATGAAAACAAGCCATAGCGCAATTTAAACCTAGGAGACGTATTCGATCGTTCGTTTCATTTTACACATGCAATCGATTCGCACATGCAGACATAGCAACACGTGAGTTGTGCAGTTTAGCTGTCATGGCAGTGAAGTTCTTTCCGTGTAATCTAAGTTACAGCTATGAGACTCTGAGGTTTAATAGACACTTCTGTCCTGTTATAGTGTGAACCAGTCACTCACACAGCTCCTTGTTCATTCACACTGTCAGTCAGGGAATGTGTGTGTGTGTGCGGTTCAGGTTTCTGAGGTGTGTGTGTGCGGGAGAGAGAGAGAGAGAGAGAGCGTGAAACTCTTAACATTTCAGAGCTGTGTGTGAGTGCGCTATTCAGCGTGACTAAGGGGCCAGCCAGTGGAGTGCAGTGACATTTCATTAAAAGTCTCGCCTTTACTCTGCCTGCATGCTCTGCTGTTCCAGACTATCTACTTATTCCACGGTGTGTGTGTGTGTGTGTTCATGGAAGTGTGCAGGTGTGTGTGACAGAAGAAGTGTCACACAGACCCTTAGAGCACTCCTAGAGTTGCATAACAGCTTCATTGTGTATATGTTTGTGGCGTGTGTTTTGATGTGCATGTGCATCTCAGTATCTGTGTTTGCTGCTGCTTCAGAAGTAAATGTCAGTTACTGTGAATATGTTGCCATGGAAACCACAGATATAACAGGTTAAGGCTGCTGCCTTCTGAGGTTAAGAACGCGAAGGGCTGCAGAGTTTATTTCCTTTCACAGGTCACTGGGGCTAGACAGTATGGAAGGCACACACGCAAACACACACTGGAGACACACACCTGTCATGTTGCAGTTAACTTTGAAGGGGCCAAGGGGTCCGCTGCCATCGGGGTCAATCCAGTAGGCATCCGAGGACTTGCCCAAATGCTTGTAGGCCTCACACGAAGGCTCATAGATCGCTGGAGCAGAGCAAGGGTGAAGAAAAATGAGAGCAAACATGAGCAGTTGAAGGAGGATGGGTAGCGCACTATACATCTCCTCCCCAAAATTAGGCTTACAATACAAGTCTGTGTTTGACACCTACTCAGTGTGACACCACGTCATGTTGAGATATACACTGACACTGGGGAACATCCATATTTAAAGGAGCACAACTGTTGAGCGGATGACAGATGAGGAAACACTTTTTTCCTATTTATAAATCCTAACCAATGAGGCAAAAAAAAATAAAAATAAAAATAAAAAATGGCCGTGGGTGGTGGCAGTGTTAAGGCCTGGCTTTCCAGCGAAATCAGCAGTTGATTCCCCGTAAACAGAAAAGCGTTCATAGATTGGCAGTTTTTTCTTTTTGCCCTGAGGCTGGTGCGAGAGAAGAGGCTACAGTAAACCACTCAAAAATATACTATAGACAAATGCTAGAGTAACATTTCTGTTTTGTTATCTAATCCAGCAACTAAAGCTTCCAAATCCACGATGGACCGAAAATAGCAACTCAGTTTCCAAAGCTGCTTTCTTTCTTTTTTTCCCCCCTATTTTTATTTTCCCCTTCATCCAAAAGGCAATTTTATATGGTTGCCTCGCTCACCACATTGTCTCTATTCAGTGCCTGTCAAGGACCGGCGTCTTCTCCCTAACACTCGAGCAATGTAGCTGACAACATATTGATGTTGTGTTTGTGTTGACGTACACACAGACAGACAGGGACGCGGACAGCAGGAAGAATTACACATCAAAGCGAATTGCGAGCGTGACTTGAAGTGAAACTTTCTTGATTGAAGTGTGACTCCTCACAGGCTTAACAATGAGTTTAAAAAGAAAAAGAGCCTGCAATATGTTCATAGTTCTTTCTTAGTTTGCCTGCTATCAACTCCTTAATTCTGTCTGCAGTTTCTTTATTTTTCAGCCTTTTCTTTTCTATATGTTCTCCGACTACTTCATTGATCTCAGTTTTGCAGGGTGGTTTTCTGATAAGAGGAGACTCTTTTTGTTAACCAAAACCAGTGTTGGGAGGATGTAACTGTACTGAGGAATCTCAAAGGATCAAGAGAATTGTTGAGGTTGATGTTTCTGTTCTGGCTCAAAGCCATTGGCAAAAGCTGTAATACAATGGTAGTTTAATAGCCAGCATTTCTCCAAGGACTTCTTCAGTGTTATGTACCACAACAGAAAGATTCAATGTGGAACAGAGAAATTCAGAGAAATTTCTCCAGAGGGAACTTAATTAGAATATTTAGTAAGTCAATAAAAAAATTATGTCTGCAAATATTTACCATCAGAGTGGAATACTAGGGGGATTTGGAAAGGAGCTTACGGCAGTATCAAAATAAAAGCTGTAAATGCTGGTAACCCCTGTGCTTATTTTTTAATGACAAAAAAATACAGTCAAAGTATTTAATTGGCATGAACTAAAATGCAGTTTTCAAAACTGTATACTCTTTTTTTTTTTAGTTATTAACCATTCAGTTATTGTTTTTATCTCAGAATATGGTTAAAACATATTTATTCTTCCATTAATTGACTATTACGTATCTAATCACTAAAGGATGGGACACTACTGCACACTCCTGGGTCTTTAATTGGTGACATGTTTTAAATAATTTCATGGCGTCAAATTACACCATTGTTTTGTTTCACTCTTTATTTATGCTGCCATCGTAGTCCAGAGGTTAGCACTGCTGCCTCAATGCTAACCTCAAATTATAAGTATAATTCTGGTGGTCATAAGGTTTGCCCTGTACCCATGTGTGCTGTCTGCAGGTACCTCAGCTTCTTTGTGCATGTTGGGTTAATAAGGTGCTTAAATGTAGAATAAAGCACTGTATGAATGCATGCTTAAATGTGGTTGTTGCTCTAAAGCACTTTGAGTGGTCAGTAAGACTGAAAAAGCACTATATAAATGCCCGTCCATTCCATTTCATCAACTTTGCCACCGACAAGCTCCACCAGAGAAACTATTTAGAGGTCCATGACAAAGAAGCGGCTCTTTAAGGAAGTGAAAAGAGTTGCTCATTCACTCTCTCGCCCCACACTTTACTGGCAGGTCTCCAGATTTGCCTCACACCTTTATAGCCGGAAACCAGAGACCTTCATTTCTAGGTTACTACTGCCTTAGGCTGTCTCTTATTACTCCTAACTAAACCTTGACAAATTTTTTCAGAGGGCATGCGTGAAGTCAGCACCTTGTTTACTCATTTGTTTCTTTCATCACCAACAGCTGTTATTTTGGCACATATGCAGCACAATGCATCACAGAGCACTGTGGTTGCATAGTGTTTCCATATAGCCCCAGAAACTCAGAGCTGTATGTGATACAGTAAGTATATAGTAAATAGGGATGCAATTTTGGACACAGATTCACACATAGAGAGAGATGCAGTCGTACAAAGACATTTCTCGATGTGCATCTTGCTTCATCTGTTTCTGTATTTTTTTTATGATCTATTCATTATTACCTACTTAGACCAACTCTCCAGTGCCTAAATTTGAAAAATGTCTTTTTCACTCACTTTATTCCTCTGGCTTTCTCACACTTCCATTATATTAAATCTGCTCTTTTAGATCTATTTCCAGAACTTTACTTCCCCGCCTTCTCTTAAAAGAGAACAGTCTTTGAGGCTTATGGGAGGAGGGATGGCATTCTCAAATTGTTAAGCATTTTAAAAAAAAATCCCGCTTTGCTCTCTCCGACTCTGTTCTCTTTGTGTTGTGGGGCCTTTTGGGTCGTATTCCTTTTTCTCTGTCGGAACAAAACACACAGTGTCGTCAGAAAAGCCTGAATCCCATGAATACTTCAAAAGTTCATCTGTCCCTCTAATGAGAATTGTGGCTTTGAGCAGAAAAAAGCCCAACAAACAGCTTAATCACTCAAAGTCGAATGGAGGAAGGCTAAATCAAACACACGCACACACACACACACACACACACACACACACACACACACGGGCAGAGCAGAGCAGCCTAAAGTGTTGCTCCACTGACGGGAACACAAAGAAACAAAAAATGAATAGAACAAACAACTGTACACACAACTCGCCACACACACATACTTACAAGTATGACATGTTGCTCCAGTGTATCCAGTTCCATCACAAGTACAGCTGAAGCTGTCCCAGGTCTGTTTACACCGACCACCATGTTCACAATGATTGGGCATACATCTAGAGAGAGGAGGACAGCAATAGCACTTTTACAGGAAATGTTTTCAACACTTGTTGCTTTAAAAACTTGCTTTATAAATAAATACACTACAATTCAATGATCAATATCTGTCACTCAGAAGTGTTCTTATTTTGAAAGGAAAGCACAACGATTTTTATAGATACTTTTAATGATAGCACCCATCCAACAGCACATTGTGTTACTTAATGCAATTTATCACAGTAAAAAGCTTATTGATCAGAAAACAATAAAAGCTTCAACAAAAACTTTTCTAACTACAAACATTTTTGGACCATGAGTCAGCGTGTGAATGTTAGAAAGTGTGTGCCATCGATAAAACCGCTGTATGAACTGTTCTGTAATTAGCTGAATGGGGCTTGAGCCAGAAAGCGCTTTGAGTGCTCAACTGAGTAGAAAAGCGCCATGACCATTTATCAAATATTTTCTCAAAATGACCCAAACTCACCAGAGTATTTTTGTTCTCCAAAACAAAAGATATCCCATTCTGATTCATAGTTCTGTTCCCAGCTTTAATTGAACCTAACTATAAAAGAAAAAAAAAAAAAGAAGACGTTCTAATGCGCAGCTGAGCAATGGGACAAATACACTAGAGTCTCTGACTTGGAAACAGATCTCTTACAGAGTCAGATGGTGCTAGGTTGTGAAGAGAGGAGTGGATTATTTTCTTAAAACAAACAAACAAACAAAAAAGTTTCTTTGTTTTTGTTTTGGCAATTTGCTCCTTTTCATAGAACAACAGAATATTCTGGGCTATGGTTACCAATTTAATGTGACAAACTTGCAATAGGAAACTGGTGACTTCTGTATGCCCGTATAGACATCTCATTAAAAACTTATTTTTTATAACAGATGATCTACATTTTGTGATAAACAATGTTAAGGTGTACTATATCAGCGGTCCCCAACCCCCGGGCCTCAGACCGGTACCGGTCCGTGAGTCGTTTGGTACCGGGCCACGAGAGTTGAGGCTCAGGTGTGAAATGTATAGTTTTCAGGGTTTTTATTGGTTGTCAGCGTTATTTTGTTATCGTTTTTATCGTTAACTCGGTTTTCCTTGGTCTTTTCACGTGTGTTATGAATAAATCTTCTTTTTTTCAGTACCGGTACTAGTTTTATTTTGTTGTATTTATCCGTGACACCTTAAAGGCCGGTCCATGAAAATATTGTTGGGCATAAACCGGTCCGTGGCGCAAAAAAGGTTGGGGACCGCCGCCCTATATCTAACTCGTTGAAAAGGAAAGGAAATACATTAAAAGGTAGATACATTAAAACTTGTAGGTTTAATGAACTGTGACCACATTGAGATTTTCTTTAGAAGTCCATTACTATAGGTAGCTACTATCTAAAGAACTACAGGACTGACAGAGTGGCATCCCTATTCATCTGAGACAGAAGTTTTACAATATAATAATAAAAGAATGTGATTCTATGAGCTGAGATTAATGTAAGTTTTATGATTTCACTGACCCGAGGCCCTTGAAAACTACCACACATACCTTTGCAGGCAAAGGACACTAAATATTTAGGCTGTAAAAAAGCTGATTCAAAAGGACAAATCCAGTGATAAGATCTAAACCATTCAAACATATCAGTCAGTTTGATGATAATTTCTAATAATTTAAAATAATTCGGCAAAGAACCTTCGTTCTTTGAATTTCCACATATTTTCTCCCTGTTTGGACTCTTTTCATAACCAAGGATTTCGCTATTAGCTTGATAGGTTCAATGAATCTGTCAACATTTCTATTCAAGGTGTTCACAAGAACAAAAGAAAGCAAGTAATGCCTTCACTTGATACCCCCCCACCCCCACAGCAATACTTGTGCCAAGACACCCAGTCAGTGAAAGAAAATGCAGGTGACCTTGGCTAACTGTAAACAGTCAGGAATAACTCAGTTTTAATCGGACCATGTGCGACTAAATAAAGTCAGACTGTCAGTGACTGCTGAAGTGTGTGTCTGCCTATAATAAAATGAAACGTCATTGATTATTGAGTGCACGAGGCGACAGACCTGCTAATGATGCTGAATGTCAGTGTTCCATCTTAGGTTTCTTAACATAAAGCATATTGTTATTGTTAAAATTTAGTCTCTATATTCACAGATGGAAGTAAACAGAGTGTGAACACAGCACTGAGCACACAGCAGTTAAGACATCACAGTTTTTCTTGTTAAAATTTGAATACCAACCCAAATCCCGAGCACATCAAAGTTCTGTGGTTTGATCTGCCTGCAGGCCTGTGGGGATGGATCCCGAGGCACGGGAGTCTTAAAGCGGGGTTTTCCACACACACAGTCACGTACAAGTTATGTGATTAGAATTTTTAAGTCTGCTTACTTGAATGTGATAAAATGGTGTTATAGCAGGAAAGCGAGCTGGAGGACAAACAAACACTGACTCGTAAAAGCTGCAGGGGTCCTTTAAAATGCTGAGTTCTTCTCCAGCCTCACTGGCAGTCGGGCAGTTAAGCAGCACAAATATTCCACCTCTGGAGCTAGACATGATGATTACTGCTGTTGTGCACACAATACTGATGAAAGTGACATGCTACTTTGGCCTTGTTCACATAACATAGGATAGCTTCACTGACAGCAGAAGGGGTTGTAATTGTGGTCATCTTTGGATTTCTTTGTACATTTGGACTCAGTGTACTTGGAAAATGAGGGCGACAGCATGTGCTGTAAAAAAAAATGAAATAAATAAAATAAATAAAAATCCTGCCTGTCTGCTAGGCTACAAAATATTTGTAGCATTTGGCTATGTACAAAATTGACCCTGTGGCAGTCTAAAAGCTGTGAAAAACAAACTTTCTAGTGTGACACTAGTTTGCACAGCACATTTTTAATGGAAGTAATGCATCTGGGGTGCAGAATGACTCAAATTCCCAGAAATGTTTCTGTCAGTGCATTTCGGGCAGTTTGTCCAAGTAGAGTTAACTTCAAGTTAACGAGCTTACTGTGCTAACGCTTTGACGCCGTGCAGCCCCACGCACACTTAATTTCCTTTCGCTGCTCAGCTCTCACACAGTGGCTCAGCTATGCTCCAATCCCTCCATATTGTGGCCAGTCACATGCGAGGATATAGGATAATATCATTATATGAAAAACAGAGGGTGAGAGACGCGACAGTCAAGTGGAGCGTGCGTCTGTCCTCTCAGTAAGTGAGTGAGACAGTAGACAGCGGTGAGGAGGGCTGTGCGAGTGCATCGCAAAAACACATAAATATGCCTGACACCCGTAAACGAAGCAGCATCTGGCTGCAGTTTAAAGACTTTAGTCTCGTCTCGACTTTGTCTTTGTCTTGACTCGGTCTGTCTTGGTCTTGTCTTGACTACAAGTCTATTCATCAGTGGTGCAGAGGGTATGTTGATGATGAAAGCACTAGCATTAGCGCTAATCTTTTCTGCAAGGCTCCAAAAAGAAATAAATAAATAAATCCATGATTCAATTCCAGTTACATCTTTGCAGCACGGCTTCTTGTTATGGATAATGCAAAATTGTTCTGATAATCTTCAAGACATTTCCCTAAAGTTCCTACATAATCTAGGCGTTTCCAATCCAGAGGTAATGTTAGTCATTTTTTAAAAAGGTTTGTAGTGGTGTAACATACCGACAAAGGTTAGGTAGATTTAACCTATTTGTGTTGTGCTTGAGTACAAATATAGAGTAGAGCGCACCTAACAAATTGTGTACTAATTGTTACATCAATTTCATTGAGTATATTTTTAAAAGTTTGTTTTTACAGTGTAACAAGGTTCAGATAAAGGGCCTTTCACAGAGGGTTGCAATTGACAATCACAAAAGACATTATGCTCAGCAAGCTGTGATCACTCAAGTATACTAACTATATATGCGGCTTTTTTTTTCTGGAAAAAAAAAAAGACATTTCGGCAAATTTATGAGCGTGTGTGGTTTTATGTGCCTCTGCACTCATTGCCTCGGCAGTATTACAGAACAACAGTGACATTGTGGGAATTTGCATGGGCATAGCTATGTGTACACCTGAGAGTGTGTCTGTTAGGTTGTGTGTAGTTTCTGTTTCTTCCACTATCTCACCCTAAACACAATCTCACAGTGGAACGGCATTGATCAAAGGGAGGTCAGACAGGGCTATTGAACTGCCTTCAAAGACATTCTGATTAGTTAGATGGTAACAGTGCACCCATTCATCTTCCATGGCAGAACAAGGCCCACCTCAAGTACTGCAGGGCTTATACAAAACATTTGAAGTAATAGACTTGGGCAATACTGGGAGCACAGAGAGTAGGATAGTTTCATAAATTTGGAAACTTCTGTGTTAGTTCACGTCTAAAATAAAGTTTTTTGGCCATGGACAGTTTTTTTTTCTCCACCTGTGAAGGCAGAAATTTTCTGGAGAACTGTCAGCACATCTGCTATTGCATTTTCAATATGCAGCAGCAGAAAGCCAACTTCCAGTGGTCTGTAACACTCTCGGTCACTCATCTTTGTGATCGTTCCTCCGTACAGTATAGTGTACGTCACAGAGAGGCAGTTGCACAGAATTGCACAAAATAAACAGCATCAGTATTCTGTTGAAGTGAAATTGTAACAATGGTGAGTAACATTTGATCAAATTAAAACATCATAATAACGCAGTCTTCTGGCTGACTCAGTCAATTAGCACCTTTCAATTGGGCATTTGATTGCACAGCACAATGCAAAACAGAGTCAGAGTCAAAATGCAAATTTTGACTTTGTAAGCATTTTGCTATTTACTGGATGATATTTCAAATCAAAATTATTATTATCAGTCATATTAGGTATGACACACACTGTGTCATACTCTCCTCCTCCTGACCCCCTCCAGGTACACTGTAAGAATAAACACAATATGAACAAATACAATACGTTTCATCCATTATCGGAGGAGAGTAGGGCACAAAAAGGATTTTCTGACTAGAGTTGTAAACTAGGTGGCCTAAACTGCCACAAACACTTTAATAGAAACATTATCTGAAAATGCAAATGGCAATGACAACACTGACATAAACAGGATTTTCTGATGAGTCTGCCTGTGTAAGTGTGTGCCCAAGCAGTCGTCTGAACTCAAGATTCCCAGCCAGTCAGACCACTTGTGGGGAGCCTAAATTGATCACAATCAAGCAGGGGTACTTGGTGTCTTCTTCGCTCACCAAGGATATCAATGAAGGTCATTGACAAACCTCACCTGAAGACAAATCACTAAAAAATACGTGACTAACACCACCGGCATTAAACTTGTCCTCAAAGTTTAAATGGTTTTGCACACAGGCATCCGTTTCAGTGCAGGCAAATGTTGCATGGGTGACTGCATGTATGGCAAATCCATTCCAATGCGTTTGTCTAGTCCATGACAAGGAAATAAATTGAAATGTCAACAAGTTTAATGAATGCTTACAGTGAGCCAACATTGGGAGGTGCTGTGCAGAATTTCCATGTCTGGTATTCTTGGCAATAAAACCGAACTGCATGGCTCATTTTTGATGTTTGATTAAGATTGTTCAATGTTTTCCACTGATAAAATACACACCTCCTTGCACTGTAATTTTCCCCATCAACTATATCTGACAAGCAGATAGGAGACAGCAATACGCTCACATACTTGTTGATTCAAACAGACAAGTGGATGTTTGTGCTATAAGTCTCTGGATCGAAATTCAAAGACTCCGCATGGCACTCTTGTCTAGTATATGATTCTTCCTATTTAAAACCAGTTGATTTATATCAATCATTGCTTTTGTCCTCTGCCCATGCCTGACCCACTCTTACCTGTCTATGATTGCACACATGTCCAGGCTGACATTCTCAAAAGCTCCCACAGTGCCTTTCTCCACAGCATGTAGATCAGCAGGTTGGTCATCAACTAAGACTGCTTGCATGCAGCCTTGAAACGAACGCTGGGTTGGTGGAAACAGTGTTTGCAGAAAATAACCTGGAACCCATACAAGAAACAAACAAAAGAAAAGAAAGTAAAACATTGTTACATTAAAAAATGGCAATATTCTGCTGACAATTACAGATAGTTGGAAGTGGAAAAAATGCTGAAACTATTTTTGAGAAGGAACAGAAACAAAGGGATGCATAAAAGCTTGTTTTAATAGTGAAATGAAAGAAGTGGGAGATTGAAAGAATCCTATTATGCTCTTCCTGCGATCTCAAGATTTAAAACACACCATGAAAAGAAGACCTTGTGAGAACGCAGACATCAAACAAAACAGTGACATTATCCTTGATGAGCAACAACACACCTGGCCAGTGAATGGTTATTGTCCCCTTTTTTAAAGCCATGAACCTTCATCACTTGTCTTGTTTTAGAGCTTATCCGCAAGGCCCATTAGACTTAATGCTGGTGCTAAGACTGCAGTAGGCTAGAGGACATACAGATTTTACTCTATACTGTACGTTTATGAGGTACAGGAGTCAATGGCCCGTCCAGAGGTTTCACTGGGCCTTGACTGAAGAGGGGACAAGGCTAGGACAAAACTATACACACAATATTATTCCTGTGTGTATTTTTTGAACATTCTTTATCTTTTACAAAACTTCACTGATATATGACAGGTTTACATGTACTCTACATGCATGTCTTCTACATGTTTAAATCTGCCTTCGTGCTTTGTGTATAACAGTTGCACAGCATACCGTATGCGAGTGTAAATCTACAGAGCACAGGCAGTCCAACAGCACACGGGTCACTCATAAAACACAACCGCTCAATGACATCTCCATCATCGTGATGATATAAGCTGTCACACTCTCCAGCATGCCTATCGGCTTCAAGGCCAAAGCATCAAAGAGACTTATTATACAAGGCGTGTGCACTGGGTGTGTGTGTGTGTGTGTGTGTATACATCGACATAATTGTAGTTTATGTCCCTGACACACAACATATAAAACAGTAGAAAGTAAACAGTATGTATAAGGGTATGTGTGTGTACGTTTGCTGGATTCATCCTGTTCTTCACATCTTTTGATTTTCATCTCCTCCTCCCAAAAAGTTTCTCCTGTCATCCTTGCCATCTGTCTCTTTTCCTGCCACACCTGCCTGGTGTTTTGTTTTTTTTTCCAGGGAGAAACACAGAGAGAGAGAAAGACAGAGAGGGAGACAGAAAAGGAAGAGAAGATGGGAAACAGAGCAGACTGCAGCTGGCTGGCAGCACTTTGTGTCCTGTGGATAGCTTATAAATGCAAAGGAAATCCAGCTATCCTGACAGTTTGGCAGAATGAGTGGCACCATGCATGAAGCTATGGGTGGATGTATGTATGTTGCTCGGCCATGAAAGCCAGCGGGAGGTTTGTTTCTCTGCTTCTCTTTTCAAGCCACCAACTGGGTGTTTTTTGAAATTAAAATTCAACACTATATCCAATTAGTTGTTATATATATATATATATCCATCCATCCATTCCATCCATCCATTCGCTTCCGCTTATCCTTTTCAGGGTCGCGGGGGGCGCTGGAGCCTATCCCAGCTGTCATAGGGCGAGAGGCGGGGTACACCCTGGACAGGTCGCCAGTCTGTCGCAGGGCCAACACACAGGGACAGACAACCATTCGCGCTCACATTCACTCACACATTCACACCTAATGGCAATTTGGATTTTCCAATTAACCTATCCCCACAAGCTGCATGTCTTTGGACATATATATATATATATATATATATATATATATATATATATTAGTAGTAGTTATTAGGTGTCACTTTATAATTTACTCTTTTGATGCAAAAATACTTTAAGAGCAATAACTGAAATGCACCTGTATTTCTACTAAAACCGGCATGCTTCAGGCGACAGCTGACTTTGGATTAAAAGTTAATCATCAATCAGCAAACAAAAGCAAAAATCTGATATCTAGAAAAAGCTAAATGAATCCAAACATCTGCAAATCACTATTTAAAAGACAGGTGATCATTTATCTATATGAATTAGAGCTATAAATACTCCTTTTACCATATTGCATATTAAATGATTAATAGATGGATAAATAAGACTCAGAGAGTATGTAGATTTTGCAGTAGCAGAGTTTTAAATAGATTTAAAGCACAGCCTTTTATTTTATGATTACTCTAAAGCAATGACCAGACATAACCAATGTTAATATATAGTTACAATTCTGTTTTAGTCTGCCTCCCTGGGAACATTTTTATTTCCCCAAGAAGCTTCAAGAAAATAAATTTTTTATGATTTTAAAATATGTATCACTGTATGAATGTAATGCAGCTATACTCACACAAAGTTCAAGATTCAGACCGCTGTTAGTAGAAAGTCCAACAAAGACAAAACAATTGCTGGAAGCAAAGCAAATGCATCACCATACCTCAATCGATCTTCTAATCTAAATTCTAGATAAGAATAAGCAGTACTTATTTCTCCCTGATTTCAATGTCATTCTTCGCTTTAATTTGCAGTATTACTACAAACAGAAGGACTCTGTTTCTTATAACCGTTCAGAATGTGGAACAACAGCAATAACCCCCTGCAGTCTTGTTGGCACACTATCACAACCCCCCTGTTGGGCCTAAAGAGCTCGTCTTACAATACACACTGGAAAGGCCAGCACCAGCTTTCTTCTACCTGTGCATGGCTGGCTCCCAGGCTATGTTTCCAAATCCCATTACATTTAGAGGTATGTGTCTGCTTCAGGAGGAGGTAGGTTGGAAATCTGCCAATATGCTCAGAGGTAAATTATTAAACAAATATTCCAAGGATGTAACTGTAGAATATATTCAGAAGAGACAAGAACTATTGCCAAACACAATATGTAATTTCACACAAAACCAAGAATGCACTCCAGGAAAGGAAAGTGCTTATCTGCTGACCACCTGCTGCAGTTTGTCCCTCAGCAATTTACCCTAAGTGTCCAAAAAGTCCTCAGAGCACTCTCAAACAAACATAACTCGCATTCATATCAAACAAAACTCATGTCAATAAAATCATTTGGCACCTTAGCTGATATGCACGTAAACAGAACTGTTTGCACTTACACAAAATGACACAAGATGCACATACAGCACGTGGACTGCACTTTGATAAATGTGGTTGCCAGAGTGTCATGTCTTATTCATCACAAGCCTTAGGATGTAAAGGTAGGATGTAAAAGGAACGGCATGCAAGACGCATGGCTGAAAATGTGCTATTCATTACAAGTTACAGCAAGAACTTAAGATACTAAAATGACCAAAAGAAAGCACTGGAGGACTACAATGCTGTGTTTCAAGAAGGTCAAAAAATATACTGTGTCATAGTGTACAGTCTATGTGTAGTAATGGGAAAGCAACTGTAGGACTTTTGTCAGGATGAGTCATTTATTCACAAATAGAAAATGTGAAAGAAGCCATTCTATCATTTCCAAAATGATGAAAAGAAGCAATGAGCTATGAAAAGCTGTGACAATATTTGGAACCACTCGGTATTATCAAATGTATAAGAAAGTCAAGATTTCAACACTACAATAGGAAACACTACATACTCCTTTCCGCCCCCACCTACAGACAGTTATCAAATGCTAGAAAGCTTCAGAGTGGAACGTCCCATAATTGACTGCTCTCTCATTAGTGTATCAATTTTTTTCCCCTCTTCCTGAATAGAAAATATGACTTGTCTCCGTGTATGTGCACTTATGTGTGATTGTGTGTGTCTCCCTGTCGTGCCTCTTGAGAAATTCAATTTATGGATGTCTTCTGCCAGTCACTTACTAATTTCTCTAAGCGTAGCGTCATGAGTGAAAAACTACTCTCCGTAAAATGGGCTTTGGGTTCAGGAGACTGCTTCTAAAAGCAGGTGCTCAATGGACAGAGGAGTGGAGATGAGAGGAGCAGGAGAGGAGTCCAGCGGGAGGCAAAGGAAAGGGTTAAAGCAAATGAAATAATGAGAACAATGAAGACATAAGGTAGGGAGGAAATTTGAAGGAGCAAAACAGAAAGAAACCTGAAAAGAATAGAATGAAGAAAGAGGGAAGAGTAAAGGGCACGTTCAAAGTCTCAAAGCCTAGGTCTTTCTTGCCATTGACATCCTCAGTATAATATCTTATAACCTTGCAACCTTGGGAGAGGTTCCAAGTGAATTTTAATGGCACAGAAATTAAATGGCAGGGCTATTACATCACAAGGAAAAATGTTGAATGGCTGCAGAACTCAGAGATTTGCACTGTCAATTATTACATAATTTCAGAGGAAGCAAAGCAGTCTTATTTTATCTGTTATTAACTGACACGCAAAAACTGCTCATTGTAGAAAATATATATCAAAAAAAGGAAATAAGGAAGAATATTCAATAAAGGGAAATATTATATACTCAATTTGCATAGCCTTTAAATATCTTGGGAATGGTTCTTCATTTGCATAATGTCCCATCATAGTCAAAATCAAATCAAATAAAAATGCATTAAAAGTTACCACTGATTTAAACTGGGTAATTTATTTATTTAATAAAAGCATGAATTAGCAAATATTTCATGTCAATATGCATGCCTTCATATAACATATGAATAACATTAATTTTAATGTTAAAAGCATTGAAAGACTGTGTTATACAAAAGAAAAAAAAACAGTCTTGTTCATATAAGCCAATTCTACACGCACACACACACACACACACACACACACACACACACACACACACACACACACTTTGCTGGGATTTGATTAAATACAGATTGACATTTATATGCCGTATTTGTGTGTGTGTGTGTGTGTGTGTGTGTGTGTGTGTCTAAGTAAAGCATGTAAAACGTGTTCTCAGACTTAGTGTTAGTCATACTGTATGTATATCCTTACTTATTAGTGTGACAGTCACGCCTCAATAAAACCCTAATTGGTGCTAATGTGCTTTAATGTAGCAGTTGTGGCAGAAATAAAAATATAATTGAAGATTATAGAAGGAGGCAGATAGTCACACCCACTTTCCTCTAACTCCCTAGCAAAGTTAGGGTGCTATGCTATCAAAGTGAATGGAATAGTTACTCTAGACCAGTGGAGTCCAAATCCAGGCCTCGAGGACCAGTGTCCTGCAGGTTTTAGATGTGTCCTTGATCCATCACAGCTGATTCAAATGGCTAAATTCCCTCCTCAACATGTCTTGAAGATCTCCAGAGAACTGGTAACTAATCATTTGATTCAGGTGTGTAGACCCAGGGTGAGATCTAAAACCTGGAGGCCTGGAGTTGGGCAAGCCTGCTCTAGACTGACATTTCCTATTTTGCTCATTTATTTTTCATGGAAACCAAACGCTCGTGACTTAGAACAAAATCCAAGAAAGAGATGACACATCATTGTGTATATATATATATATATATATATATATATATATATATATATACACATACATACATACATACATACATACATATATATTTAAACTTTTTAAACTAAAAAACAACTTTGTTATTGTTTGTTATTAAATCCCTATTCAAAAGTGTTGAGTCAAAGATGGGGTTGACAACAAAGAACAGCACAGAAACAACATAAAACCAAGAGCATACGATATATCTCTGCTATTACATAGTCGTATGGTACTTGTTTACGAAATAGGGTTCAGTTGGTGGTCTCTGGTCTACAACTGTTGCCAGCGGAAGCACAGCAGATTGATGCCTTACAGCCATGTGATTTGAAGCAGATGGCTACCTGGATGGATGCACCTACATAAATTACTCTCAGCAATTAACTCAAGCCTTGTCCTGTATATAAAAAACAGGGATTGTTCATAATACTGTGAGGTTTCTGCTAATTGTGGCTCACTGATAGAACAGTCTCAGTCACAGTGAAAGTGCTGATGGAATACTGTTAGAGAGCTTTAGGACAGCTTAATGGGCTTGGCCTCTTTGACTCATCAAGCCGAGCGATCAGAGAGAGTAATTGAGGGCAAGCCAAAGGCTAAACTATCTTTTGTACATTCACTATATTATTCTGTTACCGCTGAGATGGAAATTAGCCTCTGAATGTGATGAGCGGGATGGTTTGAATACATGTGCTAGATATTTTGTCCGAGCTAACGTAGTTCTGTGTGTATGTAGGAGACACCCATCTTTTCATGTGAGTTACAGACTTGCGTACTAACTTAACCGACACACATAGGATTTTAGGCTTCCTTTGATAACAAGGAGGCAAGATATTGAATGAAAGATGGAAATTGCCATTAAAATTCACACACTGCTCCACATGGAATTTCTCTGTTGCTACAGTATTTAAATATACCAAACCCAATCACAGAAAAATGAAGAGAAAATGAAAATAACCCTAAGAGCTAAACACAAGCTGCATCAGTGCACACTGTTTTCCATGAAACAGCTCCTAAAAGTTTTTCCCTAGCCACTAAAGCGCTGGCCTAAATATCATTTTGTAGTTCTTTCCATAGTAACAATCAACAGTTTTGTATCCCCTGCAGCCTTCAAACTTGTGTTTACCACCAGGCTCCCTGCTCCTCAGCATTCATTATGTCATGTAAAATTAACGAGAAAAACCCCAGTCACAGTTCCTGCCAATTCAGCGCACTACCTCCATCAAAGGGGAGAAACTACTGAAAAACATTGCTGTTTTTCTCAGTTGCTGCAATGTGTATTTAGTGTTTATATGTGATTACATATGTATGTGTTTATATGCAAGTGGAACGCAAAGTGGTGTAGAATACATACTACAATGCACTGTACATAGTTTTTATGTATCACCTATGGTGCAGTATTTTGCTCTTTTTAATTAATCTTTTCCAAATAAAAATCTATGCTGAGAATATTTTGCAAATTTATTGGAAGAAAGAATATGACTGACATTCAGACCCAGAGACTGAAATACCCAAACTTGAAATTTAGCATAGGTTAGTTCAGTTTCTAGGTATTTCTCTTGCTCATCTTTGCAATGTGGTAAATTTAACTGACTTGATGATCTGGGAATCATAAGCCTGGTGACAGGGAATACTGTTGCAAAGCCACAAGGTCTGACACTACCTGCACACGTCAAAGGGGAGGATCAGGTCAATGCACAAATCTAGGATTGGAACAACTGGGAGTCTTCCTGGAGCTGGCTGTCTGGCCAAACTAAGCAACTGCCAGAAAAGGGCCTAGGTACATACTGCTAACAAGAACCAGATAGTTCTTTTCTAAATGTCACACCTAAGGGAGATAGTAGAGTTGATGTTTTCTGTATGGACTAGTTGGGCTTCAGGGAATGGTTAACAGCTAAAATACAGACATATTCTTTAAGAAAGCTTTTTCCAAAGCACTCAGGATTGAATCAAAGTTTCACCTTTCAACTGGACATGACCATAAGCATATAGCCCCCCCTCAAAAAACAAACTGGAGTGGCAACTCTGTGAATGTCTTTAAGTGGTCCAACGACAACCCTGCTGTGAACTCAGTGAAATATCTCTGGAGAGACCTAAAAATGAACACTGACCATCTGCATCAAAACTGACAGATCTTAGGAGGATCTGCAGACAAGAATGGCAGAAAATCTCCAAATCCGTGTGCAAAGGTTCTTGTGTCATACCCAATAAAATCCAAGAGTGCAAAAACTGCCAAATGTGCCTCAACTCAAGTACCATAGGTTACTCTTACTGCCTTACTCTTTAATGTGCTAACCTTTTTTATTTACCTTATAAAACCTTCTTTCTGTATTTTGCCATTCCTGCCTGTCACTCTGTTGTACTATTTCTTCTCTTCTTTTTTGGATTCCTTCATCTAACTGTCTCCTCTGCCCTCTTCATGGAGTAAAGACATTGCGGAGATCCTCTCCTCTCAGCCACTATTGATTCACAACTCAGTTTACTGAAATCAATAAATCACCAATTGCATCAAGTGGAGACTAGAGGGTGAGAAGGAAAAGGAGAGAGGAGATATAAAAGACAGACAAAGACTAAAGAGAGAGAGAGAAAGTTGGGATATCAATAATGAAAAATGAAGAATTAAATTCAATGATTCTGCAACAGCCTAGATTGACAGAAGACCTTCAGAATCCTTCAAAGATGTAACAGACTAAAAATCCATTAGCCCATCAAGGTCTCACAGACTCTGATTTCATATATATAAAAAAAGTAGTAAAAAAGGAGTCATCATGGACTTGGGGATTTACTCAAACCAGCTAAGAGTACATTAAAATAGACAACAGAATAAAAGTACTTGGGCTGTGTTTTTGTCGGCTGCTCTGATCCTTATTGACTGGCCTGGGGAAATGATTTTGCTCGATGAAGGAGATTGTGCTCAGATAGAGAGCGGTGGGGGTGGGGGAGGCATGATGGAGCTATCAGAGCTGGACTATCTCTCTAAGTTACTGTAATTTCATACAGGTGCCCACACATACACACACACCCACACACACACGCACACAAGTACACTTAGATACGGACCATCTTCCAACAGACAGACAGAGGTGTCTGGCATCATTAACCTGGCGTCTTCCTAATTCTGACAGATTGAGGCTGCTGCTTGTGTTATCGCTCTTTCTATCTCTCTGTGAGTGTCTGTTTGTTATAGTTTGTGTCCCCTATATATATGGTGATGTTGCTGTGCCTGGGCTCTTGCTAAGTGAGCAACTTTCAGTTAAACTTTGCCTGCCGGAAAATAAATTTGATCATTTTTGCCTTAACACACACATGTACAAATATGGGTGATTTAGAAATATTGATTTAGATTGAAGAACTATCTGCAAATAACCACAAAACCAACACAAGTTCTATATGAACAGCATAGATGTCTCAAATCCTAGCTGTAAAATGTGAAAAATAATCATGCAACACACCTCCTCAAACATAGGGAGCATGTGATGGAGTACACACATCCACACTGTAGAGAAATGTGATGGAAATGAATGATGTTGGTACTAAAGGGTGTCTCGTTCTCATTAGAAATGTGGTGTTGGTGCTGGGTAGACCCTTACCTCCGAGGTGATAGGTTCCTCCCGTGGTGATGCTGAGAGGTGAGACGGAGCGCACAGCAGACACCTCCTCGCCGTCTATCGTCAACATGGCAAAGTTCTCCTTGGCAACCAAACGTATTGCATGCCACTGGCCATCATTGAGGCCCGAGCCTGGAAAAAAGCAATAAGGCAAAAGCATTTGTGTAAATCCCTGGATGTAATAATAAAACTTGCTGAGAAAAATAAAAATAAAAAAACAATAAAAAAAAAAAAAAGGCCCACCACACAAAACTCAATACTGGTACTTTTTACCCCCATAGGTCCAAGTTATTTCTTTTAATAGGAGAATATAGAAGAATATGTAAGGCCCTGACTGGGATTTGTCAATAAGACAATTGGCTGGGTGAGAGGTGTGTGGGTGATTCATTCTGTTATGTGTGGCTATCCCTCTCTGTTTACCTTCTACTTTTATATTCAGCATATGTTTTTCTCCACAACAATGGCACTCCTGTGTGCCTGCAGAATGCAATTCCAACAGAGTTCAGTGCTATTGAGAATCATCTTCCTGCCTCTATTTCGGCTTTCCCTCACTTATGTGCACAGTCACATATGCAAGTCCGTGCTGCTCGATTCTTCTCCCCTTCTCTTTTGTTCTCTCACTCCCTCTTTCTCCTGGCTCCCTTTTGTAGTCTCAAAGCCCGTGTGACTCAACTCCATTAAGTCTCACAGAACCCTGTTTGCTGAGTATCCAAATGCATGTGTGTGTGCGTTCTTTATGTGCCTGCAACTTTGAGTACTTTTTGAAAGTGCACGAGGCTCTAATGTGTTGCTCTGTCTGCATATGTGTGTGTTTGGTGCATGCAAGTTTCGTGCCCTCCTTTCTTCTCCCTTCTCTTGTAGCTGTGCTCCATTAAATATGAGTGATGTTTTGGAAAGGGACATTACTACTGGAGCTGAGAGAGAAGCCAGCTTCCTTTCATTGCCCTCTCCTCTATACATCACCTCTTACTGACACCAATCTCTATTCATCCTTTCCTCCTCACCTCGATCGCTATCCCAGATTCCTCTATCTCGCCGTCTTTATTTCCCTTCCTCTGTTTCTGCATTTAAAATTTCCTCTCTTTTTCTTTCTCTCTTCTCTATTCTTCTCTACTTCTCTAAGTTTGCGGCCATCTGCTGCAGTGTCTTTCTTTTTCAATTGGGCTTAGCACACTGCCTCACTGATTGTAATACATCGATACCTGTTGAGGACACTGTAGCGAAGTTCAAGGTACGGTCATGTGTAAATCAGTCTTGGCAGAGCACGCCTACTCATGGATCTGCATGCACGTCAATACACACACTTTCGCATAGACGGTGGGCAAGCTTATGTCGGTGTGTTTGTATTTTTGTGTGGCGGCCTCTGTGTGAGTCACCGCTGTCTGCAAGATGCACTCTCACATTGTTTACTTCTTCCCAGAATGCACTTGAAGACCCTTGCTTTCATATCAGCAGGGAGTCTGCACTAATTAATCTTCATCAGCAGGGTGGCCATGTGTGCCTGTGCTTGTATGCCTGTGTGCGATCGAGGCTGTGACCAAAGAAATTAAGGGCCAAGATGGTCACTTGCTGAGAGTTGTGACCACAGCAGCCACGCTCAGGGAAACGTGGTTGGGCATGCAAAAATACACACTCGCATACACGGGACATGGTACCCCTTAAAATCGTAAAACCCTTTTTTAAAAACTAGCTCTAGCAGGGAGAAAAATATAATAATAAAAAATGATACTGTTAACAACGCTTTTTTGTCAAGAGGCCATGATCCCAAAACTAATAACACAAAATCTAGAGGACAGTGTCTACGTTGTCCGAGTGATAACCACAAAAAAGTTACTTCTGGCAGAAAGCGACCTTGATAACCTCCTTCAGTGACAATCACATTTCTGCCTGTATATTGGTTTGATGTAATCACTACCAAGCTCCATCCTGTCCCACTCTCTATAACCTCTTGAATGTAATGGAAAATAGATACTGTATAACCTTGTGTTCCCTCATCTGTTTTACATCACCTGCAATAGCTTTGAATGATGAGCTTATCAGTGATGGCGATGTAACTGAACCTTCACACTCATGCACAAACAGACAAGTGCCTGCTGAAACCCTCATGCTCAAATATGCGATCCGTGTTCTCTCTCTCTCTCTGTCTCTCTTTCGCTGTCAAAAGCACCAAATACAGTGGCTTGCAAAAGTATTCGCCCCCCTTGAACATTTTGTTACATTACAGCCACAAACATGAATCAATTTTATTGGAATTCCACGTGAAAGACCAATACAAAGTGGTGTACACGTGAGAAATGGAAAGAAAATCATACATGATTCCAAACATTTTTTACAAATAAATAACTGCAAAGCGGGGTGTGCGTAATTATTCAGCCCCCTGAATCAATACTACCACCTTTTGCTGCAATTACATTACAAAAAAGAAGATTTATTCATAATACATGTGAAAAGACCCAGGAAAACAGAGTTAACGATAAAAACGATAACAAAATAACGCTGAAAACCAATAAAAACCCTGAAAACCACACATTTCACACCTGAGCCTCAACTCTCGCGGCCCGGTACCAAACGACTCACGGACCGGTACCGGTCCGAGGCCCAGGGGTTGGGGACCGCTGTTTTAGGGTATGTCTCTACCAGCTTTGCACATCTAGAGACTGAAATCCTTGCCCATTCTTCTTTGCAAAACAGCTCCAGCTCAGTCAGATTAGATGGACAGCGTTTGTGAACAGCAGGTTTCAGATCTTGCCACGGATTCTCGATTGGATTTAGATCTGGACTTTGACTGGGCCATTCTATCACATGGATATGTTTTGTTTTAAACCATTCCATTGTTGCCCTGGATTTATGTTTAGGGTCGTTGTCCTGCAGGAAGGTGAACCTCCGCCCCAGTCTTTTGCAGACTCGAAGAGGTTTTCTTCCAAGATTGCCTTGTATTTGTCTCCAGCCATCTTCCCATCAACTCTGACCAGCTTCCCTGTCCCTGCTGAAGAGAAGCACCCCCAGAGCATGATGCTGCCACCACCATATTTGACCGTGGGGATGGTGTGTTCAGAGTGATGTGCAATGTTAGTTTTCCGCCACACATAGCGTTTTGCATTTTAGCCAAAAAGTTCCATTTTGGTCTCATCTGACCAGAGCACCTTCTTCCACATGTTTGCTGTGTCCCCCACATGGCTCGTGGCAAACTGCAAACGGGACTTCTTATGGTTTTCTGTTAACAATGGCTTTCTTCTTGCCACTCTTCCATAAAGGCCAACTTTGTGCAGTGCACGACTAATAGTTGTCCTATGGACAGATTCCCCCACCTGAGCTGTAGATCTCTGCAGCTCATCCAGAGTCACCATGGGCCTCTTGGCTGCATTTCTGATCAGCGCTCTCCTTGTTCGGCCTGTGAGTTTAGGTGGACGGCCTTGTCTTGGTAGGTTTACAGTTGTGCCATACTCCTTCCATTTCTCAATGATCGCTTGAACAGTGCTCCGTGGGATGTTCAAGACTTGGGAAATCTTTTTGTAGCCTAAGCCTGCTTTAAATTTCTCAATAACTTTGTCCCTGACCTGTCTGGTGTGTTCTTTGGACTTCATGGTGTTGTTGCTCCCAATATTCTCTTAGACAACCTCTGAGGCCGTCACAGAGCAGCTGTATTTGTACTGGCATTAGATTACACACAGGTGCACTCTATTTAGTCATTAGCACTCATCAGGCAATGTCTATGGGCAACTGACTGCACTCAGACCAAAGGGGGCTGAATAATTACACACACCCCACTTTGCAGTTATTTATTTGTAAAAAATGTTTGGAATCATGTATGATTTTCGTTCCACTTCTCACGTGTACACCACTTTGTATTGGTCTTTCACGTGGAATTCCTATAAAATTGATTCAAGTTTGTGGCTGTAATGTGACAAAATGTGGGAAGATTCAAGGGGGCCGAATACTTTTGCAAGCCACCATACACTGGCAAAAATCATGCACATACCAGCTGTCTGTCACAGATTTTAAAAAAAAAAGAGTGAAAAAGATGAAGGAGGAGGAGAATTAGTCAGATTAAACCTGATAAAGTTGTGGTTTTCTTTGTTGTCATTCAAATGCAGGGTCTGATAACAAAGTGACAAGCTGACCAGCTACTTTGCTTGGTTTGAAATTCATGTTATATTGAATCCTATCTTTGAATACTTAGTAAATAAATGCAACTGTGGCAAAAATATCATCCAAACAGTAAATAAAATCACTACACAAAAGTGATGATTTCATGCTGTGAAACAGTGAACTTGATTGGATTGAGGTTTTGACATCATTATCATCATATCTCTAGCAGCTTTACCTTGTAAGTATCTGTTGGGAACCAACTTTTAAGGTCATGCAAAATAAATCCAACATTTTAGTTTTCATTTCCATCTGAGGAAATCTAACATTCATTATTCATGTCAACAATTGAATTAATTCAGTGCACATCTTAAAGGTGTGTGTACTTTGTAACCACTGACCATCTGCATAGACAAGACACCATCTGTATAAATACGATAAACAATGTTCATGAGAAACCGTTTAATTAATGTTCTGCAATATTAGTTTGGGGTCATTCCCCCCAAAAAAACAGAGGTAAATAAGTCATGAAAGAATGAATAAGCATGTATAAACAGCTTTTCGACATTGCATCATGTCCATAGATTTGCAGTGGTGGGCTTATGCAGTCATGAAGACTGAAGATGAAGAAGATCTGTGCTGAACACAGATGAAGTGCAAGACTAGCAACGAGTCCTCGGATGAACTGAGAGCACCGAGGGACATGTTGGTAGAGTCATGGGTAGAGCTGAGGAATACGAAACTGAATCCCAAGCCCACAGTAAAAAAGTGGTTGTTGTTATTATTCAAGTCTTTGTTATTATTATTTAAATTTGCCTCAATTTAGCCAATGAAATGCCAGAAAATACTGAGGTGTCTATTATGTCTCTTTAAAGTCAAAGCTGACTTTTTAATAGTTTGAAGCGCAGATATTTACAACAGGAAGTGTGAGATATTCAAGGTGAATTTTAGGCAATTTTCCTAAACATAACCTAAATGATAAGCAAAACTGTTGCACATATATTCTCTATTAAATGGCTAATTGTTGCTCTTACTTGTCTGTTTCTGCTATAAATTAGCCTGTGTTAATTTAATGCATGCAATGTCAGCAAATGGAACTCCATCATTATCTAAATTTAAATAGCAGTAATTTAAATACTGATCCATTAAACCTAACAAAAGTCATTACTGTAAGAAAACAACTTACTTTCTGCAAATTACTCTCAATTCAAAAACATTTCAGAAATTTCCACCAACAAACAAAGCCTGGTGCAGCTTACTGCTCATGCTTTTCACTGAAAACCTCATCCTCTATGATGTTTCAAGATGAGCACCAGACTGACAGCCACAGAAAACAAAGTGACAGCAATTACAGCAAAGCTTCAAGCGCCTGAGACTGAACAGAAGAAAATGGTGGAGGAGGCTAAGAGACTGATTTCAGGTATGAAAATCACAGACTTGGTAATTTTAGAAAATCTTGAAAGAACTGTAGATAAAATATTAGCTTTCATGTTGCTACTATAACCTGCAGAACTGGCAGTCCTCAGTTCAAAAAGTGACAACCAGTGACGACGTGGTGCAGGAGCAGAAGGAGAAGGAGATGACAGCTCTGAGTGAAGACCTGGAGAGAAGACTGAACTGCAGCTCACCAGTAACAAAGGATAAAATATAGATGACGAATGCAAGTATTTTGATAAGACACCAGAAGACATACATAGCTGCACCTCTACTTCCAAACAATAATAATCTAAATATAGAACTACCTGAAAATTTTATTTACACTTCCAGAAAAATAACCACCTTAGCAAAGTGTTTCCATTGTGTGTTTACATCTCGAAGCTTGCTTTCTGTGTTTGTAAGGCCTCTTCAAGAAAGACTGGCCTATTAGTTTTTTTAGGCACCATCTTTTCAAGAATCTGCAAGGCTATAATGCATCATGTGACCCTTATAACTGACTAGCCTGAACTTTCCAGTTTTCTACTGCTGCAGGTATCTTCAGGGCACCTTTAAAGTAAGTCTACTGTTTCAAGAATACACCACTGCCTACAACACCAATAACGGGGATGGCACTTCAAGCCTCTTGAACTTCTTTAGTGGTTTCTGACATTTCCCTCATTTGTTTGTGAAATTCTATATTCATTTTAAGTGTTTTAAAATATATATTTATACTTTCCCACAGAGGCTGAGGAGTGTGATCCCCCTATAGTTGGAACATACCCTCTGACTATAGTGGGATCCCACTGGTCTATTGCTGTTGTTCCTAAATTCCAATTTGCAGTAAAATTACTTTCAGTTGCCAGTTGTTGCAACCATGGGATCTTATTACAGTATCACACACAAATCCAGTGAACTCTTTAGAAGGACTCATTCTTTTACTAATGTTTGTACCGGAAGACTGCATGGCCAGGTGTTTGATACACCTGCTGCAATGGGATAGAAGATTAAATGGTGTGGCCCCATAGTCTATGTATGTGTGGTTGAACTAACACTGTAGTAAAACTATATACTGACTATGTGTTTGGGCTTTTATGTTTTTTTAAATTGTATACCAAACATATTTAATGCCAAAGCTATGAACTTCTTTTGCATTTTCTCCACACAGATTCAAATGTATTCATACAAGTGCAGACACGAATATGTAAATACACTAACTTAAATCTTTTAATAAACGGAGCTTAAGATTCTGAACTGTCTTTTAACTTTTCAAAGCCAAGTCCTGTTATCTTCTACTGATCATGATCAGAGATGGGCGTTACTGTAATCCGATTACTTTTTTCAAGTAACGAGTAAAGTAAGGGATTCCTATTGCAAAAACGGTAATTAGATCACTGTTACTTTCCCGTAGGAACGCTGCGTTACTGCGTTACTAAAACCATGTTTTTTTTGCGAGAATGTCTCATGACAGTGACGTAAGCAAGTGCGACGTTAGTGACAACAGCTGTGTGCAGATCAACAATGGATAATATATCGAGTGCGGGCGAGAGTATGAGGTGCAGCGTTTAAAACGTGGAATTACTGACCTTACTTTGAGTTTGATTCAATAAAAAGTGACAAAAACATTAGTGTCCATTGTGCGTGGGATGAAAACTTCTTTTTACAGTGAAGAAAAACCCCTAAACTTCCGAGCAAGCACCGAGTGCGCTATGATGTAATGGGAAACTCACAGAGAAACTCGCGGATTCTTCAACTGACCGCTGCGGCACACCTGCACCAGGGTAAACCTCCGCCTCCTGCTGTACAGGTGAAAATAGAGCAACAGGACCGCTAGTCTTTGATGTTATTTATTTTCTGCTGTGTTTTACTTGCATCTATTTGAAAGAGTGAGTGTAAACACACACAAAAAAAATATTTTATGTGCAAGAATGTGCAGAAAATAGGTTTAAATATTAAACAAATTTCTTCCAGTCAGAGAATGTTGCATATAATAAAATTTTTGCTTGATGCATAAAGTTAAAAGATTAAAACTAATAAAACAAGTTTTAAAAAGAGACTTTTCCATTTGATTACATTTTGTATTATGGATTATGTAGAAAAAGTAGAATTGGGCTGAAAGATCTATCGCTTTATCACCTATTCAGGTTGTAAATCGTGTTGTTAAAAAGTAACTAAGTAACTAAGTAATTAATTACATATGAAAATAAGTAATCAGTAAAGTTACTTTTTTGGGGAAGTAATCAGTAATTTGTTACTGATTACTTTTTTCAAGTAACTTGACCAACACTGATCATGATTGACTAAAACTGTTTCTCTTCGTTAACATAATACATTTTTTGTTTGACAACACTCAATAGATTGACCAATACTCAGCAAAAATCTAAGAAAAAGACAAACAACTGCACACAATACAAGTCCAATGAATCAACGCTGTGCCAAGTTCTGCAAGAAGACCCAAAATGTCACCATCAGATGAGAGGAAATTGGTCAGGGTGTTTACGATGCAATAAATAGAAGAAGTTAAAGAATTGAAAACAAGCAAGGAGGAAGGGTGGGGCACGTAAACGAGAATGAACAGCTTGCAGAACTGGGGGAACCTATATAGATGACAACCGGAAGGAGCGTGTTTGGACGCGTGGTCCCGCTCCTGAAATTCCTATACATAATCTCCAATTAATAACCCTGTGCAGAAGTTATTGTTGGCTGCTAAAGATGACAGCTGTGGACAAGAGTCACTGTACCTTGCACACTTTAAGAACAGACTGACATTGTCCCTTCTTAGTGACAAACAATGCACACTACATCTTTAACCATGGTAATATGAGATAACTTATACAGATGCCATGCTACATATTGAGGTCAAAGTGAACCAGTTAAGTCCTTTAACTGCTGTGGCCTGACCTTGGAGCTAGTGGTTGTTAAAGATTAGCTGAATGAAAAACAGTATGAATGATAATACTAACAGCTCTCCAACACTGCACAGTTTGAGTCTTTTAGAGAACTGCCTGATCATGAGAAGTCTTCCATTATTCACACAGTTACTCTGACTGCAGTTGTGTTAGACAGAGAGAGAGACATGCGCTCCAACAGTGAAGCACAAAAAGAAATCTTGTAAAGGAGAAAGTGCCAAGCCAGTGCACAGACAAGTGGATAGACAAACAACACCACACAGCTGGGATAATAGTTATCACAAAGTTTCAAAAACCAGTTTTGGCAAACTAACTGCAATAGCCTCCAAGCTTTAAAAGTGTGCATACTGTATTTGTGTTTGTGTTTGGTAATTGTGCACATATTGTATTCCTGTCAAAATACAAATATGATAATAAAAAAAAAAAAGAATCAGAAAATAATAATTCAGAAGTCATGTCCATGCCAGGAGTTCATGATAATGTCTTGTACTGCTCTTTCTTTTCACAAGGGCCAAATTTAATAAATTCTTTTTAAACTTAGCTTTTAAACTGAATGAGAAAAATAACTAGACAGCAGTGACACGCTTTCTAGCTAATAAATAGACACAATTAATGTGTTGTGTGTAAAACTATATGCAAATGCCTACTGTCATATTTTTCTTTTTGTATGTGCTCTTATAAGTGGGTAAATAAATTAAAAGGACACTGGCCTCTTAAATATCTAAGTTGCATTATATGAGCTGTAAAACTACAAATAGGAAGCTGAGATATGTTTTAGAGGATCATAACCTGATTCAGGAAAATGGTGAGCAATTCTTAAAGATAGTGATTAGCTGATGTAGAGACTGATTATACACATAACAAGAGTAATAATAGTTATCACTGTAGACAAAAAACAAAACAAAACGAATGAATGAAACAAACAATAAGGACAACATAATTTTATGGTTGCCTGTTTATTTTTCCTCAATCTTAATTATCTAAGGAAGACTTGGTGTTGGCTCTCTCTGCAGTAGAGTATCACTTCCTGTTACAGTACAACACACAGTGGTGTTTTTGCGTAGCTTATCTGAGTAGCCAATTTAATTAAAAACTTATAGATAATGTCTGATTTTCATAGTGTAAGCCCAGAGAGTGTAATTTGTCCAAAGCACAATCTGTGTTGATTCACTCGCTAATTATATTCACAGCATTCCCTCTCTTTAGGTATTTGCTAGCTTAGCTTAGCACAGCTTGTAGCCAACTCACTAGCAGCATGGCCTCTTCACCTGTCCCTCCCGCACTTTCCTGCTCTTTGTGTCAAATGTTTAGTTTGTGACAGAAAAATCAGCAAAAAATCATTTAAATACAAAAAAAACTCAAAGAAAGACCAATGATGTATCCACAACTTTAAAGAGTAAAACACTAAAATTTGGATTATTAAACATTAGGTCTGTCACTTCTAAGTCCCTGTCAGTACATGAATTAATAATTGATCAACAAAATGATTTACTCTGCCTGACAGAAGTCTGGTTATGGCATGACAATTATGTTAATTTAAATTAACCAACCGACAAAAGGTTTCTCAGACCTTTTGTCAAAATCAGTGCTGAGCTCAGATAAAATAATTATTGTGGGTGATTTAAACATCCATGTAGATACCAAAAATGACAGCCTCAACACATTTTAAATCTATTATTAGACTCAACTGGCTTCTTTCAGAATGTAAAAGAACCCACCCACCACTTTAATCACACTCTAGATCCAGTATTTCCTAGTTTTACCCTCTTTTGTCTGGTTACAATAATGGATTACACAGAAGTGGGGAATAGATTTCATGACAGCAGATGTCTTTCTGTAACCAAGTTTAAGGATCCATAATCCATCCACTGTTATCTTCTTCATGCTCTGTGCAAACACAGTGCAGCGCAGCTACCTGAACACTATTCCCACAGAGGTTGATTATCTTGTTAATATTTTTACTTCTTCACTGCTTACAACTCTAGATACTTTCTATGACAAAGAAAGCCTCAAATCAAAAGTACATTTGAAATTTGATTCATATCTATGTAATAGACTCCAATTTATTCATGTAAACGGAGAGTCCGCTTCACACACTAAGGTTAATTATGGAGTTCCACAGGGTTCCATGCTAGGACCAATTGTGTTTACATTATACATGCCTTCCTTAGACAGTATCATTAGAAAGCATAGCATACACTTTCACTGCTGTGCAGATGACACCCAGCTTTATCTATCCATGAAGCCAGAAAACACACACCAATTAACAAAACTGCAGGGATGTCTTAAAGACATAAAGACGTGGATGACCTCAGATTTTCTGCTTCAAAATTCAGATGAAAGTGAAGTTATTGCACTCGGCCCTAAAAATCTTAGAAATGCAGTATTTATCCAGATGCTTACCCTGGCCTGCAGTAACACTGTGAGGAATCTTGGGGTAACTTTTTGATCAGGCTAAGTCCTTTAGTATGCACATTGAACAGATATGTAGGACTGCTTTCATCCATTTGTGTAATATCTCCAAAATTTGAAACATCCTGTCTTAGAGTGATGCTGAACAACTAGTTTATGCATTTATTACTTCTAGGCTGGACTGCTGCAATTTGTTGTTGTCAGGATGGACTTAAATCTCCCTGGAAAGCCTACACTTGATACAAAATCCTGCAGCAACTGACCATACTAACAGGGACTAAAAAGAGAGAGTGTACTTCCTTTCTGCTGGCGCCAAGGTGCTTGCTCATAGGTCATATGACTGTTGGAGTTTTCTCTGTTTTCCTTGTATTATGGTAGGGTCTTCACCTGACAATATAAAACACCTTGATGCAACTGTTGTTGTGATTTGGCTCTTTATAAATAAAAGTGAATTGAATTGAATGGAATGTTGTGTGCAACAAATCATTTTGAGACTAGGGCAAGTCACCTACCTCCTCTCCCTACTGCGCTGCATGCTGAGAGCGTGAGTGAGTGAGTGTGGGAAGGTGGCGGATGATTGTGAGGAGCTGCTTAGTGAGAAGCTGCTGAGTTCTTGACTGTGTTTTTTTTTCTTTCTTTACATCTTGTCCTTGATGAAAAGGTAAGAGAAGTTTATTTCATTGATTTGAGTTGGGTGAACAAAACTTAATCATTTGTTTTCTTTTGAGCCACGGCATACCTCCCTAGTGTGGGTTCTCCTTCCCTGTCAATTAGACATGGGGTTGGAGTGATGAGTGCCCCACAGTTTACTGTAGAGCAGGTTCTTTTGGCTGTAGGAAAACAGGCTGGCCATGAAGACATCACTTACGGCTCTCAGATGAACAAGGCTATTGATTCTTCTTGTTTGTTTAGAGAGGGGTGACCTTCGATGATTTGTTGTTGGTATTTTGCCTTTATTTATGTCTTAAACATACATCACTATGTCTGGGTTTCCTGCTTTATCCATAATGAAAACAGGCTGATCCGCTTTGGAAAATTTGCTAACAGGTGTTCACGTACCTGAATGACCCTTTGGAGATTCAGGAAGTGTCTTTCAAAGTTCTTAAAAAAAATCCTCATACAATGTTGTAATGTAGGCTCAGGCAGTATGAAATTTTGGACACAAATGCTCGTCCTGCCCTCACAAAGACCAGGGGGTGGACAGCGGTACAGCTGAGCAACACATTCAGACTCAAGTGAGGAGCAGAGGGCTGTGGACGGCAGTGCTGTTGAGCAGGCTCCAGACGAGGAGCGGGCTGCGGATAATGGTAAATGGACTGGTTCTTATAGCGCTTTTCTGCTCAATCTAAGCACTCAAAGCACTTTACAGAACTTGTACATTCACCCATTCACACAAGCACGTTTTTCTAAGCTGTTTCTAAGTTTCTAAGCCGTTTCTACATGCATTCATACTCCGATGGATGCATCGGAGGGCAACATGGGGTTAGTATCTTGCCCAAGTCTGCATACAAATATGGACATGCAGACTGCATACGCATATTTGGCATGCACACTGGAGCAGACTGGGATTGAACCACCAACCTTCCGGTTAGTGGCCACCCCCCAGTTAACAAAAACCCACAAAATATGCAGCACAAAAAGGTGAAGGTCACAACTGCTACCCCAACAACTGTTAAGCTTCACAATGAAGAAACAGTGGACCGTCTCAGAAAGACAAATGAAAGAAGCAAGAAAAATGAGGGGAAACTAATCTAAGGTAAAATAATAAAATGGCTGACGCACAGGAGGTCTTCCTCAGGAAGGGAATCAGTCTCCTCTTTCTCCCCCTATTCTTTCTGCTTTGTAAGGTGGTTTTAATAGTGGGAACATTGGACATCAATGAAAGTAAGGATAGAGAAAGGCCAGAACTGAGCCTAGTAGAAATAAAAAAACATTGATGTGGTCCTTTTACAGGAAGCACACAGCTCTGTGGAGAATGAAGCTGAATGGGAAATGAGTTCAAGGGGGCAGTGTTTTCTTAGTCAAGGCAGTAATCCTAGTGTGCAAGTAGCAGTTTTATTTTCTCAGCACCTTCATTTAACAAACATTTCAATGTGTGAAGTGGAGCAGAGTAGGTTCCAAGTAGTGGAAGCACCAATCAGGGATATATTATTTATATTCATAAATGTTCATTCATAAATGCTCAGAGCTCTGGTACTGACTGTATAGTGTAATTTCACAACCTAAGTGACAAATGAAAGGTATTACAGTAGCTCAGTTGTAGTGGTACGTACGGGACTGGAATTTTACCACCTATTCTACAGCTGATAGGAATATAGAGGAAGATCACCCACCTTCAGCCTCCCTTCTGACCACCACTGATGAAATTAATTTCACGGATGTGTGGCGGAAACTCTATCCTACATTATACATACCTAAAAGTCTCTGAGGGCAGTGTGAGGGCAGTTAGGCGTGATGCCATTTATCTTTGTAATTGATCAAATATACAATAATAGGTTAATTAGAGCATCATTTTATTGTTTCTTTTTAATGCTGTCATTTTATTATACTGTCTGAAACAGGTCTTGTAAATGAGACTTTTCTTTTGCAAAGAATACACTACAGTCATAACAGCTATTGAAAAGAATTGCCTTGCGGATGTAGAAAGGGACATTAGGGTTAAAGAAGACACAATTATTAATGGGACAGACAACGATAACAGTGCTTGGGATGGATAATGGGAGGAAGGCTTTAGGTCGGTTTCTCCAAGAAAAAGCTAAAGGGTCTTTAATTAGAACTCGCATCCCTACTATAAAATAAAGCTCCAACCCATATTTTTTTTAAGTTGGAGAAAAAAGTTCAATCAAATGCTGCACCTCAAGCTCTCAGATGGGTCTCTAACATCTGACTCTTGAGGGTTGAGAAAGCTCGCTGCAGAGTTGTACTCAAGCTTTAGTGCTGACAACTGTGATGTGGACTGTTTGACTAAGATATTGGGCCTTCGTCTCGAGTGGGTGAAGCAGTCTGCTTCACTGGAGACCACCATCTCTTTTGATGAAATGTCCGCATCAGTTCAGCAGCTCAGCTGTGGTCGGTTGATGGATTTCCTGCACACATTTTTTTTTCTTTCTATTTACCAGGAAAAGTCATTTCATGGAGTTAATCTTCATCTTTTTAAAAAAATTTAAGTCCTTTGGTTTTAGTAAAGCTTGTACTCTTGGTATAAGTCAGTGCTTCTCAATTATTTTCTGTTACGCCCCCCTGAAAAAGAAGAAAACATTTCTCGCCCCCCCACTCTCCCCCTCTCCCACGACTATAAATAGTATAATTTGTCTATAAAATTATAATTATAAGTACATCTCTGCATAACATTGTATCCTTATTAAAATTAAAGAAAAGAAAAAAGAACAAAGAGAGAAATATAGATCAACATAAAACAAAGAATAACTTTATCAACATTTTCTTTTAGTCTGTAACTGAAAAGATTTAAATTGCATGTTGTAGTACTGCAACTCTCTAAACTAATACTACTGCTACATTTAACGTGCATCAATTTCCTGAAATAAAAAAAATAAAAACACTTTTTGACCGACTTTAACCAGTTGATGTTGATGCTGTAGTGGATGTGCAATTACACTTTATTCTAGTACTGCAAAAAAAGCATGTTCCCTAGGGTCACGCGTGATGAGTAATCGGAGTCTAATTGCCAAATACATTAAGTTCTCTATCTCAGTAAATTGTATTCAGTTCCTACAAATGATCTCTTCTTATTCAACTCAGGCATGGTCTTGCAGGGTTGACCTTTGCGAGTGAAGTAATAAGCACAGTGAGCCTGTCTGCATATGCTGATGATGAAACTGGCACTATGGTGGTCAACATGTGACAGGCCTTTGCTTGCAGAGTGAAACAGTAAAGTACAACAAACATTCCTACAGTAGAATGGGGCGCAGATGAAATGTTTAGGTAACCTCACAACTTTAATTGATAGTAAAATAGAACCTTAAAGCTTGTCAGAAAAACTGATTTGATTCTTATCCTGATTAATGCTGGTATCAACTGATATTTAAAAAAAAAATGTAATGAGATTTTTTTCCAATATCGCCCAGTTGGTGGCTTGAGGTCTTAAAATAAAATTTGTGTATCGTAAAATAGTGTCAGACATTAAAACATATGTTTATGTTTGGGGAGTCAGTGTCCTGTGCAATAAAACTGTGAAAAAAGGATTCTTAATGTCATATTCCATGCAAAATAAATCATGCAATATACTATTTATGCATGCATGTATTTATTTTTGTTTATTTATTTATTTGTGCGCGTGTTGCAGGTCCATGTTAAACTTCAATTTAATATTTTCTTGTTGTAAATGAAAAATTGAACCAATAAAGGGTTTGTTAAGGGTCAAAGGTCTCTCCTCTCCTCTCCTCTCCTCTCCTTTTTTTTTTTTTTTTTTACCCTGTTTCTATTACATATTGATCCTGTATGTACACTATAAATGAATTTTGTCTGCTATAAATTTATGGGACCCTCTGGCACTCATGAATTTTAACCCCCCTCCTCCCCACTCCCACTACCACCCATCTCCTCCACTCCTAAATATTCAGCCCTCCAAGGTAATTCAAAGAGCTTTGCACGTCCTCTCAGATGGCAATATACCAACCACACAAAGCTCCAGACTATGACATATTAAGCTTTGGCTATGCACACATATATACATACAAATACAAATGCATTTGGACACGGACACACACACACACACACTCTGGGGGAATGAAACAATATAACATTATAATCGGTGGGTGGCTGTACTGTGTTTTTTTCCCCTCAAATGTGTGCCTCAGGCCTTTCCATTATTGTAATGCTCTATGCTTCCTGTTCGGACTGTGCAAGTAACCTCATGTGTGACTGATGGCAATTCTGCATCTCAAAAGAAATGATTTCATGACTTCTTGCCGAGTTGATGGGTATGAAGTATGAATGCAAGTACATACGCACATGCAGAATTTTAAAATGGCAAAATATTTAAACTTTGGAGGACGCTGAATCAAATAGTTTCTGCTGCCTCTGGCTTTGTCCAATTTTGCAGCGAGGCTTACCTCTGACAGAGAATAATTCTGTAGGAAGATATAGTTCCCTAGTTGTATAAATAATGCAAGCAAATACGCTGATTTATAAAAATAATGAGGAGAAGAGTCAATAAATGAAAATGAAAGGAAAGCAGATGAAAAAGTCGTTTGCATCACATTAACCATTTATAAACCTGAGAAATAAAACACTGCATAAAGCATGTGCAAAAATATCTAACGGAAAGAAAAGGTTAAAATGCTGGACTCTGATATTACATTGGGTGACGTTAATATCTATTGCTAGAAATTTTCAAATTAATTAGTTAGTAAATTACTTTAATTAAAGTTAATAAAACAGTACTTATACATAGGCTGTCATAAAAGTTTATTCTGGCACTTATAATACATGTTTTAAGTAGTGTTTAAACAGGCAGGTGGAGCGGCACTGGCATAAATAATCATTCAGAATTTTTCATTTTCACTAACTGGTAGGTTTTCGGCCACAAAATGTACCTCCATAGTGTAGGGATAAATGGACTGGTACTTATATAGCACTTCTAATCACTTTAAGAACTCACTCAATACAAGCCTTGATTATTCAGTTCACACATGCACATTTATAGAAATACTTGCACATTTTAACCTAATGTTTACATGCCAATACTTCAATGGATCGGGGTAAATGTAGTACAAGGTATCTTAGTTAAAGCCACTTTGTCATGCAGGTTGGAGGAGCCAGGGATGGAACCATTAACCTTGTGATTAATAGGTGATCTACATCCTGAGCTACATTTGTTAGGCAAATGTATAGTGGTGTACACAATTGTCTAACAAAGATCCCTGGTGCAAGTCACAAATCAAACATATGGAGATGTGGCGACCGCTTGTATATAAGTGAGCAGCTGAAAGTAGCTTTTAAAACATATATGATAACATTACTGATGATTTGTAGGCTATTAACTATTTCGGAAATGTACAAATCTACTGATAATTCTTATTATAAATAACATTTTTTGGCCTTCCCACATGCATTCATGCCTCTTGTTACTTGTCTCAGTCTAAAGTAAAATATGGAGGTCTACAATGCAGAGTGCTATAGTCTATAAATAGAGTCATATTTTCTTCTCGATGTAGTGGGATGTTTAAGTCATTAAGATTAACTACCACTACTTTAATGTTTTTTCTTCTTTGACAGCTAAACAGGAGTGTAAAATATATTTTCTCACTATGTATCACAGGAATCTCATAGGAAATTAGATTTCTTGGTCTGTGCAAAAGCAGTGGAGACAGTGAGTATTGTTTCCATGGAAACAATGCTGGTGCCTAACAATTCAATATTTAATCAAGAGGTGATCAGAGGAAAGCGTCTTCAACACATATACTCAAATACCTGCCACCTACCAGCTACAGGTACAAAGAGATCGTCTTTCATTGGCTTTGGTTTATTGGAAATTTTCATGGTTGGTAAATGAGAAAATAGAACTTTAATTTTAGTTTGGATATACCAAACATGCTTTGGTCCTGCTGCATGGTCATTAACACAACAATTTTCAGCTACACTCTAACAAAACTGTTATTTTGTTCCAAGAAATGAGTGATGAGAGTAAAAGAAATGAAAACAGAGTTAATAAGTGAGCGGAAAAGTCATGGGGAAATTAGAGAATCGACTAGATATAAACACGCTCACAAAAACATTATTCAAAGGATTCCCACAGTCTCACCTGGAGTGAGACTCCCAAAAGCTTCGTGTGCCCTTTTGTTTTACTCTTTATCTGCCTGACTGAGAGATAAATGGATGAAATGACAGACGTTTTGTCAGAGAACAGAAGAGCATGTTTTCAGTGGTCACAAACACTTTTACTGCAAGTTGTTGCTATCACACACACACAAAAAACAGCTACTTATCTGTGCACACACACACACACACACACACACACACACACACACACACACACACACATCTTGAATAAGCGTACTTCTGTTAGTGGATGTGTATGTTTAGTTGATGTGTGTGTTCATAATGGGGAAGATCTATGGTCTGGTGGATTTGGTGTGTGGGGGTGGAGACTTTAATGACCTCAGACCCACAGTGGCAAGAAAGAGGTTATGAAGATATATGATGATTTTATTCAAGCCTCCTTTGCTTCATCTGCTCTCCCTATTTCTTGTGTTCCACCTGCCCGTTAAGTTTTCAGAAAAATGTGTTTAATTACAAGGTTCCACTTAAACGTACATTAGGCAAAAAAAGAAAAGTGGCCTCAATCACAACATCAGTGAGCCCAAACGTATTCTCCTAGATAAAGTATTATATATATGAACATGTGGAACAACTGTCTGTCATTAATGACACATTTAGAGCAAAAACAGACTGGCATTCATTTCATTTGACTAAACAAACTGCTTAATGGAGCTTTAAAGAATATGTTTCTGGGGGCAAAAAAGAAATGCTTGGAACGCGATATATTTTTAAGCATCACATGCAGTAGTTGCTGTGAATTTGTCTGCTGCTCATCTATGGATGTGAATTTCTTGTTCCTCCACATCCCAAAGGAGCAGATCTAGTGACTGTGGAGGTCATTTGAGTACAGTGACTTAAATTTCATCTCTATGAAACCTGTTTAAGATGACTTGAGCTTCATGACCTAGTGCAAGAGTGCCAAGAAAATATCCACTGCACAATTACATGACCAGCAGCCTGAAGTCTTAATACATGGCACAAGGGATTCAAGATTTCATGTTGTTCACACCAGATTTTGACCTTGCCCCCCAAATGTTGCAGCAGAATACAGGACTCATCAGAACAGCCAGCATTACTGTCCAGCTCGCATGAACTCAGTTTTTTGTTTTTAGCTTCCAGTATTGGTCCCTGATCTGGTCTTCTGTTGCTTTAGCCCATCTGCTTCAAGGTTCGAGATGCTCTCATGCATACCTTATACATCATAACGAGTGATTCGTTTCTGCTACCTTCCTATCAGTTGAAGCAATCTGTCCATTCTCCTCTGACCGCTGTCATCAACAAAGCATTTTTGCCCAGAGAACTCACTGGATATTTTTTCTTTTTCAGACCAGTCTCTTTCAACCCTAGAGATGGTAATGTTGGAAAATCCCAGTGGATCAGCAGTTTCTGAAATATTCAGAGCAGCCCATCTGGCACAAACAACAATGCCACATTTAAAGACACATAATTTACCCTTCTTCCCTACTGTGATAATCAATTTGAACTTCCCCAGGTCAACTTGACCATGTCTACGTGCCTAAATGCATTGAATTGCTGCCATCTGACTGGCTGATTAGATATTTGTGTCCATAAACAGATGTGTTGAAATCAGCTTTGTACATTTCAAAGTTTACAGTATGTGATTCAATTCTGTTTACAGGAATTAATCACATGCCTTATTCTGACTCACGTAATGGCATATTATTTGGCCTAAACCAGAGATTTAGTAAGAAAACACTTTCTGTGATTAACCATCATTGGTGAATTTGCAGTCTTAGATGGCTAAAAGGTTACTCGGGTTAAAAGCTCCAAATGGAAGAATGTGTGTGCTTGTGTGTTTTTCCTTCAAGCTAGCAGAGAAAATGAGAAATACTTTATTTATCTTATCTGTTTGGAAATAGGTATATGTCTGAATAAGCTGTCACTTAAACGCTCCATAAACAAATTGTCCCCAGTGGGAAAACTGGATGGCTTTGTGTCTGTAAGAAGCCTCTCTTTTCTCTCACTCTCGTTTCGCTCCTTGATGTGTGCATATCTGCACGTCTCTCCCCAGTATATTTGCTATAAAGAGAGACTAAGCATTTCATTATAAGTCTACTGAGCTCCCACTGTGTCATTGAAGCTAGAAGCCAGTTTGGCTTTCTTTTTCAGAGATACTAATAACAGAATCAAAGGAGGGAGCATGTGTTTGTGTGTGCGGGTATGTGTTTGTGTGTCTATGTACTCTGGTAATACTGATGTAATCGCAGGCTCAATCCCAATTAGCCTAGAGGGTAACTCTGTAATAATCCCTACCCCTGGGCATAATGGCCTATTAAAGCAGCAGTGGACAGAATAAATGAGTGTGTCTACAGATAGAGAGGGAGAAAGAAAGAAGGGGAAGGAAGAAATAAGAGTATGGGAGGAAGGGGTGAGGGGCAAGAAAGGTTGTAGGAAGGGAATGAAATAAATGGAATAAAAAGAGCCACAGATGATAGCATCATGGCTAAAATTATTTTGAACCTTATTTTGTTTCTACCTTAATAATAAATTCCAGCTTCAGCATCAGTTTAATGGGCACCAAGTTTGCTTATTTTCAGCTCATTATTTTTATTCTTGGAATCGACAAGAGCGGCTTTGAAAATTAGCATTTCAAACTCACGCTTAATTACCTTGTAGTGGAACTTGATGTGACCCCCCCCCCCCCCCCTTAGTTCATTCCCTGTCTCAAACTAAGCCATTTTAGTAACCTCCCATGTCCCAAGTCAACCGATATCGCACAGAGCCAAGAACAATGGCAATAAGCAGTTCAAAACAGAGTGCTTAGAACAAGAAAAAGCCTGAACTTTTTGGCTAATGAGGATTACCTGCACTTACATCTCACTGAATCAAACATGTGCTTTTGGTAGATTATATGGCAGAAAATACAAAGACAACAGTTCCACTGCTGTCTTCACCGGTTCGCCTGTTAGTGTTGTTGGGTTTAAAACCACACAAAGCAATTGTCAAAAAAACAAGAGATCAAATACTGAAATGGAATTATGAAACACCTATTGGACTGTCTTCATGTTAGGGCTGGTTTGAATGCTCCCAATATGCAACCAAAAGTCAGATTCGCTTCTGTTCAGAATTCAATTAATCATGCAGCGTGCACATTAAATTTCATGAATCAATTTTTGCTTCAGTTTCATCTTCATAGCACACCGCTCACATGCTCCTGTACCCAAAGAGCAAAACAACAGCTGATGTGGGAAACACATGAGCCACCTCAGTTGTGAGTTTGTAGGTATATCTACTCATCATATTACATTTTTGTTTTAGTATGCTGTAGAGAAAAAAAACCCTTAAACCTCATTAAAACTTATTTTGTTGCAATCAGGCTTGATTACTGGTTCTATAGAGTTTTCATTTACTGTCCATTGAAAGAAAAAAACACTGCCCAAGAAGCATAACCAATACGGCCGTTGAGTGGCAAGTCTTTTTCCTAGGAGTTTCCTACATGAATGTTTTTCCATATGCTTCAATAGCAAATATAATGTAAGCAAACAAATGTTGTACATAAGTTGTGTGATGTGTTTTTATGTAGGCAAACCCACCTGATGATAAATCTACTCGGTAGCTTTTCGCCGCTTTCGTCACATTGATGCGAACTGCAACCTTGCCGTCCTCAAGCGAGATCTCCAGAGTGCCATCATCAAGATTGCTGAATAGGAGGAGGCCATGAGGGTTCCACGTACGAAACTGGAAGCCCACGGATACCGTGTTATGATTGGCTCGACCAGGCAACTGCAGGAAACTGGTGGCGTTGAAAAAGACTGGGAAGGTGTGGGTCTCCGCACAGGTGAAGGACAGGTTTCGCTGTTAGCATACAGAATTAGAAAAAATAAAGAACAAAGATGGACAACGGGAGATTAATTAGTTTTTAAACAGAGAAGTCAAAAACAGAGCTAATGCCTTTAATGGGGCTCGCCTGTGAAATAAATGCTTCAAACACTTAAGGAAATCTTGTACTTCACCACCCTTTTGTTGCTTTGAATCTCACTTCTGCGTGATTACTTTCACATGTTCGTGACTGAAGCGAAATTGAAAGACTGATGAAGCTTGAACGCACTCATCTTTTTCGTCTAACTAAACCTGTCTTTGAAATGTAACTATTTTCATCTTATTAATCACTTTATCTAACATTTTATCGACCTTTATTTAACATCAGCAACTATGTATAATTTAGATTCACCAATTAAGTTAATATGCAGGTCTCTGGATTATGGGGAGAAGTGGGAACACTTGAAGAAAACCAATCTATCATGAAAAAGCAGAATATATAAACTAGAATCCAGCTGACCAGGAGATCCTCCATGCTGTGAGCAATAGTAGTAACTAATGCACTGCTGCCCTGCTGAGAAACAGGGTTAAACAGTAACCTGGGTGAATTTTATGTGCTGCAGAAAAACAAACACTATTGTGGTATTTAGACACTAATTATCATTGAATTTCTCCAACCTTGTGCTCTTAATCTAGTCATTAGCAAGCACACAGCATTGAGCTGCCTTTCCAACTATAGATGATTCCTGATTGTGTGTGTGTGTGTGTGTGTGTGTGTGTGTGTGTGTGTGTGTGTGTGTGTAAAATCTAAGAGCAGGTCTGTTTTGATTAGAAATAAATGGCTGTGTGAAGTCATCAGAGAGAATTACAGGTGTGGTTTGAATGAACTTGATTAGTCCCACCATTTGTTCAATCAGTTCAACAGGGATCAAAGCAGATACACTGGCCGCCCCCTGAGAAAGGGCTCAGATTTTTCAGAAGCTAATTTTTAGGACTGCAGGGCAGTTAATGTGTTGAAGGTGCATCCTGCAGTCTGAAAAAGTAGGGTGCATTTCATGAAAAGAAACAAGGCCTTTAATCTGCCTCTTGTGCCATCGAGATATGTTGAAAATAAACTGTTGAATAGTCAATGCAGTGAAAACCTGTCTTTCCACTGTAAGTTATGGTAAAATTGCAGTCATGATAACAACACTTGCAAAGACACCAAGGACACACATGGAGGGGCCACTGACAGGTCAGTTGTATCTGATTAATTATGAATCTGTTCAAGCATTTTGGTTCATTGAATAATCTGCCCCCACAGTCGGGTCAAGTATGGAGTTAGTGTGACAATAATGAGCATGTTCAACAGGCAGCAGCCTTTATAAGCGCTATTCCAAAACGTTTAGACTTATATTTTGCACATTTTCCTTACAAAGCTGGAGGTGTCGAGCTTCTTTCGGCGGGCCAGGTCTGTAATGTTGTCTCCATTGTAGTTGATGCTCTCCATGCAGCCTTTAAAGTTTTTCCTTCCTATTCCCACTGGCTTTCCACTGTATGGCATCCCGCCAAAACTCAACTACAAAGAGACATAGTGCAAAGAGTTAAAAAGAGATAGAGAGTGAGAAAAAACGCATGGCAAGAATTCCTTTAATTTTTCTTTAATAAGCTTTTCAGGCTTCTCCTCCTGATTTTTTTTTTATGGATTTACAAGTGTGCACATTCCCATTGCAAACAAATTTCTTACCTCGATGGATTGGACAATCAATTTCCTGTTTTAGGTATTATTGCCTGAACTCTTTGCATTTCATTATCTGATGTTCATTATGTACATTTTATGGATTAGGGTGGTGCTAGTAATTTGTTTAAATCAAACAGTCTTACCTGTGGGGCATAAAGCATTCACACACATTTTCAGGTTGTAAAAATCAGTCAGTTTAGTTCGTAAAATGTCAGGATATTCACTGATAGATATAGAAGACAGTATAAATTCCAGTACTATATTTGGGCAGTTACATGCTTTTTGTTCGTCATGCTTTGTGACTAAGCATATTTGATTTGAAGGAAAATAATGAATGCTACGTTAAAGTGCCAAGCCATAGCTGCACTTTGAGGTTACATCAATATTGCAAAAACTTTGTGTTAGATACGGTCCTTTAAATTGCTGGGGCTCAAAAGTAATTGGCTTGACACTTGGTTACTAAAAGTTTCTAAGGCAGTCGGTTGTCATTTCAGTGTTAGTTCATGCACAGAAGAGCTCACACATGGCTCAGAGTTAATTAAGAGTTGAGCTTTAGATTGACTCAGTATATAATCAAGTGACCACAGAAGTGGAAAAATGGTGATAGTAAATGTTTATCAGAAAGATATCAAAGGTAGTTGATTTTCAGAGTATTTTTTGTTTTAAGGAAATAACAGAAAAAGGCAAACAAGCGGATCGGAAAATCATCTGCATGGTGTAAAAACTCCCATTGTGAGTGCAATGCTCGCCAGGATGCAACTGTTTTTTTTCTTCTTCTCTTTTTTCAGAAATCTAAGGAGAATTTCATAAGCTTCATAACCAGAGCCTTAGAGGACTGACCACAACAGAAAAACACCTCTGTAGGACAAAGTTCTTTTGACTGATGAAACAAAAATACCCTCACGAAACCTCAAAATCACGAAAAGATGAAAGTGCAGGGGAAAAAGAAGCAACAGCATATGACCCAAAACACACTTTCAGTGCTGGTTTTGTGCAATGAAATCAAAAATTGGTTTACAATATTGATTATCATATACAAACACAAAGCCGACGCAACCAAAGAACTTTCATATACAGAGGTAGAATATCCCCCAGTTACTGAACTGATCAGCTGGGATGTTTCTAGAATGGAGCTATGAGATAGCACACCTCTTGGCTATACAACTTGTGCACTCATACAATAATTGTTACTTAAGCAGGCAATCTAAATATTTTTTTCCCAATTTGAAAAACAATTATTCAACCAAAAATTATGTCTAAAACTTGTGCAGCTCCACATTTCATATAATAAATGCGTGGTTGAACACAGGGCAGCACACGAGCCTTAAAATCACGCCTAATTTTATAAGAGTGAATTTTCTACACTAATTTTATTTCTGATTAAATATTGTGATTTCCTGTGGGCTCGTCTGTTTTATTGTCAGTCCCTCCTGTCTCACCCCATTTAGAAAATCCTGGAAACATCCCAAGATCTCAATCTGATGAAGCAGCAGTCCGCTTGCTGAAAGTCAGACAAAATGCAAAGAGACCCCACAGGCAAAAAGGATAAATAAACAAACAAAAACAAAGGTGACTTCAGTATAGGCCCGAGAGAGCATCACAAGGGATGATACAATATGTCCAATGATGCCTGTGGGTAAACGACTTTGGCAGTCATTTACTGTAACACATTTTCCACTCAATATTCACACAGACATAAAATAATTACTGTGACTTCATCTGTATAGTATGTGTCCAATTAATCTGGCCCTTCAGCTTCCCCCACCACATGCCCACCATTATTATTGACTTATTGACTTATTATTGACCTACTATAAAGCTCAAAGTAAAGTGGAAGCACTTGAATGTAGGAGCCATTATTTTAGTAGAGAGCTTGAATAGGGAAAAAAAGGGCGTATAAAAATATTTTAGTTTTTCCATTCATGGTACCATTAATAGATAAATAACTTTTTTACAATGACAAAAAAATAAAAATACAATCATTGTTTGAGAGACTCAAAGCTTCTCTATCTAATATGACTTGAAAATTTGGTGACATTATGTTGTATAAATATTGCAGGTCCTCTTTTAAACACCAGGTGTCGGGTGCTCTTATAGAATAGGAAAGCGCAATATAAGAAGAGTAATGTTGTTACTTGTGTTATGAAGGTTCTTTAGTTATCTGTACCAGGCAAACAGAAAAACAATACTCGCTAATATGAAAGAAAAGGTTTTCTTCCTTTCTTCCTCCCGCACAATCAGCTAATTTTGTCTTTGTGCGGGAGGAGGAAAATGGTAGCAGATATGGACTTTACTTTTATTTTTATTGCACACAAGGATGCAATGAGCTGAGATGCAGTCTGTATCCAGGACAACAACAATTGCATTATGCTGCTAACAGAACTTTGGCTCTTTGTAAACGTCTGCTAGACAGCATGCTAACACAAAGCTAGCTAAGACCCCAGAGTGATTATAAAGCTGAGTGAATACTGACACCAGCCCAGCAGCCAGACCCTGAACTTCAACATATAACCAAAGCAGTAATGAGCAGTCAGGCTTGCAGCCTCCATTTCTACCTGTTCTTAAGGTACAATCACCATGGCCTTGAAGTCTTTTTAGGCTCTTTTTCATCTTATTTTTGTGTCGTTGGCTTTGCATTTCTAAGTAAATACTAAAAGAAAGATTGTATGTCATTTGTAATGATTTGTGGAACTGAGAGAAAGTAACAAATTAAGCAATGTACTGCATTACTTTAAAGAAAAGTAATGAGCAATGTGTAATACATTACTTTTTATGAGTAAAGACCCAAACACTGCACATTATATATATTGTGCATGAAATACAACCACTAGACTGGTAGGAGAAAGCATTAAAGGAGAAACGTGGTCTTTTTGGGAAAACAGATGTGCTGAGAGGAGCATTCAGGTGTGAAGATGAGGGCTAATAAACTGGCACCTGATGGGAAGCACTGAAGAACAGAGGACTGATAAAATGTAAACTGGGTTTTATATTTGCTCTACAGTTATACATGTGTTCATTCTTTTTCCATTTTACACACAACTCTGAGCCCTGAAGGAAGCCAAAATGATGGAGGGCAGTGTGCAATTACCAGTCGATGTGTCTGTCTGTCTGTTTGTGTGCATGTGTGTTGTTGCTTGTGCTGTGTGTGCATTTGTGGTGACGCTCCAATAGCCTTAGTAATTACCGCCAAGGGTAGACACAAATGCACCCGGATATTTAGTCTACAGCCCTAAATGGGAGCAGAGGACACACATACGCGCGCACATACAGACAAACAAAGATGCACACAAAATAGAGTGTGCAGACTAAATGTACTGAGTACAGTAGTACGCTTGACTAAAAGCTGGTCACAAAGTGTAGATAGACTTAGTCAGGCAATAACATTGGTAGAATCTATTTAAGGTTCACCACAGACACACCACACACATGCACACAAAGCCTCCTGGTACACCCTTGTTGTATAGATTTCCCTCCAGATCCCTTAATTCAACAGCTTCAGTTTTAATTGGACTGTGGTTTGTCCTGCCCCATTTCTCAGCATCCTACTTAACACTGGAATAGATCGGGCATATCAGCAATACCTAGCAAAGGTCAAACACTTACACACAACCACATCAATAAAAACACAAACACAAAGACATACACATCCTGAAAACCTTGTGTGTATTCAAAATTGCACACATGCATGTGCACTCTCACATTACAAACAAATTCCTTACTTGTATGTATCCCATAATCAGTTTCCTGTTATAGGTATTATTAGCTGAGCAAGTTGCATTTCATTAGCTGATGTTCATTATGCCAATTTTATCGAGTAGCATGATAGCTGAGTGTAAAACCAATATCTAATTTCCTATGTGGCTTTATTTTACTGTACTGATCACTTGTGATGAGCAATTTAAATGCAGCTGCAAATTAGAAAACAGCACAAGGGCATAAGGCAGCAAGTGGAGAAAGGAAACAAACACAGACAAATGCAACCTCATGCTTACAACTGCTCACATTGCGGCATTCTCTGCAAAATGTCACCTAAACCAGAATCATTAAGCTACTGAAGGTACTTCATGCAGTCAATTCAAGTCAGTTGGGTGTATTAGATGTGAATGGGAAAATAAAGATAAGACATTATTTTACAAGTATAGATTCAGCTTGGTATTTATTGTCTACCTACAAACATTAAGACTGCACTAATGGCAGCATTCAAACTAGACAATTATTGTGTCTGATAGATTTTGACTTAACCTTTTGGGGGATTTTGGCAAAGTCTGCAACATTGTACAGTACAATGTGACATATCCTGGATATTTCCAGGACGGCATAAGAACTGCATTTGCACACCTTCTGACTTTGTAGCACATAAAGTTTAATCCTAATTAATAAATAGAGCTAAACTTATTTAATTAAATACTTAACTTTAAAATTGCTTTTGTAAATAATTAGCCAAACCAAGTGCACAGTTTGGTCCTACACAGTGCAGTGACTATTTGCTGGATGAGCAGGATCTCTAACAGATGTTGCACGGTTACAATTAACAACCATATAGCTGAAGAACTAAGAACACGTCTGTTTCTTCTTTGCCTGGTAACCAGTCATCCATATAATAGGCAGCTGGTCTTGGCTGACATTATGTCACCATCTTCAGTTGCTTCAATACCAAGACTACCTATCAATGTTATGCTGTTGAATCATTTGGCGTTTTTTTCTTTCTTTCTCTTAACTATTTGGTTTGCAAGCCAACCCTATGGACAGTCAGAAGGAGACAAAGCATGCATTACAAATGCACATCTTCAAGTGATCTGACTGGGACTTCTAAGGAGCTTTGGGAGCAGTTTATGGCTGCTCAGACCATACCTCAAAAGCACTATCAGTCAAATTCAAATGTCATATAATTATTCATATTTATCATGGCAGTGGCAGAAAATCTTGAACTTTTCAACTTTCTCATATTTCCTTATTGTTTGTGTTATTATGTTTATTGGCTTCATCTCGACTTACTTCATAGTCCAAATCGAGGTGGTCAAACTCTCCATTAGTCCTGAAGTGCTGAGTGTGTCTGTCCAAGGTGAAGTTCACATTGCGACGGTAGCGTTCAATCACTACTGAGTGCCAGTGATTGTCATCCAAGAGGCTCCCTGTGGTCACAGAGGTATGACCCAGGATAGAGCCATACTGATTACTGCCTGTAATAAACACAGGACAAGCCTTAAAATGCAGACATGAGAACAGCGGCTGAATTTGTAAATACAAAAAATGGTCAAACTGGCTAGGAAATTTTGTAGTCCTTCACAAAATATCCTGATACCTCCAAACTCTGTACTTCACATAGGTTTCCATAACCATATACTTTAAAGTTGATTTAAATTCATAGCATATAACATGACCCATTTTGCAGTACATTACTTTCATGAGTTTGCAACCAGGTGCTGTAAAAATAAAACAAATAAGTCACACACCAGCAAACACAACATTTTTTGACTGATTTCATTTCATTTTAAAGTCTAACTTTCAAGGATGTCTGCAGTAAGACAACCTTGGTGTGTCAGACACACTTCTGGTTAACAGTGAATCATGATTCACAGGCGTATGGATGGCATGGGCTTTTGTTTCCTTTATGAAGAGAGGGAAATTGTGTATTAGAATCTTAACTTTTCCCTTGACTAATATAATTTCAACAAACCTCCATCAGTATATCCATTGATCCCATCAAAGCACAGCAAAGTGTTATTTTTTGTATCCCAATTCATTTCCATTATTTCCCAGCTACTTTTTATAGACACACATTGATGGAGGTTTCAAAACATCCTCACATGTTTAAACATCACTGTAAAGCAAGACATGTCTGAGGCTGATACCGTAAAGACCTAAATCCTAAACACTGTTGGAGAAGGATCACCATCAAGAGAAAGTTGCTTTTTCTAACTCTGTGGCATTTATTTGTTACCCACCCAGGTTTATCTGCAGCAGCAGCTTGGCTTTACGGAGTTCCAGTGTGATATAGTCTCCCTGCTGGCCTTCCCCATGGAGAATCACACCCTCACTTTCTGACGTCTTAAACCTCAGTGCGATCACGTCCTTAATGATCTTCATCTTCTTCACCTGTGTTAGCAAACACCAATGGCTTTGTGTGATTGTTTGCAACACTGGTAACTAATTTCTGATTAGATTAAAATGAAACATTATGTAAAAAACAATGAAAAGCAATCTTTTCACTTTAGAAACTTTTATACTTGGTAACAAAACAAGACAATTTTCACTACCCAGTGTTCTGTTTGCTTGTTCAAAATCTACATCCATTTATTTATATATAGCTCTCATAAAAAATGCCAATTTATCGTGATACATTTGAATTTTTTCATTCTAATTTTGATTTTATGATCTAACCTATATAATATGCAGTTATATGCTGTGTACCAACTAACAAGAATCCAGACTCCAAGACTTCTATTTAAGGGCAATAGTTTTAAACACGTATATGATCCCAAGTCTTGATAAAACACGATGACAAACAAAATACTGAAACTCTCTGTTAAATATGTTTTCCAATGTTTATTAAAGGACTGCCATAAGTTTATGTGACTAGCAAAGGAATGATCGCAATATAACCAATACCCTCTACTAGAATTCATTACAGGATCTAGTCTCCATGTTCTAGAAATGACTGAGTCAATATTGCTTTTTATATTCCAGTTTATTCATAATTGAATATCCAATTCCAATCCAATAACTTTGAATATCCAATTTTAAATATTCGACTACTGAAGTTGAAATTTGGGTACCTTAAAACGATATGAGATCACACCCTGCCCATCAAAATTGATGATGTCTGCCCCTAAAGGAGGAAGATGGAATTAAAAGACAGGAAGAGAGAGAGAGAGAGAGAAAGAGAGAGAGAGAGAGAGAGAGAGAGATTATTATTTAAACAAACACAAACCACAAACATTCAGATACATTCAATTCAAACCTGACAGTAATATTTAAAAGAACAGGTGCGCCAATAATAGATGAACGTGTAAAAGGGCAAATTAAATTAGATATTACATTGCCAGCTCAATTTCTGGCTTAATATGCATTTGGCTTTACATGCCACAAATTGACTTTTTCAAAGGAAAATTTTTATATGTCACAGTAGGAAGAACACGTTGGCTAATTGACACACATTTTTTGTTTACTGGCACACTTGCTATTAATCATGTTTCCTTTTTAATGCTATACATTAAGATTAAAAATAATTGCAATAATTAAAGAAATGATATGCCTTTTTTTACACATTTAAAAACTGCCACACAGATACACCTGCATGCAGACTGAGCTGAGAGCTCCAACTTATCCCAGATTCAGTGTAAGCCGAGGTTTAATCAAGGAGAACTCAAGCCACGAGTGTCATGTTAAACAAAGTTAAAGTACAAAGAAATGCTGTGTGTATATACTATATGTATAAGTGAAGGAGCTCAAAAAAGAGACAAGCAGTGAAATGATGATGATTTTCAGATCTTGAGCTCAGTAATAAAGAGCAGTGCTTGAGGCATCTCTTCAGTCTTACTATCATCATGACAAGTGTTCGAGTGGTTAGTGGAGAACACATATGTGGCAAGATTGGTTGGAGAATTTAGAGAACAGAGCACAGGAAATGATCGGATAACATAGCTAGGGAAAGCTATACAGGGATAATGATGCACAGTCACACTGCCCCTCAATCTTATATGATTTCTTGGGTTTTCACTTATATAAAACACAGAAATACACAAATATACTGAGGATGCCTTTCCTGATAAATAGTTGAGGGAACTTACATCTGTTCCCTTTGTTCCAACTTCTCAAATGACCCCATGCTGTCTTGCTTTCAGTATTTTTTGCTGCTTCACCCTCACCCCACTCTTTCCAATTTCATCTTTCTCCATTACTCTCCACTCTGCTCCACTTGTTATTTATCTTGGTTCTGTCTTTAGTTTCCACTCTTTCTTCAGTCATTTCACTTTGATTTTTGTTATGTCACATTTATGGTACAGGCATTGGTGGTATTTCAGTGTCCAACAGTTTTATATGTCGGCATATATGGATATGGATCAACATGGATAAAATAATCAAATAAATAAAAATTAAACGCATGCATGCGCGCACACTCAAAAAATGCAAATACAAATGTTTTATGGTTGCTTATAATTATGCTAATGCCAAAAAAGTATGAACTACAAAATTAAGTTTGACATTGAAATGTTAAGGTATAACTACATAATGCATTTTTCAACTGCTTAAATACTAGCTTCAGTTCTCTAACTAATTGTCAGTGGCCTGAACGCATATATTTAATTAACTTGTAAATATCCTGCTACAGTAATGTTTGGTTTTTTAATTTTAATGGTCAGGTTGTTGTTAGTCAACATGACATAATCACAATCATCATAATATAGCATGCATAATTAAAGTTGTGTGGCTATAAATGCGATGTTACTGTCATGAAATTAAAATTATACAGGTGCGTAAACAGTGTAAATTAGTCATTTTAGCTGCTGGTAGGTGGTTGCTTTACAACATTTTGATGAAATAATAGATGCATAATTCATGTTGTCTGGCTACAAAATCTTGCAAAACTAAAATGATACAATGCTTTTCTAAGGTTTTACAGGTGCAAAGGTGCATCCTTGCCCATTGTTAAATGGTTGCCAGGGAACATGAACACATCATAGTATACCATGCATGAGTTTTGCGGATATAAATTAACCATTAATGTTGTGAAATTCAAATTATATGATGGGTATTATGAGTGCATAGATATTAAATATGCGTTATTATCACTCATTGGTAGGTGGCTGCTGGGCAAAATGATGATGTCATAACATATGGTTCTATAGATAAGAACCTTAAAGGGGTCTAAGACGTACCTGTGTGCCAAGTCTGGTTGCTCAACTCCTGACTGTGTAGGTGGAGTTTGTGGGCGGAGAGAGATTTTAATTTAATCCTAAGTAAAGTAATATTTTTTTTTTATTCTATTTATTGTTTTTGCAAAACATTTAACCCATTCTAACAGATTAAAATATCGTTTTAAAGGTGAAGCTATTGTGATGAATCAGACTAACTATAAACCAAACTAGGAGCCACAAGCCTCACCTTGATAGTATAAAATGTTTCTTGATCTAATGTATCCATTCGAGTTAGTAGAAACTTGTTTCAGGTGTTGCTGGGAGGAGCCAGAGACAATGGTTTCTAGTGGCACTCTGGACAATGTGAAATTTTCTCTCCTGGTAAACACAAACTGACTTCCCTTTCATAACACTGAAAACTAATTCACATTTTAAATCACATATCTGTGTTGGTTTGAAAACAATACTTGAGATGTAACTTTCTCCTTTCGTCCAATAAAGATAATTGTTTCAGGCTGTTTATCTGTCATGAAAGCAAGTTTTATTTGCAACATCATACATGCAGCTCCCATGCTTACTCTAATGTAATATTGAGCCCGAGAGCCAGAATGATGCTGTTTAAGCTGATGCTTACTCTAGAATTAGATACTATTCAGAAGAAAATCTCCATAAGTACATTTCTTAGCCTTTACAGATTATGATGGCGATACATCATACTGACAACAGATTTGGTCTTTGGCATAAAAAAAAAAAAAGCCACGGGTTGAAGTCAGCTGTGAAAGAGATTGCATTTGTATGGAAAATTTAATTTGTACTCTCTGTTTCTGTCTGATTCCCCTTTCTCTCAAATATTGCTTCTACTATTTACCGACTCATCTATGAAGTAATTGATTTGCGGTTGATCCTATGTTAATCAAAATGGAAATGAGCATGTAAATTCCACAGCACGGTGAATCATGACTCCTTTACAGCTTGCACCTCTGGCACAACCACATCCACACACATGCATACAGATACTGCCTTTTATTGCATAGTCCTAGATGAGTCATAATATGGCATTGCATTTAATTATCATACATTTTCAGAACCCAGAATTATCATCTACAACCAACATATTTGGTGATTATGCTGGAAACATAACATCTATATTTATCTGCCTCCTTTTCCTCCCACTACTTCTCTTTTGTGCTTTCTGTTTTCATCCTCTTTTCTCTGCCATTGCCCAACACTGTACTTCTCCAGTCTTTCATCTTCTGGCTGGGAAGCAGGAAAAACATTTACAAGAAGCTGATTCTAGGGTAACTGAAGAGTCAGGGAGTGAAGGATGGCTAGATGAACAGACAAATGTATGAGTTCTCATTTTCTGACTGAATGCTGAAGAAAGAAGCAGTGACAGCATAATCACGAGGAACCACTGCAGGCTTCAAAACAAAGATGACAGACAACTCTGAAAGATGATGCACCTGACCAGAGGGAGTGTGTGTGTATGTGTAGTTGTAGTTGTGTTTCCCTTTTTCTGTGTTTCTGCTGATACTTGAGTTTTAAGCATGTGTTTTCCTTATTTTGCATTTATTATACATCTCAAAACAGATGTCACTGAGTGGTGGACAACATTCATATCTGTCAGAAACACAAACTCTCTGAGCTTAGTTGGGCCTTGAGACAAGCAAGTGGGTTTCTTTTTTTTTCTTTTTTTTGCTTTCCTTCCTCGTCTTCTTTTTTATTTTAGTGTTATTTAGTGAAAACCTCAATCAGATTAGAAATAAAAATAAGGCTGGTGGTTTGGAAGTGACCCCACTGATTTTTTTCCCTGTGTGGGATCAATTGCAAGTAGTTGCTGTGAACAACTGTTCCTCAGAGGTTTACCATGCAGCACCCGTCTTTGGGTGACCGCTTTTGGTCTGAAGGCATCTGGTGGGAGGCGACCTTCCTTGGCCCAACTCGGCTGGATTGAGTGCCTTAACTCTCAAACAGATTGGCAAAGGTTTGAAATTAATTTCCATCTTATTTATAAATGCATAGAGATTGTGTTGATGTGTACAAATTGTCTGCTTCACCAAACAATGTTGCAAACACACAAACCTGAGTCAATCAGGTTCAGCCAGGCAATTTACTGCAAATTGCACCAAATTTAACACAGAAAAACATGTCTTAATTTATGCCAGCTACGTACGTAGTAGTTGGTGCTATAAATGTTTATTTATTTGACATGAGAGAAGGAAATGTTATAAGAACTCTCCTCACGTCCCACTAATAGAAGAGTTCACCCTTATTCCATAAATATATAAACATATTTTTAAGCCTCCCCTCGTGTATTTGAGCTGGCATGCTGTTTTCAGAGAGAAACACGTGCACTACCTTTTAAAAAAGCTAATACACTATGTATTATTTTGTTACTTGCTTCCAGCCTTAAAAGTATGCTGCTCAAGGTTGCTAATGAAATGAAGTAAATATGTTTTTGTTCATTTATACATTTAGAAATTATAAATTTTCCCTGTCTGGTTTGGGCTGCACTTCACTGCTGTTCAGTCAAAAAATGACTCCAGACTGTCTTGTTGGTGCTTTATTCCTGTTTTTATTTTATTGCTTTCTCAATTAACCAAAGCTGAAAGACAGCAACTAACTGCAAGGGATCTCACACCTGGTCTCTGCCTTTAACTTCAAAATTTCAAGGGTAGAGAGATTGGAGGCACTCATTGTCATGTTTAAGAAACCAATTTGAGAGGATTTGAGTTTTGAGATATGCTTTGGAAGCAACCATCAGAAGATGGGTGCACTGTAGTCACAAAGGATGGACATGGTCAGCAATGATACTCAAGTAGGCTGTGGTGATTAAATGATACTCAGTTGGCACCGAGAGCCCTAAAGTGTGCCACCAACAGCAGCCTGAGCCTTAAAAGAAAGCAGGATGGATCCATGTTTTCATGTTATTTATATTAAATTCTGACCCTGCTATCTGAACGGTCCACCTGTTGGTCTCCTGTTGTCCAGTTTTGGTAAGTCTGTGCAAATAGTAATATCAGTTTCCTATTCTTAGCTTCTATTCGTAGCTCTTTGTGTAGTCCTCTGATGCTGTAGCCGTCTGCTTCATGGTTCAACATGTTAGGGGATGCTATTCTGCATACCTCGTCTGTAATAAGTGGTTATTTGAGATACTGCTGCCTTCCTATCAGCTCAAAGCAGTCTGACCATTCGCCTCTGCCCCTCACACAGAGAACTGCCAATGTGAAACAGTGAGTTTGGATCAAGCCCAATTTAACTTTTCTGCTGTCTAAAGTAAAGTGGTAACCTCTTTCTCAAAGTGCTTGCGGGTATAGGCTGCATAAGGTATGTTTCACATCCTGCTCAAAAACTCCAGAACCACTGGTGCTTGACAGCATGCCCAATGTTATGTAAGTCATTGATTGTTCCTACATTTTTTTTGCTAAATTTGAGAAATATATCTTGCTGAGTGTTACTGGAATACTATGACTTTTTCCAAATTTGGAAAACTGCATTCAGATATTGTTCCAATTCTATTATGTTTTAAAGCTAGCTCTTTCACCAGATCTGTTCAAAATACATTATCTATTATTGTCTTAGGTAAAAACAAAGCCCCAGCAATTCCATATTAGGATCACTGACACCATTGATGTGTGAGAAAAGTCAAATGACAATACCAACAAAATGAGCTAAGTGTGATTGTAAATGTGTGGGGAGAAGTAATGTGTATAAGCTTGAAATGAACTGAATGGCTGCATTGCTCATGCTAGGAGTACCTATGCACGCATGTGTGCATTTGTATGTGTTAAGTGTATATGCAGCACATCTCGTGGTCCTTATCATTACTGTCATGCTTTTCTTTTGACATGGGAAGGAAATGAAACAAGGGAAATATAATCAATGAACCGAGGACTGACTGGAATACAACGCATGCCCTTGCATTCACGCACACAAACGCACACGCGCGCACGCGCACACCCCCACACCCCCTCCTTCACAAACATATCCACGCATAGTGCAATCACATCTCCCGAATGAAAGATGTATGTGTGTCACTTATAACAGTAATTTATGCAGAGCCTTAATTGAAAATTGTTATCAGAATCAATTTGGCAGCCTTTAATAGGATGAGGGCAAAGAGGCTGCAAGAGAGCCAGTTCCCTGGATGATGCATTTGTTAGAAAGCGAGAGACAGTGTATGAGTGTTTGTGTATCTGTACATGTTTGCGAGTTTGCAGCCGTGCTCTGCATATTGCTGCAAATTGATTTTATTTGTGCATGTATGTATTGTGGCAGGCTTTCATGCTGGGATTGTGTTTAATTCACATGCAGAAATAGCTCCATTGTGCCTTGATTGGAGCTGACAAACCATCATTAGGTTCTCCACATGGATCCACAATTTGAAATGCTAAGTGCTAGGCTGCACATGTTTAAAACCTGTGAGGCTACTAGGAGTATATTTACTTAGGAGTGGAATCTATCTGCTTTCTTTAAACGGCTGTTGTATCTGAGTGTTGTGATACGGCTGATTCCAGACCAACCAAGTGACTGTAAAGCAATTAATATGCAAATGAATGCCTCCACCTTTGATTATTGTTCTGTCTAATAATGTGTGAAGATTCAAGGTGTTACAGGTGTTAGATTAGCCGTGTGTGTAAGAGAAATATAAAAGAGACGTTGCAGGTGTTCTCCAAACCTGTTTGTGTGTGTCTTTGTGTGTGCGTGTGTGTTTATCTCCACTCACAGTAGGAGCATCCGTAAACTTCTATTCGCAGACCAATCCGTCCCTCCTCGCTCCAGTCTAACGGGATGAGCCTAAGGAAGCGAGCCACGATTCCCTGCTGGAGCTCATGGCGAACTGCACTCTCTGAGTTGGAGTTCCCAGAGAAAGCCTATGAACATAATCATTCATATACACACAGACATAGAGAGAAACACAAACACACACACACACACACACACACACAAATTAAATACATCAAAGCCACAAGCCTGAAGACAAACAAGCAGCTTCAGGACTTCAGAACAAGAGTATTTGTTCCACTCACCACATCCTATCCTGAAGGTGCTCACTCACAAAACATACAAAATAATTATGAGTCTACATATCTAATATGCCCACCATAGGACAGTTTAACCGTAGGGGATGTTAGGAGTAAATTGCATATTAAGCTTTGTATGCATTAAGAAACTCCCTGCTCACATCAATTCATATCTAGACTGATTTATGTGTCCCAACAAGTAATAGAGGCTTTGTAACTGATGAGGTTTACAGTTCTTTGCTATATTAGCACTTTGTTCCACACAGCTGGTATACTGTCTTAAAACTCATCTTTTGAAAAAAAAAGGCATCTTGAAAAGCAAATAATGCCTAATTAACGCTTCTAAGATTGCAGTGATGCCTAATTAAAATGTCTTATTTATTTGCAATCTTAAATGTCTTTGCATAGCCCCAGTGTGGCTGCAGTTCCATGACTGAACATGTGCTGGGTGTTTTGTACACATCATGGCTTGACAGCACGAGCTGCTCTCCAATGTTTTGCTGTAAGCATAATTATTTGATGTCAGATTTCAATGACAGGCTACCGAAGCACATCTCCTGACAGTGCATTCCCCCCTTGCTGTTTTGACTTAAATGTGACTGACTGGAGTCTTTACCACCCACTAAAAAAATAAATTGTATTTACATGGAAAAGAGAAACGAGACAAGGATGGCCTTCACTTCACCAAATACTATAGAATCTCACTGGACGAGTAAAAGAGGCAAAATGATCTCCTCTTCTCACTACATCATTCTTGTTTTCTTTCCTCCTACTTAGTTTCTCTTCCTTCACTTGACCTGATACATGACGGGGAGAACCTCTAACCGCCCACTAATCCACCTCACCACAGTCCCTGAACTATTTTCACTTCTGTGCATTCTCCTCTGCTGTCTGAAATAAACACACAACACAACCCCGTTCCCCCATGCATTACTTTTGACACACACATGCACAGAGCAGTCGGCACACACCACTGGGGAGAAGCCTCATTAATAGCCTAGCAGGTAACTAGAAGAGAGCAAGACACTAGACAGCCATGTGTTATTTCAGATAAGACATGGAGTGGGCAGGGCAGAGCGTGAGTGTATGGAAAAAAATAACTTGCACAGACAGTCTGCTTTAAGCTGACTCTTCAGTGACCCAAGAATGTACCCCTGAAGATATGCTATCTGCAAAAGGAGGAAATGGTCAAGAGTTCACACTTAGCTCAGAGCTACTGAACTTCCACTGTAGTGAAGGAGTGGACAGTACTTCTATTATCAATGAATTCCTCTCAGTTTCATATTTAATCTTTATTTATTCCATAAAGGTTTATGGAATAAATAAAGTATGCCTTTTGAAAGAGAAGGTTGCAGTGTAGTATTGTATGTATGTCACCAATAAAAAAGTAAGTAAATACATAAATAAATAAAAACAGCAAGCACATTAATAGTTATGCTCCTGCTAGAGGTATGGCTTTTACACCCAAAGACATAAAATCTCACAAATGCATTTGTCGTGGTTCTGCAGGAAGTTTGGACACATCCATCAGTGGCTAGGCAACACATCAAGCAGCCACTCTGATCATGTAAAAGACAATACTGTTTAACTTGTGCAACGACTGGTAACTGATGATTCAGCAATGCAAACCTTAAAGTTACATTAAATTTGCTTTTTAAAGCAAGTTGACTGGAAACAGCATTTTGTCTCTTCTTTTAAATCATAGCAATTAGGTGGAAGTCGCCAGGTGTAATTGCTGCTTATATTGGTACTTTTTAAAGTAGCTTCCTCACTATATAAAAAAAAGTACTGGAGTACCTACAGATTACATGGACAGTAGCTGCTAGGTCATGAAAACCCATGACACGAAGCTCCTGTCACATAGTTTTTGTGCTGATGTTAATACCAGAGGAGGTTTTTGAATCAGCACAGCACTGGTAACTTTGAGCACTCGGGGAGCCTGTTATGACTTCAAACAATGTGCGCTGAGCTCAATTCACAGTTGCATGCTGCATCATCAAAACACTGGTAGTCTGAAATGTCTCCACAACTGAGATATTCCTTTATTCACCTTGGCTAGTGCTACTCTTTGGAGCTGTTTGTGCAATTCTACAATAGCTTCTTCCCCTCTAACCCTTATCTTTTTCTTTTGCTGTTAAATCTTCTCAAGCTTCTTCTCCTGTGCTCTCTATTGCATGTTTGTCCTTCAGTATTCTGTTTCCAAACTGCCTGTAGTGTTGGCTTCTGATATGAAGCACAATGACAGTTATATCTACAATCTGCATAAACACACACAAGCATTCATGCACACATATAGATACAGACTGCCAATGCACCACCTTGCCATTTAAGCAAATATGAAATGTTAAAACCTGACGTCACTGTTAAGATCACCTCATCGTTGGGTATAAAATAATGAAAGAGGAAAAAAATCTTCTGACAATTTTTCTGGCTGCATGCAGATGACTTCAAATCCTTTTTGTCCAGCTGTCACCTTCCTCTCCTTGCCCTTGTCAAGGTATACCAGAGAAAGAAAAAGAAAAAAGAAAAAGAGCGAGAACAAAACCATTTTTTTCTTCACCCAAAGCTCAATCCCCCCACCCTCTTTTTTTCCCCCCCTCTATTTCCCTATTGTGTTCATCCCGCTTTCTACACTTATCTGTGCTTGGCTGAATGAACAGCTCAATTCAAAGGCATTACTATGCAGAGCGGGGGGCAGAAGGCAGGATAGGGAAGAGAAGAGGAGGATGAAGATGAGGAAAAAGCTGTGGATGCTGAACACCTTGCAAAAGTCTGCCTAGTGAACCATTTAATTCCCTCTACTCCAAAGTCAAATCATTAAGCGGCAAACCAATGAGTAATTGGAAATATATGTGTGTGACTGCATACAGCGTGCCTGTGTGACAGTTTATGTTGAGGTGTGTGCACGTGTGCGTGTTTTATAAGCAACTTTAGAGCTTAGACACTTTGACGTTTTGTTTAATCAAGAACTGAGGTAATTTACGGCAACAAAGGCCACAAAGTGCCTGAAGCAAATTTCAGAGTTTACTCACTAGCTGCTATGTGCATGCGTGCAGAGTTGCACATACTTCTGCATGATTCTGCCTACTATGTATGTATGTTAGTGATATGTACAGTTAATGTTAGATTAGTTGGTTTACTTGATACTTGAGAAAACTATTTACTGCTATTTTATGTAGTTCTGTGAGGATGTGCATAATACTTTGGAATGTTAAAAACAGTGTAAGTTAGTAAAGGACACACGCATGATTTCAGCAGTCCATGAGATCAGTGGGAGAAAAGCAATGAAAGAAATCTTGACTTGGAAAAGAAAATAATGAGGGGAGCTGAGAACCAGCCAGTCTCTGTGCTGACCATTTGGAGCACAGGGGCTGTCATTCAAGAAAGAACAAGCCAATCACTTTCCTACAGCTGGTCAAAAAAATACCCCTGTGGTCTGCTCTGTCTGACATACACAAACACACTTCACTTGTATACGAGATAGACATCCACGTCGGCATGCTCGTTCCCATAAACAGACCCTGGCAAAATTCTCCACACGCCCATTATCTAACTGCTCAAAAGCTCTCCCTCATTGCTACTCCTCACCCGCTTACTTATTTTCCCTGGCTGCATGTTTTCATTTCCTGAATGAGCATCTGTCCTTTCTGTCTCTTCTCTCTCTCTTTTTTGTTTCACTGAAAATCAGTCTGTATATGTGCGAGCATATTTCTGTTTGTGCTGCGTGTCTGCGTTTTGACAGCCAGAGAGGGGCCCTTCCAGAGAACAGATCTCTAGATACTGAGAAACAACAAGTGAAAGCTATTTTCTGGCATTTGCTTGTTGCTGCAGGACTCTTTGTTAGACCAGCCCAGAGTCAGGGCTATTGTGTGTGTGTGTGTGTGTGTGTGTGTGTGTGTGTGTTGTGTGTGTGTGTGTGTGTGTGTGTGTGTGTGTGTGTGTGTGTGTGTGTGTGTGTATGTTCCTTCCAAACAGGCAGGGGAAATCAGTCCGGCCTGGTCTGGTCTTTTGTTTTTATTGACAAGTGTACGAGACAAAACAGAAGGACCATAGAGAAATTTGTGTTTCTGTGAAGCCCTGTGGGTGGCTGTGTCTGTGCCAGGAAAATAGGACAAATTCTAGTAATGCTTAATTGAAGTCATGAATCTTTAAAATGTTTTAAGTAGGCTGGGTGTTAAATTACTACAGCATGTGCCTAACACCCTTGAGAGTATACCGTGCTACACACACACACACACACACACCACACACACACAACACACACACATACCACAAAGCTTCAATAGGAAATCTCTTCTTACTGTTTCGTGACCACTTGCTGACAGAATTAAAATTCTGGGCTACACAGTCAATCAAGTATCCCACTAGGGGTGAGGACCACAACCAACTTCTGCTGCAGGCAGAAGCTAATGGATTTTTGATCTGAGTCTGCAGCTCCAGATGGGCTCAATGAGCTGAATGAGGAACTTGATCTGTGCTATTTCCTGTAATGGTTTTGTATTTTTTGTATCGTTTTTTGTTGTTTTATTTCAATCATATTTTTGTTCACGTTTTGTTGTCTTAGTTCTTTCTCTTCAGTGGTGATTTATGCTTAGAAATGTAATAATATTTTTCTTAGTTGTACATCCTTGTATATGTTTGTCCCCTAGTTTTGTTTATATAGACTTTCTGACATGTCTGTTTTTGGCAACACATTTCTTGCTTTACAAGTTTGAACAGTGAATTGCACTGCAACTCTGAAAGTTTGATTAAAACAAATGTATGTCCTTCCATTGTTATGTGCACTTCTGTTGATTTCTGTACATCAAAGACAAGATTAGCTGCTTCAGAGACTCTTTATAGTCTTTTGTTGGAACAGTTCAGAAGGATCTCATTTTGTATCCGTATGTGCCAGATAGTTAGTTCGGTCGCCAATTAAATGGCTTTACCTGCTAAAATGGACCCCCAAAGAATTGGTGACAAAGGGAAATTGAATCTTTTCTTTGCTTTGCATACATTATTAAGGAAAAATGAAAAACACTTCTAGTACATTTCATACCAATACTTTTTTCCCACACACTGCCTTTTGGGCTCATTAATTACTGTATAGTAATAGAAAGAGTGAAAAAAATATAAAGTACTTATGAAGGAAATTTTAGCAAGAAACCTTCATCACTTCTTCCCTTATATTTACACACATGCAGGAGAAAACACGTGTGTGTACATGTGTTTGAACCTGATGTAAGTGGCATCCAATAGTTTTATAGTATCGTGTCAGTATCAGTATCAAGAAAAAAGTAAAAACTTCTTCAGTGGCTATGAGGGCACCATCAGTGCACTGTTGATATAAAATGGTTTCTACAGTCCTCATTAATCATACAACATTAAGACAGTTCATACAGTAGGAAAGAGGAATTTACCTCAGTGCTATTTTTTATACACTGTCCACACAAGTACCATTTTGAAACTGTTGACAGACCAATTAAAATTTCATTACAGCCACTTAAGTTGTAAAGAAACTTTAATGACTCACTGGGATCTACCCTTTCTCCATAGTTCCATGCTTTTCAGACCTTCCACATGTAATAATACCAGTGTCACTGATATGCTACACAGTCACAAATATAGGTTATTTTACAGCTAGACTCCCAGAGAGCAGCCATTTGGCTTTTCTACGTTTAAAACCCGCCTACCAGCCAAATGGCTGCCTGAACTGAACTGTGAACTGCTGCTTTTGTTATGTAAATAAGGTGGTGCTGAGCCACTTGGAGGGTTAGGGTTAGGGTTAGGGTTGGTTTGGGTTACCCTAACCCTAACCCACAAGGAAACTTGTGTTTCTGTTTGCCATCTTAGGGAGAAATCAACACACATGGGTGTATTTCCTTTGTTGCTGAGATTTATTGATAAAAACAGTACAAAAAAACCCCAACCATTTGTACACATATTTACAAATAATAATAAAAAGTGAGTGAGTACATTTCAACATAATTATCAAAGACCAGTGGTCTGATTGATACCACAATGGACCACTGATCAATGGTCCACTGAAACACACAACCCTCCACACCTAGCCCTGGATTTATTGTTTTTATCAATACCACCCAAAACTTGATCCCAAACTTGTCAGGTTTACTTGCAATATACTGCAGGGTTAGGGTTATACTGTGGGTTTCCCAGGTTTGCTGACCAGCAGTCATGTAGTGATGGAACCCTAGTAAACCCCGCAAGATGACAATTTCATTGACCTCAACACAAAAGGAAGTTCACAGCTTTTAGCAGCTCCCCACCCCCACACACTAACAAAGAGGCAGTTGGCAGTTAGAAATCAGCAATCATTCACACACCCCCACTCCCCCACTTCTCAAGTAACAACCTAATTTACATATGAATTGATGCTAAAAGACTAGCCGATTTAGCTTCCACTTGGCTGACTTGGGTTAGAAAAGCCTGGGACTTCCAGTGTTTATACCAATATGGATAAAAGCACTGTGCCATCTACACATTAAATCTACAGGAGCTGCTAAGCCAAGGAAGCCCATGTCTTGAAGCTCTTGGCACACAGCTTTTGTGCTGATGTTAATGTCTCAGAAGGTTTGCAAGTCTGAGTCAACAGAGCGCTGGCAAATTTAACGTACTACTATGCGTCTCAACACTCGACTAGGTGACTGGGCTCTGCAACTCTATCACTTTGCAGCTGGAGCGGTGTGCTTCCTTCTACTTTGAAACAATACCTCTTAAAACGTTTTATTTGGGAGGGAAGATATTTCATTAGCAGACAAAAAAGATGCAATAGTGGTATCCTATTATTCTAGGATCCAGTGAGGTCTTTAGAACAACCATTCTTTCACAAATGTTTATAAAGGCAGACTGCATGGCTAGGTGCTTGATTGTATACACTTGTGGCGATGGGACTGGAAACGCCTGAGTTTAAAAATAAAGAGCCCATTACTTTTGTTCATATTATTCATGTTGATGATCTTCATGGTTACAAACTGTAGGTCTCCTACGGCAGTGTCAGAGTAAGCCGAAGCACTTCTGCAATGACTTCCATGTGTGCAAAAGATCAGCACTTTTTAGAATTGACATATCATTGACAAATGTCTGAAAATACAATTTTATGTGCACAGTGCAAGTTATTGGTGTTTAGGACAATCTTTAGAGTGCTTTAGTGAGACACAAGTATATGGCTGTCCAATAAACTGCATTCTGGTCAGACTTAAGGAAGAGATACCAGGGTGCTCATACAGATATAAAGCTGACACGTTAAGATGTCATCAGATTAATGAAGAGTAGTGCATGTCTGAAAAAGGCTTATTTGAATTCATCATCTTCGTTATTGTCGCTCAGCAAATTTTAATTTCCACACTCAACTCTTTATTTGGAATGAATTGACATTAAATAGGCTGACACTCAAGTTCTGTGAAGTTGCTGCAGCCAATCAAGATAAAGACTTAAAAGTTAAAAGACAGACTTTATATCAGGGCTGATTAAAAGAAAAAAAAAAGATGAAGTCATAAAAAGTATCTCCACGACTTCAAGCAGCAGTGTTACTCTGATTAGTTCAATTTAAATATTTTGGACTTTAATGCTGAACGTGATAACTCATTTAGTGGTCGACGGCAGCTGTTCATCAACAGTCAGTGTGAGTGAATGAGTAACTGCTTATGTATGGGGATAAACACTGGTCAACAAAAAAGTTGTTTTTTTTTTTAGCTGGTCTACAGTCAAAACTGCATCTCAACATGAGATGCAGTTTTGACTGTAGACCAGTGTCAGGAATTTGGGTCAGTAAGGCATAAAGAATCAACACAAATCATGAATGCACGCATCACTCTGAATGCTAAACCTTTTAATAATCTTACATTAAAATCAAATGAGTGTGCCTTATTTCATCCATCCATCCATTCACTTCCGCTTATCCTTTTCAGGGTCGCGGGGGGCGCTGGAGCCTATCCCAGCTGTCATAGGGCGAGAGGCAGGGTACACCCTGGACAGGTTGCGAGTCTGTCGCAGGGCCAACACACAGGGACAGACAACCATTTGCACTCTCATTCACACCTATGGGCAATTTGGATTATCCAATTAACCTGTCCCCACAAGCTGCATGTCTTTAGACGGTGGGAGGAAGCCGGAGTACCCGGAGGGAACCCACGCAAACACGGGGAGAACATGCTAACTCCACACAGAAAGCCCCTGCTGGCCTGATGGTGGAATTGAACTCAGGACCTTCTTGCTGTGCGGCAACAGTGCTAACCGTGCTGCCCTAGTGTGCCTTATTTCGTATGATGTAAATGAATCTCCCTGGAGTCTTTCCCCGATTCATTTCAACAGCAGACAGCAGTTGCTGTTTGGATGGTAGCAATGGATCATCTCCATCTGTGACTTGACTCATTAGTAACTTGGGAAGTGCTGGCTTGAATTCAATGAAACATGGGAGAACGCATTTATCTTCGTATTACGTTGCATAGTGGTGTTAGCACCAAATTAATAATCAGTAAGAAAACTGGTACTTGAGAACATTTTGACACAGCAGCTCCTGGAAAAAGCTTACTTTCTGCTAGGGCGCAGCTATCATCATGACTACAAGGACAGAGTGTAATTATCCTTAATGGCTCAGTTTGATGGTGCAATGGTTTTGCACTGATGTACAGTATGTACGTCTTTGCAGGCCTGTCTACTGCCACTGGGGTGCAGTGTGTAAAAAAAAAAAAAAAAAACATACATACAAATGGTTATGTTATCGACTGTCTCTCCCTGGAGATGAAAGTAGTTATAATGTACCAAATAGTCTTTATAATGGATCGAAGTAAAGTGCTAAGGAGAGAGTAAAAAGAAGTTAAAAATTCTGAATGACAATATACCAACTAGGCTGTTAATCATGACATCTTTTAGCAGTTGTCGACCACTGAAAGCACCAACAACGGGCATTAAAATTGGACCATGAGCAATGGAAAAAGGTGGCCATCCATCTGTGGGATGTGCTAAACGAATAAGTCCCATTTTTGGAGGTTCAAAATCAGGGCTTACAAGACTTGAATAATACGTTGCTAAAATATTGGTGGCAAATACCATAACACACCTTCAAGGGTCTAGTGAAGACCTAAATGCCTCAATGGGTCAGGGCTGTTTTTGGAGGAGAAGGGGGACCAGCACAATATTAGCCAGGTGGTCATAATATCATGCCCAATCATGTACTTGGGCTTGTGCAGGAATTCAATGCAGTCAGACCCCTATTAGTTCACAGAAAAAGATGGTGTTCACCTTCATAAAACAGTGGTTGTATGCGGGTTTGAGTAGAATAAAGGCTACTTGAAACCATTTCTAGTTGACATGAAGGATATTGTCATTATTCATATGACTGCTGTGCTTTGAGGTGATTGTTGTGATTTGGTGCTAAATAAATAAAACATAATTGAACTGAATTAAATTATTAAGACATTCAAGGCTTTTTGTAACTAGTTCAAGTGAGACTCCGGTGGTTGTAGGAAGATTGGCTAAGTGCAACACGTATAATATTGGAAATTGTTTAAGAAAAACGCATACTTCTAATATTGCATAATGTTTACATACTACTGTATAGCATATACACATAACAAAACGGAAAGTAAGAAATTTTAATGTTATTTTAGAGAAATATATTCTTTTAAAAAGTCTTTGTGTTTGGCGAGAAGGAAAGACTTATTTTGCCTGTGTGTTTTACGCACACAAGGACAGAAAAAGATCAAAGATGATTATCCGCCCTCATTTTGATTACTTTGTTATGGAGTGCAATGTATTTCTGCACTTTAAAAATGGCATTCTTCTTTTCTTTGTTCAGCCTTTCTTTGATCAAAAGGGACATTGAACCAACTACCCCGCTGAGTGCATGCCCTTTCTATGGGTTGGAGACTTTTACGTTACTCATCTCTACATTTGATCTAAGTTTAGGAGGTCCTTTTGCCAACTTTATTCTTGAGAGGACGTTGATGATCATGTTGACATTATGTTGACTCTATGACCATTTTTATCCTGTTCTTCCATATGGACTTCAGGAGGGGAAATCCTCATCCAGCATGGCTTCAGCTCTCTATTCTGCTCAATTATGCTTCTGATAAGCAGTAGCATTATGACCTCCAATTTCAAAGGTCACAATAATTATAATAATAATTTGTATTGAAAAGCTTTACAAATTGTTGTCCTTGTAGAGTGCACTGAAAACATCTGTTTGGTGTGTAACATCAAGCCATCGAGTTCTGCCAGCAATGTCAAAGCTATGTCAAGTGCAAAGAATTAGGATTATATTTTGGTTCCCATAACAACTCTCTTTCCTCTAGTCCTCCAATAAAAAAAAAACATGCTTTTACTCAAAAGTTTCATAAGGGAAATATTTCAATATTTCAGGCTTTGTTCACGCCAAATTCATCATGAGTAAGGTTTTAAAAATATTGTGACATGACAGTTTTAATAATCAAAACAAACCTAAATCTCAGTAAATACAAAGTGAAACTATGATGGCACCCCTGCTGAGATGTGAAACACATCTCCTGATTACTCAGTAACAAGCTGACATTTAACAGGCTGCAAGTTTGTCAGTGCTAAATATAACTTTAGGAGGGAGCCAGTTAGATAATGCTCTTTTCATCATATTTTCTTACATTAGATTAAATAAGATACCCTTATTTAATTTTAGTGTCACTGTTCAAAAGGGGCATAAACAAATTAATAAACAAGCTTTGATGGTTTTCTGCCAAAAGCTTAAAATGTAAATATGATGTTAGTTTGTGCAGTATACAAAAGAATATCTGCATATATTTTATATTATATTTATATTATATTGTATTGCTTTGCAAGAGTGCTTTAGATGAATCTACTGTATGCTCGTGGGTATCCCTCCTCTTTGACATTACCTGATATATGGATTGATACCTCTAAGCACTGTTTTCATACATATTGTCTCCAAGGCAATATCCTTTCTCTGTTTTCTTTTTTCCTTGTTTCAGCACTGACCTGCTTTACTGGTGTTTTTCTAGTTTCTTGCTTTACTCATTTTCCTCCCAATGTAAGCTCCTGTCTGCCAAAAGCCTAAAATGTAAATGCATGAGGCACTTGATGTCTGCATCTAATAAAATGCAAAAACATGGACGGCGATTGAAGCCTGGCAGCACGGAAGATCATCCAAGTTCAGAAAGTCAGCACTTCATTTCATTCGCGTTGCTTTTCTATCTCAGATGTGACTGTGAAATTTCACACATAAATAAGTCAAACTGCAATGCCTTAAAAAGTGAAAATCAGAGGTGGGAATTAGACCCATTTCATTTAAGATGTACAACTTTTACTACAGATTTAGTGACTTGTTTATTAGATTATTTTTTATTTCCCCACCGTGAACCAGATCAACCTTAACCTTGATCTTTACTGTGAGGTTTTAGGGGCACTGACTCACTCTGACTCATTCTGTTTGTTTACACATTACGTTAAGCTCATGGAGCCCTTAATAATTTAGGTAGCAAACCATTTTAATTGGAGCTCATTTGAATGTTAATATATAACTTCTGGTGAAAATTTCAAACATATTTTTTACTTACACAAATTGACTTAAAAGATTCCCTGTTGATGGCGACTGCTTATTGTATTGCCATCTTCTATTTGTTTTCTCAAATCTAAATTTAACTCATTAACTTGCCTATTGGTCGTGAAGACTGAGGTGGCTCCAAGGCACTTGGCAACATCCAGTGAAATAAATACTAGGCTGACATGCAAAGAAAGGTAAGCAGGGAGAGAGAGAGAGAGAGAAAACGAAAGAAAAAAAGAGCAAGCGAGCGAGAGAATGTGGTCCACTGGTGCATAAATCCAGGTGCATGATTTATCAGTGCATGCTCTGCAGCTTTTGAAACTGAATTAGTCCCCACCACTGAGACACAGAGGCATCACCATTCATTTACCTGACGAGCCACAGTCTAGCAACTCCGCCCTCCTGAGAACACACACATTCGATCACAATTGGACAAAGGTAAGCGCATGAGCTCCACTCGAGCTCGAACACTAACACTTTCACATACGCTCGCACGTGCTTGTTTCAACATCATTAGGTTCAGTTTTATATACAGCCTTTAGCACAGAGAGAGGAATAAAACGAGCCTCAGCTGTTCTGGCAAGAGCGAAGCATTACATTCGCAGTGTATTAGAGCATCACATTTCCTGACACCTTTTTAGCAAAGCTTCAGCACAATTTCATCTGTAAATACCTGAGCAATGTGGCTGCGAACGGCACAGGCTGAGACACACGGTCGCAACATAATCAAGTTGCGTCGCCATTATTTACTTTAATCAAATCTATTTCATTGCTCTACATCCACAGAAGGCTATAGCAGTTGTTTTAGTTCAGCTAAAAGAAAGAAGTGTAAATCGTTACTTTAGTTTATTTATCCTGTACCTGGTGGGAAATTTTACGTAGTACCATCATTGAGGAATCTGATTTAAATGACCAGTATTAAGTGGACAAATCGAAAGTTTATTCTATCAGCTTATGGGTGAGAGAAGCCAGAGGATGTTTTTTTTAAGTGCAGTGCTTGTTAATGTTAAAACTACTGAATGCAAGGATTCTAAAAAAATACCTGTACAGTGTTTCTCTGTGTATTTGTTACACACAAGAAGATCTGTAGCCACTCTTAGGAAAAAATGTTTGTACTGCAATTTACCAGCCTTATTCCTCATGTCTCAATGACTAGTTGACAAGATACAAGATAATGTGCTTCCATGCACAAAAGCCCAGAATGTCTTTTGGGTTTTATCGCACTGCTTTCAAATATTCTTTTCAATTTACAGTAAAAACATCTATTTCACAACGTGTACTTCGTTATTTTGTTCACGCTAAACTGTGACAGCGATATCTCTATAAATGTTAGTAGTAGGCATGATTGCGTTAGCTACTTTCATCATCAATATTTACAGGTGTCTCCTTCTGGCTTACCTCAATTTTAACAGCCAGTGTCTGTTCTAATGTATTAAAGTACATCCTATGCTTCCAGTAATCTAACTTTACTTTCACATCAGGTTGAGGGGCTTTTTTCTGAACACTTCACAATAATACTATAGAAAATAAACTGGTAATAAGAAGGATGTTTTGGGATGCTGAAACTTATGCCGTGTTTTAGAGCTGTTCAAAGACTAGACTATTTTTCACCAGTCCAGTGAGAAACTATTATTAACTTCTTCCCTTTTGATGCTGTATCAGCTTAAGATGAGGCTGCGGCTGGGCTAGTTTATTGGATACATACATTACTGTCAACTGACCTAGTGTACTTTCAGCTTCAAGCATCTCATCCACATGAATAAACAATCTGGCAATGTAGGAGAGGGTCTTCTGGTACTATCTGATAGAGACTAATGGCAAACGACATTATGGAGGAGAATTCTGACTTTAAAAATGTGTTAATTTATTTTTAATGTCTTGTCGTAATTCGGTACGCATTGCATTTTGATTTCTTGATTTCTTTCTTTTGGGGTTACGTGAAGAAAGTGTGATGCTGTAACTATGGAATAATAAAATCCATCTCCTACTCTTTGTTTTTCTGCAGGTTTCTAATGTAGCCAAGATATATCCATAACAGTACATCTTGTAACTGCTTCTAATTTCACAATTAGTTTTCAAATTTGTCTTTTCTTCTTTTTTGATGGAGAAATATAAACAAGGACCCCCACTTTGCCTTTGCGTTTCTAGAGAAAGCCAAGAGAGGAACTGTGCTACTGTATGAGGAAGTCATACAATAAGAAGAATGTTGAGGTTTCTGCAGGACATGTATGAGGATAGCGTGACAGTGGTAAGGAGTGCAGCTGGAGTGACAGATGAGTCTAAGGTGGGGGTGGGATTACATCAGGGATCGGCTCTGAGCCCTTTCTTGTTTGTGATGGTGATGGGCAGGTTAACAGATGAGGTCAGGCAGGACACGCCATGGACTATGATGTTCACAGACGACATTGTGATCTGTAGTGTGAATAAGGAGCAGGTGGAAGAGAGCCCGGAGAGGTGGAGGTATCCCCTGGAGAGAAGACGAATGAAAGTCAGCATAAGTAAGACAGAATACATGTGTGTGAATGAGAAGGAAGCAGGTGTAACAAGTCTAAATACTGGGGTCAACCATCCAAAGCAACAGACAGTGCACAAGAAACATGAAGAAGAGAGGTGCAGGCAGGGTGGAGCAGGTGGAGACAATTTGTGACAAAAGGAAAGAGTGAAAGGGAAGGTTTACAAGATTGTAGTGAGACCTTCTATGATGTATGGTCTGGAGTTACTGGCACTGACAGAATGACACGAAGTGAAGATGAAGGTCACAGAGATGAATCTCTAAAGATTTCCACTGGGAGTGACCTGCATGGACAAGATTAGACATGAGCATATCAGTGGGACAGCTCACATTGAGCACTTTGGAGGCAAAGTTAAAGAGGCAAGGCTGAGATGTTTGGACATGTGCAGAGGAGAGACAGTGGATATACTGGACAAATGATTAAAGATAAAGCTTCTAGGCAAGAGGAAAAGAGGAACACTATAAAGAAGGTTCATCAGTGTAGTGAAGGAGAACATGAAGAGGTGTTGGTGTGGCTAGGGATAGGATTAGATGGAGGCAGATGATGAAAAAAAGGCAGAAAAAGATGTTTTTCTTTTGTTTTTTGTTGTTTAAAAATTGCTCTTATTCCTGGAGTTTACATTTGTAAACCAAAAGAAACGGCAAAAATAGAGATATTAAGCGAAAGGCAGTTTTGTATTAATAGTAGTAGTAATGGTTAATTATAAGCAGTTATAACCATAAGCAGCAATTTAAGTAGACAAAAAGCTTTTAATGGGTGATTAAAAAGAGTACACCATTACTAGATAATACACCCATAAAGCACTGTATGCATCACTGTATGTGTATATGTGTGTATTATCGTGTAAAAGTTCTGAAAAATTTAAATATAAATATTTAAAATATATGAAATGTGAATATAAATAAATATAAAATATTTATATAAATTAATTTTAAATCCATTTACAATTAAACAAATTGAGCACTTAGCTTGATACTCATGTGCTAGACCACTCACATCTTCAAGCTCATCTTTCCTTTTGAGCCAACCTATAAAAATATAAAGCTGTATCTTTCACAGGTGCTGCACTTTTGCATCGGTAAAACATGTTCACAGGCAGACAATTTCTACAGGTCTCTCAAACACCAGCACAAGCACACATGTACGCGTGCATACCTAAAAAAAATACTATGCTAAGATACTAAGCTGGTAATATTGTGCCAACTAAAGTCCAACAAAATAGTTTTGCCCTGTTGGGACAGTTTTTTTTTTATTTGAGTAATTTAGTAATTCATAAGCTCTTGGGAATTGTCTTCTACTTAGGCATTTAGTGCTTTAATTATTACAATCAGTCATCTGTGTCATTTGATTCCTTGGAAGTGCATTAGTGTGTTATTAAAAACACTGTTTTTCACACATCCAATACAGCATTTTCCAGGCCTTTAACAGTCATCCTTCTCAGTGAATTACACACTCACGGCAGTTATATTGGAAGTGGCACACTTGCTTTAACTAAAAAGTTCTTCTCTTAGTTTGGCAGTGAAAGAGTTAAGTCATCAGCGTGGAGTAATAGCAGGTGGTGATTGGTGGCAAAAGGTTCTTGAATAGAACCTTCATACATAAAAGCACAGGACAGGCGGTTTGCTCTCTGGGGATCACTGTGTGAGCCTCATCCAGTGGTGTATGGGATTGAGCCGAATGTGATTGAATGGGCTGAAACAGGGCTTGATGGTAGTTCTCTGTGTGTGTGTGTGTGCGTGTGTGTGAGAGAGTTGGCTTAAGCGACCTGCCACCCCCAACCTATCTCTTTGATCAATAGCACTGATTGCTCCAATATCATCACCCCTTACACACAAACAGCCACATACTTCACAAAACAGGTCTAAACTTTTGCCCAGGCTTAATTATCAGCAGGGGTTAGTAGGAGTGCAAGTATGTCTGCATGTATGTGCGCATTCATTCATGTAGATTCTGCAGCTCCTCGACTTCTAAATAAGCCAAGAGGCAGAGAATCCATGTGCTCAGTTTTTCCTTGTAACTGCATGGGTTATTGATGGTATATGCCCAGTTCAAAATTATTGGCTCTGCATTTGTTTACATAAGCAATATTTTGAATTCCACTGGCAATAAATTAAAAAGCAATATTCATGTCATAAATTTTGGCAAAACAGAGGGGGGAAAAAGTTGGCTATAGTTACAAAAACGCCAAAGAGATGAATGTGTTTTGGAGTATTTGCAGAAATATTAGAGGCAATGAATCAGGGTTAATAGCAGGAGAAAAATACTTCAGAATAAATAATAACTGGCAAACAATTACGATGCCGCAGACAAAAACAACAGCTTAATTTACTTTCAACTGTAAACGATTCGTATACGTCACGGCAACCAGTAAAGCCATGATAGGCAAAAAAAAGGATTACATTATCTACAGAGCTTATTACCCGCAGCTGAAAAAAGGAGAAGACATACTTTGTAATTTTATTACTGTCTTACAGTAGCAAATCACAATAAACAACTTAATAAATTGAGTACAATATCACAGTACGAAACAGCTCAAAAAGTTCTTGTTCTAGCAATCGACTGCCTGTGTCTAAACTCTGATTCCCAGCCACCTGTACTCGACTTGGTTGTGCCAAGGCCTGCGAAGCTGGACACACCAGCCTGCTATGTTAGGCCAGTTAAATAGTTTGATGTTAGTAAAAGTTGCAGGATTCAAGGGAGTTAAAGCTAGAGTAGGAGCATTTACACAGCATTCACTCACCCATCCAAATCGTGGAATCAAGGTGTTCTAATCACTTCCAGGGTCACATGTGTGTAAAATAGAACATATAGGCATGCAGGCAGCTTCTACAAACATTTGTGAAAGAACAGGTCACTCTCAGGAGCTCAGTGGATTCCACCATGGTACCCTGATAAGATGCCAGCGTGCAGCAAGTCCAGTCATGAAATTTACTTGTTATTAAATATTCCACTGTCAACTGTTGGTGGTAATATAACAAAGTAGAAGCAATTGGGAATGGTAAATGGCCTGTATTTGTATAGCGCTTTAATTAGTCCCTATGGACCCCAAAGCGCTTTACACTACATTCAGTCATCCACCCTTTCACACACTGGTAGTGGCAAGCTACATTGTAGCCACAGCTGCCCTGGGGCACACTGACAAAGGTGGGGCTGCCGGACACTGGCGCCACCGGGCCCTCTGACCACCACCAATAGGCAACGGGTGAAGTGTCTTACCCTTACCTTACCCAAGGACACAACCACCGAGACTGTCGCGGCCGGGGCTTGAACTGGCAACCTTCCGACTACAAGACAAACTGCCAACTCTAGAGCCATGAACGGCCAATGATAGCAACTAAGGGGGTACGCTACGTAAAATCTCACTGCAGGGTCAGTGGATGGTGAGGGTTTCCATGGATGAGTACCTGCTTCCAAGCCTTACATTAACAAACTCAATGTAAAGCATTGAATGCAGAATTGTGAAGCACCACACCACGGGGCTCCAGAGGAGTGAAGACGTGTTCTCTAAAGTGATGAATCGCGCTTCTCTGTGTGTCAATCTGATGTACGAGTCTGGGTTTGCTGGTTCAAAGACTTTCCAAACTTTGTGGGAACAGTTTTGGATGGCACTGTCCTGTTCAAACATGACCAACATTACCAGTGCTTAAAGCAAGGTCCCTAAATAAATGAGAGTTTGGTGTGGAAGAACTTGACTGGCCTGCACAGAGTCCTCACCACAACCCGAACATCTTCAGGATGAATTAGAACAGAGCCTTCGAGCCAGGCCTTCTCATCCAGCATCAGTGCCTGACCTCACAAATACACATCTGGAAGAATGGTCAAAAATTCCCTTACATGATCGGAAACCCTGTAGAAACCTGTCTTCTCAGAAGAGTTGTAGTTGTTATAGTTGCTGTTGATGGTTGGCCGGCATCATATTAAACCCTTCGGATTAAGAATGAGAAGTCATTTAAGTTTTTATGTGAAGGCAGATGAGCAAATACTTACAGCAATAGAGTGTATTTATTTGGCCTTTGATTAATCATTATTAATTACATTTACCACAACTGCATTGCCTTTTTCTTATTTTCTTCCTTCCTTTTTTCACTCCCAGAAGGAGAACTCCTCTTTATTGTTTCATTGAGTATTTAATTCTGTTTCCTCATTCATTGTCTCTCATTGTTTAGAGTCATTCATGCCATTTCCAAATTAATGAGTGAAGTCAGGTGGAGTACTTTAGAGAGGTCATGCCTCGCATACTGTTAATGCAAAAGTTGCACATTGCCACTACAGTAGTGTAACGTTTGTCAGGGTGCAGGGGCTCCCCCACTGGCCTGGTCACCTGCCTTGTCTGTTGGCAAACCACACCTCTACACGGGCGCAGACTCACAGAGTGAAAACTAGGGGTTTTTAGCACAACCAAGATTAACTAACAAAATTCATTGGATCTCCTTTTAGCCACCTTTTGTTTGATTGAAAAGGTTGTTTGTTATGTTGTCCCATCATCAGAGATAGAAGAAAGATTGGAAGCCCAGGCTTTATTTCGGGAGGAAGGGTGCACACGCAGTGAAAAAGTACTCGGTTCTGAATTAGGTCTGTCAGGAAGAATCTGTGTGAGTCATGGCTTATACAGTAGATGGTTGACTTCATGATGAGACTCTACAGTGTTTCAGTGTGTGCAAGGAATTGGTACCAAACTCAACAAGATAAGTTGGTGAGAGTGCATTTACTGAACTCTAGATACCTGTAAGACCAGAAGTAGCGAAGAAAATGTACGTCTTCATGTACAGCAATAAAACTTTTGAATATCTAATAATTAAATAGGAGAAAATGAGGAAATGACATCGGTAATGAATGTTTCTATATATGAACAAAAAATAATTTTGCATACATGACTATTTACATATGTAATTAAAAAATATTTTAAATAAAATAAATAAAATAAAATTGCCTGAAAACTAACACTCTTAATGGAAATTGTTATCATCTAAACCAGTTATGGCTTTAAATAGTCACAGATGAATAGTTCTTACTATTCATAAGAACTATCTTTTAGTGCATTCGTGTGTGTGTGTGTGTGTGTGTGTGTGTGTGTGTAATGAAATCAAGTAGATTTTAATTAAAATGCCCTCACTATCTTATATAGATGTCAGGACAGTATTGCTGTCACTGGCATATTTTATTGTGTCTTTATGTCATATAATCATTCCAAAACTGACGAAAGCATCTTTCGTCTAAAAATAATGAACACTTGTATGTCTGCGGTTTGAATTTACATGTTCAGCCATTCAAAAGGATTCTGATAGAGAAGACAGAATTGTAACCGTGCAAGTTAACAGTGGTTCAAACATGAATGCCGCAGCACACTGCATACATTTTAAACATAGTAGTTGAATTTGATATTTAATGTCCGGTTCTTTGACAGAGTTGTGGTGTTTAAATTGGTGATAAAAAATGTGTTTGCAGAACAGAAATCTCACTATGAAATTTTGTTATCTGTATAGTTTTTCTGAATTGATTTGGCATTATTCTCACAGCAGAAAAGTCATTCTCACCACTCTTGTTCACAAAACATTTAAGCCATTTTTCATTACACAGATTTACTTCAACTCTGTGATGAATGAATAAAAACCTTTCACCACACTTTAAAAGCATCATAATCTTACTGACTTTGGAGTTTTGCAAAAATAAAATGTGAAATATTTTGTTTGAAACTTTACAAAATTCCAGAAATGCAGAAAAGCACAATTATATTTGTGAAACTTTACTGTATGCATCAGGAAACAGACACAGGAAGTATATACAATCTGAGAACATAGAACCGACTGCTGTATACTCCAGCAAAGTCACGCTACATACATTCAGCAACTATTAGTAAGGCTGTTCTACTGCCAGACAACTTTGAGCTGATAGGAAGGTAACAGTAATGCAAACTCATTTAATCACTCCCTTTAATATCATTTAATCTCGAATAAAAAATAAAAAATCCTTCAAGGCATTCCTGATGGTTTTGTGTATTTTGTTAAAAAAAAAAAGAACGACTCCATCTGTAGTGTTTTCAAAAGCAAAAACAAAAGATCTGATCATTTCAAATGCCTCAAACATTATTTAAAGTTAACATGTAAAAGCTGCTGTGATAAAGCTTATTATTTAAGGCATTATACTGCACAGTAGCAGTAATGCACAGTAGCAGTAATTTACATGACAAGCTTTTAGAGATTCACTGGGGAAAAGACAAAACAAGCAAAGCAAATACATATCCTTTCCAACTCTACTATTAAGATTAACATAAAAAGTCTCCTCCCCTGCATTTCAAGGTTTTAGATTTCTGCTGTCTAGTTTGGTGTATCAGCATTATTCACGACAGGCCTGTCCTTTCGTCTCCCATCTGTTATCACCTGTAGCCTTTCACAAAGCAGCAACAGTGAACAGTGAAGGCCATTAACCTATTAGCTGATCACAAACTGTCAGGTGCCCCACTCAAGTCCTTGCTAACAATTCATTGATGGAGATGTGTTGGTTTGGCACAAGAGACATAGAAAATAAAGCCAGAGAAAAATAAACCACATTCATACTGTTAGGGAAACATTGAATGCAAACGGCTCATTTTGGAAAGATGTTCTTATATCATATCTTTTCTCTAAGACCCAGTAAATCTTCAATTAGATGAGCCACAGTCGTATTACATTTGGTTTAAACTGAGGGAATAAAATTTCCTTGTGCTTTGAAGTGATACTTAAGATTTTTCATCCTAAACAAGGTTTTCTGCTTTTTCTATGCGCGTAGGTAAAGAAGAGGATTTTGCACTTAAGTAAGGAACATTGAAGCTTGCTGTATGTATAATTTAATGTTTTTAATTATGGAGTGTTTATTGAACCTTCTGACAAATTAAATTAAATACAAATGAATGTGTATATATGAGTTTTAATCTGGCATCCTTGAGCATTGTATTGCTCACAGTAGCACTGCATGTATCTGACTGTATGAGGCTAGTCACACTGACGATACACAGGTCTTTAAAACTCAACAATATCAAATATGATACACTTGGCATTTTTAGTGAAAGCTAAGTTAGGAACAGAGCTTGACAGCTGATTTAAATTAAAAAGCTTGTAAAAGCATCAGTGTAAATCTTTGCAAGTTCATTTTAGATAAACCAACCATTATCCAATTTAGAATAGAAGAGAATGTCAAAATCAGCATTTGTTCTGATAGTTTAGTAACCAAGTTGACATATGTATATGTCAAATTGCATTACAGCTAACTCCAGCCTCAAAAATCTACCTAAACATTTGCCAGCATTGTTCGGTATTTCTAAATGCTCTTAAATGTATTTGCAGGGCTTTCCTTTAAATTGAATATAATTAATATAATTGAATTAATATAAAATTAATTCTTAAGGAATCTGAAGAAGGAGTGTGAATTTTGGTGTAAATGACCAAAAAATTCAGTTCCATTATTTATCAGCAGTAAGTTTAGTTACAGATAATCAATTTTTTCAGAGATTTTAGTAGTAAGCCCCATTCAAGTGCACAGCTAAATATTATCTGTATAAGGATGAAAACAACATAATTAAAAACAATACTAGCAAAGGGAGCATTAAAAAAAGACAATAAAATAGTCTCTAGGACAGAGTCCTGGGGTACTCCACAATAAAGAAAAATATTTATAAACATAACTGCCCTTTTTTTAGTTTCTAATTTGATGGTGTTACTGAAATTCCAACCCAATTTGGCAATATACCATCAAGACTTGAGAACAGATTTAGCAATATTTGGATTAATGAAATGCCATCATTTGTTTCAAGAGCAAGTCATTTACTCTACTTTAAATAGCTGTCCCAGTGTGTGATGGTGTAGAAAAGAACCTAATTAAACTGTTAGAACTCTCACATATTTGAAATTAAGGTAAATTAAGGTGATTGGGAAGTAATCCAAAACAGATGGGATGCTTAGGAAGCAAGTGTGGGCCTGAGGATGTGAACATTTTAATAGTCTTATAGTTTGCACCTGTGCATTTGACACACACGCATACAAACAGCCACACAAATTACTGGTCCACTCACCCAAATGTTGCCATCTTGATGATAAGGTTTCCAGTTCCTTCCTGTGTCACTGTAGAGAAGGCGATACTGCGTCGTCCAATCAGAGCTGCTGTAGCGACCCTGTGTTGCTATGGCGCTCACCTGCTTTCTTGAACCGAGGTCCACCTGTAGCCACTGGTAATGGTCACTGTCTAGAGGTGACCATCCACCGGCTCCTGCAAAATCAGTAATTATTCATAATGAGTAGGACATCAAAGGTCAGTTTTCCCCAAATAGTTTATATAATTTTAGCAGTATGATAAAAAAAAGTATTATTATTACAAAAGTGAGGTACAACTGTATCTTATTGACAAAGACTTCTGTTAGAGCAGAATCCAAGACAGGTAAAGAAACTCACCGTACTCCAATAATGACATTTTGCAAAAAGCATTAATCGTTACAAGGTTAGTCGATCCTATTATTAATGGTCAGTGTCCACCAGAGTGTAGCCCAGAAATTTGCTCCTAGCAAGCACCAGTGTAGAAGTAATAATTTATTAAAGGCTTTGCATACAGGGAGAGAGCCTTCTGACAATAAAGATGTTTCACAAGAATGAGGAGGATACGCTCCCTGTTATGATTATTAGAATTATATGTTCTCCAATATAGAAGATGCCTCAGCTTCAAGAGGAAGGTCATTAGTATTTATGAGGTTTCAAGAAGGATTCGTTTTTAATGCCAGTAGCTGAGACATAAAGACACTTTTGAAATGCTCGAGCATCACTTTCATCCATTTCATTCTTGAAATCATCACTTTTCAACAACAAAATACAATTAAATTGGAAGAACACTATCTTTTCACCCCAAAATACAACAACAGCCTGTACAAACAGAATGAGACTATAAGCCTATAAGTCAAATTGCAAGTGCTGTCATGTAACCCATTTTGTCTTGACACCTACATATGGTTATGTCTCCGTTCATTTTCAGCTAAGCTTTTGTTTGATATGTGCATCCTTGAGTGCAGATTAAAGTGGAATTACCCCCCTGGTGGAGCATGGATTTTGATTTTCACTGTACACAGCTGAGTTAGAATAAATACAAAGTAATTTTTTCGGTTCTTTTCAAAGTGGGCATTGGGCCTGAGGGAAATTACTTGCTCAAAAGTACAGAGTAATTGTTTGACCTCTTCTTCACTGTTTTGAATAGATTAGAAGACCATCAAGTATGCTTGGAAAGCCATCGTAAGGGTTAAAGGTTATGATCTCCGGGGCTAGATGCACTATTGTGGAAAAATCTTCTACCAAAAGTGATGTATTGCTTTAATGAGTATCTGAAAATGAGTATCTCTGAGAACAACGAGGGAGAGTGTTTCAGTGCCACTTTCCTATGACTATAGTGAAGACTGATGGAGTAGATGGCTGTGTTTTGTTTCCTAATCCCCTCAGTGGCAGTCGACGTCCTTGCGATAGCCTAAAAACTCATTGCTCTGTCTTCATTGCCAGCTAAACTCTCATGTGTCCCCTAAAACTTGTCCCCTTTTCACCCCTCCAGTTGTCTACCCGGGAAAGGCCAAACTCCCCTGGACCTTGCAGGTTAAATGAGCCTCAGGGTAAATGGTCCAGAAACAAAAGAGCAAGGCAAGTGCAAGATGCAAGGGAACAAAAAATGATGACACTGACCTAATTTTCATTTGCCGTTATAATAAAAGTAAGAGATAAGAAGAAAAAAATATGGCATAAATGTCAACATTACAGTGTGTCTTTCCTACTATTAGAACTGTAAAATTCCAAAAAGAAAGCACAAAGGGGTGCATAAAACAGATGTATGGAGAAGTAGATACTTTTTCCCTGGACTTGTCCACAAGACAGCTCACAAAGCTTGCTTGTGGATAGACTCTGAACTGGCTATGTCAGTTCTTTCATTCTTCTAGACTTACTTGTCTAAAGGACACACATGCAGATAAGATAGTGTTGGAGAGTGACAGATGTTGTTTTGGGGGTTTTTTTTCAAAGTGAAAACTGAAATGTGTGGACAAAGTGAGGGCAGGGGAAAAGGGTAAGACCACAAAGGCACAGGAGAGTGGGAGAAGAGCGCTAAGTGAAGTGGAGGAAGAATGAGAGATGATAGTCATATGATAAAATAGAGGGTGAGGCAGTTTGCAATGTACCCTACTGACAAAAATCCTATATCTTATCCAATTACAGAGCCATTACACTCCGGCCCCGGACCTGACTGATAACCAAGCCCATATCAGTGGAAACGTCAATACCTCAAAAACCCGTTGCAGCAAAGCCATTCCCGTGGGGGGATAAAACACTATCAAAAAAGAGAAGGGTAGGGGGAGAAAGGAAGGGTGAGAAATTGGGTTTGGGAGGGGCAGAGCGGTGGTGATAAGTAAACAGACAGCAGAAAATAAAGATTAAGAACGCAAGCTGAACGGACAATGACCAAGGCAGTGTGATACTTTGAACAAGATAGGAGGATGGGGTGTCGGAAAGAGTGACGAGAAGGTGTGCGCCGTGGGCTGGTGACAAGAGAAGGGAGAGGGTAGAAAAATGGAAACAAGGAAGATGGATGAGACGAGGAGTAAAGCGAGTAATAAGAGAGGCTTTTATGGCTCTGACCGAAACCAGAGATGAGATGTGTGAGGATGGACTGGAAAAAAGGTAAAATGCAGTTATGTTAAAGAAGGAGATAGACAGGACCAAAAGCAAAAATAACAAAGGAGAGGAAAGTTTGGTTAAAAAAAACCCCAACAAACCACGATTTTATTTCTCTTTCTCCATTCTTTAGAATATTGCCAGTAATCTTTTCAGATTCTCCTTTTGCCTGAGTGCACAGTTTCTACTGGTAGCCGATGAATAACACAAAGCAAGAAGTTAGCAACTTTTCACACATTGTTCTAGGCAAATTAATTGGTCATTGCTGGGTACTGAGAATTGCAGGGGCTGAATTTTAAATCTCTAATTTTAAGTGTCAGGGTGTTGTGAGCTACATGTAATTAAACCAGTAGTTTATTTAAATTTTTCGACAGCTTCCAGGTAGTTCCACTTCATTCATATTTGTTTAGTGATTAAAGTCATTTTGGGGCATTATGTTATTTTCATTGAATGATTGATTGATTTTACAAAATCACTTGAAGCTAGACTTCTCTTTATGTTAGTTTCAGTGTAGCTTTAACTCTTCTTCAAGTTTGAAGTAGTTTCAGTTGCTTTCACAGTAGCATTGGTTGTTGTCAACTAGGGCCACGCGGCCACTGCCACGATTAGTCGACTAGTCATGATTACGTCGACTATTAAAATCGGAGACGACTGATTTAATAGTCGACGCGTCGTTTGAAGCTTTGTAAGATACCAAAAGACGCAGGAATAAGTAGTAGGATTTAAGAGTGTAATAACGGACTGAAACAGAAGATGGCAGCACTGCATGTACAAGGATGCCAGCTGCCATTAAACCCCGAAGAAGAAGACTGTGTCCCAGAATTCATAGCGCAGCCCAGTGCGGCCTGCTCAGTTTCCAACAATGGCGGCCGCTAGTTAGTTTTAATGTTACTGGGTCACAAAATCAACGTTTAACATATTTTCAGGCGAGAATGTAGCTGTGTAAACTTTAAATATCTGCTCAGTTTATCAAGACACCACATATTTTCAAAAGCACTCTGACGTTTTTGGAGACGTCTGTTACCCACCAGCTTGATAGCTAGCTGGGGTTCAAGGCTCACTAGAGCCCGTGAGTACACCGGACCCCGGCAAATCGTTTTCAAACCCACTGAGGTCTTTCGCTACTCAGGTTAAACATATATAAGTCACTTAGATAACTTAAAAATGTTATTGTTTGGCTTTTTTTTTTCAGTATTTTATTTGTTCCTGAGTAAATCTGTTTGGCTGAGATTAAAGTTATAGTTTTTACACAGCTGAATAAATGTCAAGCAGACAACTGATTATCAGAAGTGTGAGATGCTCAAGAATATACTCCGGTGTCCCGTTATATTTTAGATAGCAAGGAGTTTATTAAACTTCACCGAAACAATCTGCTAATTTCATTAAAATTTAATAAACTATCATCTTGTCTTTATTTTTAGTTAGCACATACCTTAAACACTTAAAGCTGTAAGCTAATGATAGTTATATAAGAGCAGATGCATGCTGGTGCAATAAGCTGTACGTTTTACGTCCAATGGATGCATGATCTGATTAGTCGACTAATCGCAAAAATAATCGGTGACTAGTCGACTATCAAAATAATCGTTTGTGGCAGCCCTATTGTCAACACTGCACAAAGTCTGATTTGGTATGTGGCATAAAAACACATTTTGTAGATTCACACATCTTTTTCTTTTCCTCTGGGTGTGCTGCTATTTTGACATTTTTCCAGATTTGCCACTTCCCAATACGTCAACTGAATTTATTGCTCTTTTCTGCCAGACCCAGTTACCCGATGCTCAAACCTAATTTTTATTTTAGCCCCTTCTTGCAGCATACCCAACTCCTTTCTGGCACCTTGTTCCTGCCCCATTCTTTTACATCTGTTGGTTATATCCCACTTCTGCCGATACCTTCTGCCATTTCATTTTATTGAATGAGTTCTGGCTAAGAGTCTGCAATGAGCTTATTCTCCTTTGTTGGATACACATTCATTTTCTTATAATTTGAAAAAGAATGAGGATGGCATGATGAAAAAGAGGGGAAAAAAGAAAGTATGATTCAGTCTAGTTCAGTTGACTTTGAAATCCACGAAGATTCATGGATGGAGTAAAGGGGTAAATTAAAGGACAAGGGAATAATTAGGGGGGGAAAAGTTGATGAGGAACGATGGAGCAGAAGACATGTCAGGGTTACAGGGTTACCAAAAGTAACAGATGGGAACGAGAAGGAGAAAGATCAGAAATGTCCAGAGAGAAATACAGGTTCAAAAGATCATGAAAGTGATGCTAGGCGTTTTCAAAAGATTCTCATTACTAATAAAAAACAACGAGAGAGGGGGAAAAGGAAATGGACTAAAGAGCTGAGTGTTAGGGGTCAGGAGGAGAACATGTGACACAAATAAAGGATATAGTGGAGCAAAAGAAATTCAGAGACAAGAAAAGTGGGCAAAAGGTGTCTTGGAGAGAAAAGCAGAGACCTCAAAAAAGGAGAACATGAGAGATGAGTGGGGCGGAGGGGCAGCTTGACAGAGGTTAGCATGGGAGGGTGAAGAGTGATATATATATAAAAAAAGAACAGAGGTGCAGTTAAAGGTGAAAGCCCTGGGGAGAGAGTGGGGGGAGAGAGCGGGGGGGGGGGGCAAAAAGAGGTTGACAGAATAAAGTAGAGATGGAGGAGCCTTACGGTGGGGGAATGGAAGGTGAGAGACTGAGACCAAGTGAACAGGAGAGCCAGCCAAGGAAAAGGAGGGGAAAATGGGAGGAGAAAGGGGAGGGCAGGAGTGTCGGGGGACTGTCACCGTTCTTTCGCCTGTCACACACACAGATGTTCAGGGAGGAGAGAAGGAGCAGGAGAGGAGGATAGGGAAGAGCGCAAGGGAGCAGAGAAGGTCAAAGAAACCGCCTCAGAGGAAGAAACGATGGAGAGGAGAAAGGTGAGTAGCACTGAGAAAAAGATCAGAAGAGCACGAAAGGATGGAGAATGACTACTTTTTTTTCCAGTGAAGCTTATTATTTTTAAAAGCTCTGTATTGCAAATACAGCTTTGCTTAGGCTGCTGCCCCCGCGACCCGGCCTCGGATAAAGCGGAGGAAGATGGATGGATGGATGGATGGATGTATTGCAAATACCAAGCTCCTTGACTTCATAATAGACACTTTATGTGCCTTTCTCCCCCAAAATACAAGTCAGCATTGAAGAATAAAGTAATGTTAAAAGATAGCAAAAAAGAGAAAAAAACCCTGTAAAAACTAATATGGGCCGTGCAGATCAAGGTAAAATTTATAAAAATAAAGAACCTAATAACTTACTCTAGAGTGCATTGCTGTTTCTATGAAACGTGACTGAGATACATGATGTGCTGTGCAGTGATGCACAATTGAAGGTTTCAAAAATTGCTATATGGACAAAAGTATTGGGTCACTTACACATTACACCTACACCCACAGTGCCATGCTACAATAATACATATAGAGAAAAACCCAACAATCATATGACAGATTCTCTTTTAATTGTGACTACCGTATTTCCCGGACTACAAAGCGCACCTGAATATTAGCCGCACAAGCTAAAATCAGGGGAAAATCCCGTTTTGTACATACATTAGCCGCACCTGACTAAAAGCCGCAGATGTTTCAATGTTGACTTATCATATGTAAGAGAATATGCACAAAGGGAATTGTCAGGAAAGAGATGGCTGTTTGGAGACACACCCCTTTTATTAATATTTTGAAAAACAAGTTATGGGTACATATTTGCATAACTTTTTAGGTATATGTACAAGTACTGGTAAATACAAGTACGAAACATGTACTGTGCTTCATAAACGAGTGACAAATGTAGTACATAACAATAACCTACAGCACACCAGAAAAATAGATTCGGACTACCTTTTAGGCTCAGGTGCAGTGACATGGCTTTAACAAGAAGAAAAGTCAGTCATTCACCACCATCTTTCTCTTCTTCCTGCGCACTAAAACCACTAAAACTAAGTCCTCTTCTCCAGTGTCGGAAATGAACAGGCTCAGGATGGCTTCGTCATCCACTCTCCGCTTCTCTCCTTTGTTGTCACTTTCAAAATCAAACAAATCCTTGTTGTCAGTGTCAGAGTCAGATTTAATAAGTTTTCTTCGTCCCACTCCTTTTCCTTGGTGATTATGGATGTTTTCACACTTTTCCACGCTGTCAGAATCCACTGGTGGAGTTGGGCATAACTTGCTTTTATCACCGCTCATCATCCACGCCTCCTGCTGAACGCGTAGCGCTACTTTGAAGTTTGTTTTTCGCGCTACTTGTACAGCACTGCGTTGCCTGGCGGACGGACATGTGACCAACATACCACTCTTGAACCCCGATCCTTCCGCCAGGCAACATAGTGCCGGAGAACAGCGGAACAAACAAAACAAAACTTCCTCTTACAATATCACAAAAATCATGGACAATCCTTAGAAAATCCGCACCTGACTAAAAGCCGCAGGGTTCAAAGCTTGTGCAAAAAGTAGCGGCTTATAGCCCGACAATTATGGTAGTTCTTTTAAGGGCCCTAAAACTGGTGTTTTGAACTAAACAGCTTATTAGGAAGGATGAAATGAAAATGTAATAAAATAAAAATGTCCTTATGCGGTGTGAGATTAAAGAGATTCAAAAAAAAGGGCAACCATGAGTGACTAAAAAAATGCTGGAGTTTCTCCAAGCGTGCAAAACAAGGTTTGAGCTATCTGTGATGACACAGATAACCCAGTATTGTAGTAAGCACACACAGCTGAAGTGTGTTCTGCAGCTGAATCATAACAGTATCACACTGATGGTGACCACTAACATTTACAAACAAGCATAAGAGTCCATATAAATGCATTTGTAATCACATACACCCACTGAACACACACACAAAAGACAGCAAATGTGAATTTTGTAATACCGTTGAGAACAAAGTGTTCATTTGAATCAAATGCTGTTCTGTTATGAAATAAATGCACTTTTTAAGATCTCAAAGAACTGAAGTGATGTGTCTGTGCAGGCACGTGCAGAGGGGGGGGGGGGGGGGGGGCTAGAGGGGCTTGAGCACCCGCCCCTTTCCTGATGGGTGCCCAAAGTGCCCTTTTGTTGAGGCAACTTAAAAAAAAAAAAAAAAAAAAAAGAGTATTTATTTTTTTTTAATGTGTGTGTGCGTGCGGAGTCCTGTCTGTGCCCCTCAACAATAATATTTAACTATTAATCACAGTTTTGCTAAATAAAAGGATCTGGCTTGCATCAGTCACATGATCACATTTAACCAATGATCGCCCTTGACGGCAGAACGCGCTGGTTACGAGCCGGGAACGAGCTCACAAAGAGCACGCGCATTTTTTGCGGTCCGGAGCTGTAGGAGAAACACAAGTTAACTCAGAGACACAGACTGATGTTACAAAACCAGTAAGTAGGTGTACAGCGTACACTGTAGTGTGTAGCACCCAGGAGTATTAGCTTATTACGTACACGTTGGTATGTTGAAACAAACGAGCGTGCTGCGTGTGCAACAGCGCAACAAACATTTCCTGTCCTTTTATTAACTGCACAAGTAGTGCTGGTCATAGCTGCTGGCTACCTGTGTAAGGCTGTCATGGGTCTGTAGCTCACCGTTTTAGGGAACATATTTAGTTTTAAAGTAAGTTACAGAGCTTTTCCTGCCTTTCTGGAGGGATTATATTTCACTAAAAAACGATCTAATATGCATGTCCACATAATTATGCATTATTATAATTATAATATATTAAAAAACACGCTGTATTTTAAAGAACATACATTAAGAAGCAGATTATATTAGATTTATATTTTAAATAAGACAAAATTTGGATTTTACAGCAGTAAAATTATTGTATCTCTACAGTTTAAAAATGTAACAAGTTTTGCCCCTGCACAGAGTGGATAGTGAAACAAATGGAATCATCATAAATACATTATTTCATATTTATTACTTCCCCCTCCTCATTGCTTTATTATTGTAGCTCTAGTAATAAATAATAATGTAAGGATTCTGGATCAGCACCGTGATGGCATGATAGTATATACAGTATTCTGAAGAAGGTCTAAAATGTCACTGTGTGTGCGTGCATGTGTGTGTTTTATTTAGATGGATTTAAAAAAAATATTACTCATGATATAACATTGTCCAGACATGGCTGGTAAGGACATGAGGAGGAAACAGTAGGAGCTGTGTGAGGCTACTAAAGGCAGTGCTATAACATTTTTCTGTCATCATTAAGTGCAAGAGTTGTTAGGTTTGGATAATTAGATTATAGTTTATTGCAATAGAAAGTTGTGCCTTGTTCTCAGATAGACAGCAAGTGGAGAGTGATATATGAAATGATGGGATGGAAGGAAGAAGAGAAGCAAAGAGTGATTCACAGACAGAGTCTAATTTATTTCTCACAGTTTTTGTTGCCTTATGGTTCCAAGCGCTGTCACCAATCTTTGCAGTTTGTTATTATCTCATGATACTTGTTTAATCAGCTACCATCTCTCCTATGGACTTTTTAATGTCTACAGTCTCAGATCAACACAGCCCTGCCCTCCAGCACTATCAGCAGCAACCCCTCAACAGCAACATTGTACCCATCAGGTAAAACATCGGCTACGTTTGCTTTGCCTTGTTGCCCATATTAGATTCTTGATGAATGTGTGTTGTTGTTATTCAGCCTGGTTCAATGTGCCCCTTTTTAACTTTGAGCACCCGCCCCTTTAAACCTCTCTGCACGGCCCTGTGTCTGTGTGTGTGTGTGAAAATACATGACAATACAATAAAAGGGGCACAGATACATGTACCAACAGCAACATACTTATTAAGGAAAGAGAGGGGGATATAATAGTGAGAAAATCACACCAGGAGGTGGCCTTTGGGACCCATCGCCAAAAGTGGATGCTTTCTAGAATCCCAGCTAATGTAGTTGGTGTGGATCACGTCTCACACAGTTCAAAAAACCCCGGACTACAGTATGTGTCATCAGTCCAGACCACAAGCAAAGATACAAAAGCTCCCTCTGGTTGCTTTGTACACCGAATCAGTGTTCCACCGCCTCAGCAAGTGTTGCACTGCTGTGTTTTCTGCTCTTTGTTCATCAGTGGGTACGCTGTCAACTGGATTCCCTGCTCTAGGTTTATATATTTGGACAAGCCACTGGTTTGTCCATCACTTCTTCCTGGAGTGTAAAAATGTATATAGGTATATGCAGTGTGGTCATCTGTTTGAGTATGATAATGAAAAAGGTCATTTTAATTTTCCATTCCTAGAAAGGAAATATAAAATCTGCTGTTAATTACTTTTTCCTGGGTAAATGGCTCTCGCAGTCAGTCAAAGATGATGAACATAACGAATGAGGGGAAAGGGGATATTGCAGAGGAAAAACTGGAAATTAAGATTTCTAAATAAAAGAGTTTATTTAATGAAAGGTCAGAGTTGTGCGGATGTGTAATGGAGATGCAGTGTGATTGTGGAGGGATGACGAACAGCCGGTGATAGGCATTACATACAAGCAAACATGACAGTGGCAAGGCAAGCATCAAACAAGAGAACATCTCTCCTCTGTCTCGCTGACAGTGTGGGTGAATGTGTGGGTTGGCATGTGCACATGGCAGATTTCATTTCTTTGCATCCTGCTCAGAAATGTTTCATGGCGTCTTTGTGTGGCTTTATGTTTGTGTGCTCCGGCACCCGAGAGAACATGCGTGAGTGTATTTATCAAAGGTGCCGCTTTTGATACCAAAACCACATTAACAAAAAGTATAACGTCTTAATTAATTAGAATGCGAGGCCGCCGGAAAAAGGGAGCAGAGAGAAAACAGCTGGTTAGCCCTCTGCTAGTACTTCATCTTTCTGTCATGGAGCAAAGGGAGCGGATGGAGACAGAGTAATTTAATTAGGAGAGGACCGCCATTATCGATGGATGACTGCAACGGCTGGAGACATCAAACAAGTTTGCAAGATGACAGTGAAAAGTAAAGCATGAATAGGGAGAGGGAATGTGGTTAATTGTGCAGGAAGTCGGAAGAAAGTTGCGGTTGTGACGTCCTTCATTTGAATAAGTAGGTATAAGAGTGGAACTTTTTAAAACTTGGAAAAAAAAGTTGGAAAAGTATATACCAGGATGAGAAGAGAAAAAAAATAGCTAATGAGGTTTGAGAAGAAAGAATAGACAGGCTGTGAAAAAGGAGTGTGGGATTGAGAATGTTACAGTAGAAAATAGAAATTGTATGGAGGGAAAATGACATAGAGAGAAAGACAAAGGGAGAGAGAGGATGTGATGGAGGGCAGAGAGAGACAAGACGAAGGACAGAGGAACACAGAAATAGAGGGATATGAATTAGAGAAAGGTTGAAAAAGAAAATGGAATGTAAGGATCAGTGGCCACGTGTTTGTGATTAGCAGCTAAATCTCATGCTTGGCCACGTTTGCACCGCGGAGCAACATGGCCGCACACATGTGCTCACACGCCGGTAGGTACATCCACCGAGGCATGAGTTTACTCATCTCTCAATTTTCACATAAAAGTGGCATCCATTGTTATGTTACCCTGTCTGAGTGTTTGTCTCTGTACAAAGCGCAAATACTTTTTAGACTTGTTTTTTCTGAATGACGGCTATGTGGAAATAACCCATTACCAAGTGTTGTTCCAGAGCGGCAGAGATAATGAGATGTACCCACATGGAAATTTGATACTTCTCTGAGATTGCACTGGAAAAAAAAAAAAGGAATCCAAAGTGTCAGTAGTTACACAGCTTCTACCAAATTATCAGTCATTCAGGCCTTATCACAGTGCAGTTGTCATGTCCTCCCATCTTCAGCTTGTTCTTTTTTCCTATGTCTGTCTGTTCCCACTCTTTCTTTCTCTCACTCCACAGTCTGTCTTCCTCTTCACCCTCACCTCGACACATTTCCAGTCTCCATTGCCTTTATCCTTTCCATTCCTCTTCTATTTTAACCTGTATCCACAGGGCATCTGTCTTCAACTGGCAGCACTGAACACATGCAGATCACAGCTCTTGTGGTTGCTATGTGACAAGTGCAAACCTATTTGGAGCACATCTTTTACTTTTTCTGGCTCATGGTCCGCTTTTACATTCAAAATTCCAACGACATAACCAGAGAAAGAACTGTCATTGGAATGTATGGCCAAAGCCTATAGTCAAGAGGTATTTTAACTAGTTTTATGACACAGAAGCAGGTTGCACAACAGAAAGCAAGACTTTTATTTGGCTGCTGCAAAAAAGGTCTAAAAAGAAATACAAAAGTCCACAAAACACACCAATCCAAAAGGAGCATCAACTGGGAAAGTTGGAGAAGGGCAGAGCTATATATACGCTACAGTTAGGTCCAGTGATATTTGGACAGAGACAACTTTTTTCATTTTTTGGTTCTTACGTACACTACCACAATCAATTTTGAATAAAATAATGTGCAGACTTTCAGCTGTAATTTGTTGGCTTGAACAAAAACATTTTTGGAACTAAAACATTTATTCAGGGGCACAAAAGTAATTGGACGAATTAAATAAATAAAAATAAAATGTTTATTTCTAATGGACATCACCAGGTGCTGGGGTTCCTGCTTTTTAATGTTCTGCCAGGCCTTTACTTTCAGATTCTGTTTGTTTTTGGGTCTTTCTTTCAGTTTGACTTATTTAGCTGGATTAGAGCAGACAGCATGGCTCTGAACATCTCAGAATTCATTCAGCTGCTTCTGTCCTCATTCACATCATCAAGTGGCCCCCAGTGGCACTAGTGTCCCAGTGCCACTGGGGGCCATGCATACTCAAGCCATCACACTGCCCCCACCGTGTATTACGATGTGGTTTGCTTTGGAGCTGTGCCACGCCTTTTCCATACTTTATCTTGCCATCATTCTGGTAGAGGTTTATTGTGGTTTCATCTGTCCAAAAGCAAAATCCAGTCTCTATTTGTGAGGCTTATGAGTGGCTTGCACCTTGCAGTGAACCCTCTGTATTTACTTTCATTACTTTATTGTAGACTTTGATATCGATACGCCTACCTCCTGGAGAATGTTGTTCACGTGGTTGGCTGTTGTATTAGCCTCTTCACCATGGAAATGATTCTGCCATCATCCACCACTGTTGTCTTCCGTGAATGTCCAGGTCTTTTTGTGTTGCTGAGGTCACCAGTGCTTTATTTCTTTCTAAGGATGTACCAAACTGTAGATTTTGGCACTCCTAATATTGCAGCAATTTCTCAGATGGGTTTCTTCTGTTTTTGCAGCTTAAGGGTGGCTTGTTTCACCTGCATGGACTCCTCCTTTGACGATGATGTTTTCTGTTCACAGCAAAATCTTCCAAATGTAAGCACCACACTGTCACGGGCCTGAGTCTGTGACTCAGGGCTTAATGAATATTATCTTGTGTTCTGGTGATGTTTTCTGTTCAGGTTTTCCTAGTTAGAATTTGGTGTTGTGCTCCCTCTGTTTAGTGTCAAGTCATCCCTGCCTGTGTGTTTCCTTTGTTCGCTGTCTGCGTATATTTCCTGTTTTACTTTGAAGGTCTGTGTCTCGTGTCTTGTCATATCAATTAGGATCTGCTGTGCCTCACTCCTGTTTTGCCATTCCTCATTCCCTCCGTGTGTATTTATCATGTGTGTTTACCTGTGCTCGTTGTTAGTTGGTGTTTCTCCGTGTCTCTCTGCCCTCAGCTCGTGTTTCTCCCTGTATGTTGTGTGTTCCAGGTTTATTAGTTTTCCCCAGTTCAGGTTCGTGTCTTAGTGCCATCCTTACCACCCTTGTCTCTGTTTGTACTTCACCCATTGTTAATAAAATGCTCACTCGCATCAAGTCAGTTCCTGCATTTTGGGTCCTTTTCGCCCATTCACCACACGACTGTCGCCGCACACATCAAATCACACATCAAATCAACTCCAGTCCTTTTATCTGCTTAGCTGATAATGACATAAGAAAGGGATTGCCCACAACTGTCCAAGAAATAGCCTTTGAGTCAATTGCCCAGTTACATTTGGTCCCTTTAAAATGAGGTTGGCACATGTTAAGGAGCTCAAACTCCTAAACTCTTCATCCAGTTTGAATGTGGATACCCTCAAATGAAAGCTGAGAGTCTACATATGATGTCCATGTCTATTATATAAATATAATTAGAAAATGTTTCAGTAAACAGGTAAAATAAAACCCCAAAAAACATGTGTCAGTGTCCAAATATATATGGACCTAACTGTATAGACAAGACACTGGTGGAAGCAGTAAACAGATGAAAGCAATGAGGAAAAAAGAGAGACAATCACAAGGTTTGAGTGACAAAGACAGTCAATAAAACAACTAGACACATGGGAATCAGTTATTAAATTCAAACAGGAGGTAACCAAAAGATAATCAACCAAAACTGAAACACTAAACAATATGACAAAGACAGAATAACACAGCAGGGATAGGAAATGAAGAAAGTAAAAAAAAAAAAAAACTAAACAAAATGGCTCAGGAAAGCCAGGAAAATATCAGGACCATGTCCTTATTAGTATTAATCATGTCTATGTAAGCGGCTGTCTAATACCCTGACGCCCCTTTTCGTGTCAAAGCAAATGAGAAAACTTTTACTGACCTCATTCCAAGTTAACCTTGGGCACAACAAATTTGAAATAAAAAGTAATTTTCTTCAGATGAAACTTTAAACAAGACAGACGGGGGTGTTAAGCAAACATGGTCTGCAAAAAGATTTGATATGAGTTGCTTCACAGAAAGTGTAGATGCTTGATGCATAGCAGCAGCTATGGGCTGGGCTCTGATTTTGACCATTTTATTATTCAGGGTCACGCATGTTTTACAAGGGTTACTCCAGCAGTTTCAAATAAAATGAATGCACACTGTATTTTACAACTGTTTAATATTTTATCAAACGAGTAGTCAGTCTTTAAAGTGTTTTGTGACCTTTTGTATGATCCCATGTGGTTGAAATCTTAGAGCTGAAGAGATGTGAAGAACTTTTCTTTTCCTACACTTCATTAGCTGTCATCTGGTCTTTCTTTATGTCTACCTGTCTCTTTTTTCCCCCGCACTTGTCTATCTAGACCAAAAGGTTTTTGGCTGCAAGAGAAGCTGGTTCACCTTTTCCTTTGTCTGACACCCTTGAGTTTCACTGGGCCTTGCACATTAACTAACACTAAAGGGAGACAGTTGGGGGGTGGGAGCATGGACATTTGGGAGAGGGTGAGGGGTGATGGTGAGAGAGAGAGAAAGTCAAGACTATTAGGGGAAATGAGAGAGATAACAACGGCAGGAATGCTGCAGGTTGAAAAAGGGAAAAGATGGAAGGAGGTAAATGTGAGATAAAATGGTGAGACGCAGAAATTGCAAATTAAAAGAAGACTGGCAAAGGAGGAGGCTGTGGCTCAGGTGCTGCGTATATTTCTTGTCTACCAATGGGAAAGCTGGGGGATTGAGCTCCAGATCCTCCTGTCCATTTGTCTAAGTATCCTTGGGCAAGATACTGACACCCAGGTTGCCGCGATCCATCCATCCAAGTGTGAGTGTGTGAATGTTAGATATAAGTGCTTAGATACAGATAAAAGCACTGTGTAAATGCTAAATAATTGAGGAGGAAGGTGCTATGTAAGTGTTTACAAAAGAAAGACAAAACAGTCTTTTTCTGACTGTTTTTAGAATGCAGAGGCAGAACTGTCCCTGCTTGATTTATGTAACTGCAAAAAAAAAAAAAAAGTAGAAATACAAAACAAATCTAGCATCACGCCACATCTAATAATACATTTCTAAGAAAAAATGGACTAAAGCTGTTAACAGTCAATCTTTTCTGGTATAAATAAGATGCAATTTTGTTAATAACATAATGTGTTAATTAAAGGATCTTAAGTGACTCTGTTTTATAAGTTAAGTTAAAAAAATGGTCTAGCACTATAGTGGAACAATTAAGAACATGTTAAAGTTCTAAAAACATAAAGCAATGTTCACAAGCCCATTCATGTTTAGCTATTTTGTACATAAAGGCACACAAATACATACTGTGCCTATAAAAAACGAATAAAATGTGTCATCTTAAAATGAAAAAGCAAAGTAGGAATGACCACCAGGATCCTGGTAACTGGCAGGCTTACACAAGATAGCTGCCTGCTGGAAAATCACTATGGCACCATCTAACGCCATCTCTCATTCACACACACATCTACAGGACTGTGCATCGAAAATTGGATGCACACACCCGACGCGCACATCACTATAACCTAAAACTCTAATAGCTGTCAGCGTTCACAGCCCAATGTGCTTAGCTTAAGATGATTGGTGTGTCCCATTGATTTTGTGCCTCCGCTGTTCCATGGCACTGGGAGATTGGAGTAGATTGGATTATCAGCACATACTCATGTCACTGACGGCAAATTTGGCTGCCAAATGTAACAGCTTGAAGGAACCCCTCCTTATAATATGTGTAAATGTGTAGTACCGTCCTGTTTTTGTCAATAAAAGTGTTTTGAAATGTTTGTGTTCCAGTGAAAGTGCGAGTGTTTAATGTGAGGACTTGTTTTTGTCATGCCTCACAGGGTTTCTGTAAATGTGAGCATGAGTCATGTAGAAGCTAAATTGGCTTTTCACTTGTTTTCTCATTCAGTGCATGTTTTGTCTGTAAAGAAAATCACTGTAATTCTAAGAATATGTGCAATATGGATGACTCTTATGCATCTTTGCTTGAATATGTATATTTTTGGGGGGAGTTAGGGTTTGTATTTGTGCATTATGTCTCTAGTATTGTGAATACTGATATGCCTTCCCTTCCCTTTCTCACGCTGCCATATCTCAGTCAACATTACTCTTTACTCCTACTGGTAGATGACTTAATTGCTTGTGCCAACCTTCTTTGCATAAGCAACAATTACTCCCTACCACTGTTGATATTTGCCTAATTTCATTAACATTTCCTGGTCTTTGGTCTCCACATTGCTGCCAGTTTTCATTTTCACGTATGACCTTTAGGAAATCAATACTGATTTGAGCATTTTCATTCACAATCAAACCAATTTCTTCCATTAAAGAACAATTTCACTGGATGCTTTTCTTAGATGGCAACAAACAAACAAACAGACATGCGTTCATAGCAAATACAATTTCCTTTGCAATTCTGCCACTTTGTGGTCTCCATGCTTACAGAGTGATGATTACATGGTAGTTTTAGCCACTGATCACTTTTAACTCAATATAATGTTGGCACATTTAACACAAAGTCAGCAGCTGATGGAAACTGTTTGTTGTTAATCACAATGGTGGCTCAATATGCCATGGACTCCTGATGTGAAAAATGAAGCTTTGCCAAAAAGTGAGGTTCTAGGCTAACATTGACTTTGTGTCTTCCCTGTTTCATAGCACTGGAAGAGCACATACTCATGCCAATAACAGTACATTTGACTGTCAAATGTAGCTGCTTGCATCTAAATGCAAGCCAGAATGATAGAGCGAAGGGAGACTATCTACAGCTAAAACACAGAAACTGTACAGCATGTTTTGATATCTTCGCTTGTCTCTGTGACATCCTTTCAACAACAGGTGAAAAGACATCTTGTCATTTAGACAAGCATTTGGGTGTTTTGTGTTCTGTGTTGTTTCACCTGGTTCATGTGAGATCATTTTAAACACATATCAGCTGTTTTCTTTTTTTAATTGATACCTCTGTAAAATATTTCATGACTGGTTTCCTGTCTATTGAAGCGCTATGCAAATACATTTTACTTACTTCTTACTTTAACAACTGTTACAAATGTTATATTTTGAAGGTTGGCCCACATCACATCAACAGTTAATGCAGCTTGCATTATAAATGTTTAATTATAGTATTTTAAAGTTAAGTAAATCTGTCTTGAAGTTGTAACGTTCACATCCAAACTGATTTCCAGAGGAATCCTTGACCGTCATCATCTACTATACCTTAGAGAAACACTTTGGGTTGTTGAACTAAAGCTACGTATTTTGGAAATAGCTAGAATATTCACTAAACATTGGCTCTCAGTTAGACGTGCAGATCACGTCTTTATTGAGTCTGCAGGTCCATGACCAATTCTGGACATCTATATGATGTCTAAACTAGGCCCAAAATTTGGACGTCCAACCATGATCCAACCAGGACATCAATTCAATTAAATTCAATTTTATTTGTATAGTGCCAAATCACAACAACAGTCACATCAAGGTGCTTCATATCCGAAGGTAGACCCTACAATAATACATACAGAGAAAAACCCAACAATCATATGACCCCCTATCAGCAAGCACTTTGGCGACAGTCGAACGAAAAAACTCCCTTTTAACAGGAAGAAACCTCCGGCAGAACCAGGCTCAGGGAGGGGCGGCCATCTGCCATGATAGGTTAGGAAGAGAGAAGGAAGACATGACAAAAAACATGGTGTGGAAGAGAGCTAGAGATTAATAACAAGTATGATTCAATGCAGAGAGGTCTGTTAACCCATAGTGAGTGAGAAAGGTGACTGAAGAAGAAATACAAAATACATCATGGGAATCCCCCAGCAGCCTACTGCAGCATAACTAAGGGAGGAGTCAGGGTCACGTGATCCATCCCTAACTATATGCTTTAGAAAAAGGAATGTTTTAAGCCTAATCTTAAAAGTAGAAATAGTGTCTGTCTCCCAAAATCAATATGATATTCAACATTTGAACTTTCGACTGGGTAATCTTTTGGACATCATGTAGATGTCAAAGACTTGTGCAGGGAATTTACATGATTAATAAATGTATTTTTTATTTTTTTTTTACAAATATCATCATTGTTTCTATCAACATGATACATATGAATACAGATTATTTATCAACAAAGATGCTTTATTATGTGTTGACCTATTAATTTATTTAGCGCATGGGTTGTTTGTTATTTTAAATTTCCCTGTTTTTCTTTAACTAGTTTATTTATTTTAATTAATCACCTTATTTATTTGTAACTAGGTTAAAACTTTTATTTTTTGTAAATATTAAAAACATTAAAATCCATGTTGAAATGTAAATGAAGTAATAATGGTTAAAGTATTTATAAAATTTTTGGTATTCATTTTAAAAGGAGAAAAATGTGTTTAATAAGTTTAAAAAAAAGTATTTGCATTAAATAACGTTTGTTTTTATTTTAGAAAGGTTAGTATCCCGTTTTATTGTGAAAAGCTGTGTAAGACGAAACTAGTGTGTTTGTGAAGTGGCCTGCTCTGGCAGATGTTGAGATGGAAAATACGAAAAGTTATTGTAAGTGTATATTTATGAACTGGACTATTTGCCTGACAGTCTTTGTCGATGCGCAGATGACATTTCTGCTCGAAATCCACCACGCAGCTGCTCACTTTTGCTTTAGCTCAGGAGCCCGCACCATCTTGGAGATGTCTGTCAATCACTCTGCATCCTTTTAAACATAACTGTTTCTTTACAGATAATATGCCCTCCACCCTCTGGAAACATGGGACTACAGAGCCTATACAATCAGAAGCATTATAAAAATAACATCTACAATGACTCTTACAAGTTTGACATTTAAAAGACGTCCACAACAACCACATTTATACCATAAATAGTCCCTACACAAAGGTCCTACGGACATCAACACTAGAGGTATAATAGATGTCGTTAAAAAGACGCCGCCTGGCGTTACACAAACAACCCCTTCGGTGGACCAGAATTGTACATCCAAAAATGACTTATAAAAGACGTCACTCTAACATCACTCTGCGCAAGTATATTTCACAAAAATGCACACTACAGCTATTTTCATTCAAGTATTACTTAAGCTTTTACAAAAATAAACTGAATATATACACTTTGTCCATTACATGCTCTCCAAGGACCGCTATCCTCCAGGAGAGGAAAAGAAAATGTGTTGGTGGGAAGAATGCTAAACTGTATTTTTGCCATCCTTTCCTTATCCTTTTGAGAAATTGTTTTTCATTTTTTTCATTGTTTCCCTCCCTATTTCCTTAATCGGTTGTTGGTGGGTGTCATTACAGGAGCTGCAGTCCCGTTTAGCAGAAATAATTCTATTGGTATGATTAAACATACCAGATTACCTTGCTTTTATATGTCAGAGTTGTTGCCTCAGCTGTAGTGCGGCTATATTAGATGGGAAAGTATGAATTATTAATTGTATAAACACGGAGGGGTGTAATTGTCTGTCCCTATCTGTCTTTGCTGTGGACTGATGTGGAAATGAGCTTCAGACTGAGATAATGATTGAAGCCAAGAGAGGGAGGGCATGAGAGGAAAAGAAATATAAAGAAGTAGAAAGAAAGAAAAGAGAAAAAGAGGAGGAAGGTGGTGAGAGCAGCTGTGCAGCACTGAGAAGTGTGTCGCTCGATGAAGCCTTGAATGTTTATCTCACAGTGTGTCATCTCTAAAATCATCCATAAGGCTGTATGTACACGTACCTGAATTAGGTATTTACTTTTATCTCTGTCTACACTGCATGTAAGCAGAGCCCTCCAACAGAATGCATATATGTGTGAGTACATGGCCATCTGTAGGCTTGTCCGCGTGTGTGTGTGTCTGTGCGTGTTTGTATACCTCCTCTCCTGTTGAGCTTGGCATATCCAGGTGCATATCCACTGGAGAAGACAGACGAGCTGGTGAAGGCTGTGTGAGGCAGAGGAGAGGCAAGAGCCTCGTCACACTTTTCTGTAGAGAGAAAGAACGCATATTAAAACAGATGGAGTGAGAAAAAGAAGAGGACGTTGGAAGAAAACAGAGAATATGATAAAGAGCTGTGTTTTTTTTTTTTTTTTTGCTTTACATACACACTTTTTTACGCATAGAAAATACATTAAGTAGTTGTTGGTCATTTTAAATCCTATTTAACTGTAATTCTATGAGAAAATCTCAACTTAGTCAAACCAATTTGGCAAATTCACAAACACATTGCAAAAATATCCACCTTAACAGGCAATCTGGCCTGGTAACTAAATGCAGATGCATAGCTGATTTAAAAAACAAACAAACAATCAAAACAGGAGAAATACAAGTGGCTAAAATGAATTGCCCCAGCCCGAGGTTAAATGCTATATTTATTCTGCAATTGTTCACTTCTGAAATTTGAAGTACGAAGCAGGCATTTATAAATGACTCTGATGAAATTTTAGGATTGATTTTTCTGCAAACAGATATAAATTTCAACTTCTTTCATTTAAATTGAAGTTTCATTGGGGTTGCTGTGAAGAGGTCTGCTAGTGCTCTCAAGAGAAAACAAAGAACGTGACAACAGAGGAATACATATGAAACACACAAACACAGCAGAAATCAAAGGGAAGAAATACTGAATATTCCTCACATGCACACAGTGATTAAGTCTCTTCCCTCTCTTTTCTCTCAATCCGCCCCTTTCACTCTCTCGTCCACACAAACGCACTCCCCTCTTCCAGTACATTAGGTTCCACGCAGAGAGAAATTGTGAATGTCTGTCAGGTCAGGTAGGCACAGTCACTAGCTCTCTGTCATGTCCCACTATGTGTGTGTGTGCGCACGGAGTCCGAGTATGTATGAGGGAGAGTCAAATTTAGAAAAGAGTGTTGTTTCTCCTTCTGTGAATGTGCATAGACAGATCACGCATGTGTGTGTGTGTACAGTAGACTACATCTGGTGAAAGTCTCAAAGAGTTTGTGTTACAGGTGGGCTCATAAAGAATGGAAAATATCTAATCGTGACAATGTGTGTGGGTGTGTCCTTGTGTATGCTTGTATGCGAATGTGCAATTCTCTTTGGAAAGCCTCCCTCGTGGTCTGAAAGAGCTCCACATTTTTCTCCTTTCGCTGCCTGCTTCAGCAGGTGGATATGCACAGAGACATCAAGGTTCTCCTTTATAAAAAGTAATGACATTTCTGGCACATTCACGTCACCCTGGAATATTAGCAAAGTCCACTTGCAACTGTCAGGCGTCTGACTCAGCATCACAGAATGGGAGAGAAGGGCAACGACGTGGTCTGGCAACGGGGTTTAAAAAGTCTGTTTGCATACTGTGTGAGGAGGTACGATTCTTTTAAAATGACTCAGGTGAGCCAGTGTCATCAGCTGCAACCCATGCCAGAACAGCTAGTGATGTGTTCCTGCTTATCTCCTTTTGCAGCTGTTCCACAGGTGCAGCTCTCGTGCAGCAGCATCTGGTCATGAAATTACAAGAAATCTTTGGGTCATGCTCAAGAGTCTCCAAATTTATTCTTGCACCCTAATTAATGATAATAGGATCCTCTATCACACATACAAATGAACACGAGAGCTCCTTCACGGCTATGGACAAATGTTCTGCATCCATATATTCAACCGTTTGTGCAGTGATTGACACAAAGGCACAAACACTTGCGCTTAGATCCAGTCATACACTTGATGATTCTTCATTTTCATTCACACACTTGGGAACACAACAGCTTTACTGCAGCTTCCGTCTAATGAGTGTTTCTATAGGTTTGTTGGCAAAGACTTGCTCTAGCTGCACATGAACAGGCTTTGTAGGTCACACAAACACACACGCACGCACACACACAGACACTCACAGAATACATTGAATAAGGGCTGGAAGAGGAGGCAGCAACGGAATGAAGGAAGGAGGCGAGTTAATAGAGAGAAAGTAGATTTTAAAGGAATCAAGGTGGTGAGAAATATAGTGAATTTCTTCAGTATCTCCGCTTATTTCCTTAGGGCTCTCTAAACTCTCTTCTGGGGAGAAACCGCTATACATGTATGGATTTTAGAGATCAGAAGATATATACAAAAAAAAATAAAATAAATGAAAAAGGTGGAAAAGGTGGAAAGTCAACCTGTACCAAGGCCAATGTTCTATTTCACAATTTTAAAGAAAGTAACATGATTCAACATGAGATTCTTTTCCTCCTCTGTGCTCCACCTCTCCAACAGTTTGGTAGTATATGAGTAACCTTGCAGAAAAGAGAAAAAAAAACCCCACAGAAAACGGTAATGATTGCATGCTTCCACAATGGCTTGTCTTGGTTGAAGAATGATGGTTCTAATATACAGCACTAATAATATAGTAGCTATTAACAACCCTGACCAGTAATGTGGAAATATCTCAAAATATGTGATGAAGAACTCGGGTGAAAATGTGCTTTGCCTCTGAAAGCAGAACCCTGAATATTCGCAGCCATCACAAAGATCTATGAAACGAAACTTTAACTGTCTTTAATTTTGATAATGGCAAGACCTCCCGAGGCAAAATTGGTGGCTATGTTTACAAAGTGATTGATTAGACTTAAACGCAATTTGACCTCATAAGCTGCGCTCACTGTTTTCACTATTACAGTACACTGCACCACATTTCCATTAAATCAGCTAAACAAAAAAAATTAGCATCTGTTTATTTGGGTCCTCGGTAAAGCTGCCAAATTCTTATCTTCGTTGCATCTCTATGTGTGCAGTTTATTTCTGGTGGTTGCTGTTGCTGTTGTTGCTGTTGCTGATTCCCAAGTCCAAAGGTATCCCCTGCCATGTGCATTACTCATGTATGTATTCACCCCTTATGTCTACTGGCTTCATAACATTCCACAAGCACTGATTCTACTCGCAGTTGAAATTTCATAGCATGCTGTTCTGATTCACAAGGGGACCGGTGATAACTACAACAACAATAATTTTAATATTGCATGTTAAAATAAAAATTTGTTTGTGGTTGATGGAATTGCAGTAGCATTTTTCTTCTTTTTTATACTGAAAGATGTACAATGGCTCATTCAAATGCAGACAAGGTTAGACTCTCTGTAGCTTTCCTTCAGTGAAACGCCAGTGCTTCGGTATTGATCGACTATTTTATTCCAGTGCTGAATATTTTAAGAAACCCAGAGTATATCTTTAACACACAGAATGAGCAAGTAAATCAACTAATGGTTTTGTTCATCATTTATTATTATTATTACCTCCTTTAGGGAGGTTGTGTTTTTGATAGCATTTGTGTGTGTGTGAATATCATTCTGTCTGTAAACACAATAGCTCAAAAACTTTTGAATAAATTGTTCTTTTTTTGTTTTGTTTTTTTTCTTTCGTTTTGTTTTGTTTTTCTCTTGTAAACTGTGTTAATTAATGCCTGTAACCACCTGCGTGAAGTAATAGTTTAGAAATAAAGAATTAAAAAAGCCAACAAACTTTTGAATAAATTCAGATAAAACTTTGTAGGGGTGTAGAGCGGGGTCATGTTAACAATCCATCTTATATCCACCAGTCTAAAAAGTCAAGTCTGACCTCTCCTTCATGGTCAACAGATTGATCTGCTGTTTAGTAATGCTAATATTAATGCTATATAGAGCTGTCTAAAACTGTGTTTCTTACTGCTATTGTTTGTATTGAAAACATTATACAATAAAGTAGTAAAATATTGAAAACAGTATTGATCACATTATAGTTTGCATTACATTTAACCTCTAACTTTACTTTTGCATTTCACATCTGCCTTTCTTTCAAGCTGAACCAAAAATGTGTCAGCTTTAAAGCTCATCTAGAATGCATGGTTACGCGAAAGAGAATGAGCTGCCTAGTTAGTTAAAATATACTGCATTATAATATTATATAATACGCCCAAGTTATCCTTATCCTTTTATTTGCAAATCAATATTATCCATAGCCTACTCCTACATAATGTTTTAGTAATTAAAGTAAGCATCTAACGTGCTACACTTATCTGAATTTTGCTGCACTACAAACTTTTTAAAGTCTGTATAAAAAGGGCAAAGCAAACAAAGTAAATAAAGCTAGGAGAGGGAGCTGCCATGGTGGAGGTTTGCATTGTGTAGGCTTATATATTATTTCACATTAAAAATTAGCATTGTTTATGCCAAATATTTCCATCGTTTGAGTGTCAAGTACTACTGCTTTTTCAAAGTTGTCTTAAGGGTAAGTGCAAGGTGTCCTCTGGAGACTTGATGCACTGGTTGCTTCAGCATTAACAACTGAGAAGCAATCCTCTTTCAAAGGGCGACAATGAAGAAAGAGGGCTGCCGGTGAGATGTGATCTTAGCCAGAAGTCTGTCAAGAAAGACCTCTTGGGCAACTCGCGTCTCGTTGGGAAGCTTTCTATTTTGTCCTCAGTTTTGCTTCGTTTTTACAGTTCGGGTTTCTTTTTACTTGCCATTTAGTCAGGTTGAAAAACCAAAAACACTACATTAACCCGATACATTGAAAAATTACACTTACACGCAGTGCAATTGAATGTGGTGTCAAGAGGTTCCAACCAGGCCTTTATATGTGGTGAGGTGGTGCATCAATGCCCCAACAGCAAAGGACACTGTCACGTAAAGGAATGTTATTTTTCTGTCACTGTGTTATTATTCACATGCACGGTCATTATTTCATCATTACTTCATTAGTCTGCATCACTTATCATTGTCATTATCCGGTTATCATCCTTATTATCATGTATCATTTACCACTCAGTATATTGGCCAGGGCACGCAGAATGACACATTCTAGATGCTATGCTTCATCATGCAGCATAGTGATGGGTCCACAGTAAGTTAGATGAGGACGCTGAACTTTCGGTGGCTGGGCCGGTAATAAATCACACTTTCACACTCGAGTACACAGTTGATATGTTCCCAAACTATATATGGGAAACATCAGGTTTCAAGTCCGGGAAAGGGTTGTTGTTGTTCTGAAGAAGATGATGTCCAGGAATTGTTCTGACGTCATAAAGGCTATAAAGCTTTCTGTATCGGGGCTGAACGGGGAGTCCGGCCTCCCACACTGTGTAATACGTGTGTGTTTAATAAATCACTTTTTGGACACTCCCTAGGACTCTGTCTGCGCTTACTTTTCCTTCCAAATCAAAAAGAACCATTACAACACCCTATGTGTATCTATGAAATGCCAGCTGACAAAACCACAGTCGGTGACATTATATGAATGAGGGCTCATTCATGTTGATTGGGGGGGCAACAAAGAACCAAGGACATAGCAGTGAAAAGAAAATGAAAAGTTTCTGCTCTTGTAATAAAGCCAATATACAGTGGGATACTTGAGAGGAACTCTAAAGCCCTGTCTGAGGCTTTAGTGCTCTACATAATGCTGCATTTCATTCAGAGTCCTTAAGGATTGCAACTGTAAAAACAACATTAATGCCCTGATTTATTGTTTTGCAATTATTAAATCACAGCACAGGGTTATACACAGGTAAATTGTATGGTGTGTGTGTGAGAAAGGGCAGCTTCTGTGTTTTCCTTGCAACTAATTAAACTTTGAAAGAGATCTAGACTCATACCCATCAATTATTTACTGATATACCTCAAAGGAAGCAGCTGCTGCACACATACTGTAGCCTTACGATATACAGGAAAATAGATAGGAAGTATAGTGGCAAATTAAATAGACTAAATTACATAAATGTACACACTGGATGGATAATGTGTGACATCCTAAAATAGGTTACAATAAGACCAGTGCCTGGTTAGTGAAAATGTGTTTAAAAAAAAGACCATTGATGAACACAGACCACATGGTTATATGTTCAGCACTCAATAAAGAGGTCATAGCCACTGATATTTGCCTGGGTCTCAAGTGCATAGCAGTGCTCTGTAAGTTCAGGTACTTTAGGGGAAGCAAATGACTACAATATCCAAGTGCAAATGTCAGCCTATTCCTCTGTGCAAGAGGAAGAGATAGTTTTATGCATGATAGAATGATAAGAGAGGCGAAACAGATAGGGACAGTGTGGGGGAGTAAAAAGAGAGATAGATAACATGAAGGCAGGACATGAGGAAGAAAAAAATGGCTACATACCAAAGCCTTCTTAGTGACATTTCCAGTTAAGTAAATAACTAGGATGAAGAAAAACAGCTACCAAGAGATGTGTCAGCTGGCTGCTACCAGTTGGGACCAAAGCCATAGACAGACAGTGTTTGGCCAGCCTGTTCAAAGGCCTTTTCACTGCCACATCTTTGGAGCTAAGGGGAGTTGGACACCAGTCCAGCATAATCAAACGGGGGTAAAATTCATGACAGCCTAAAGATTAGTTGGAATAGAATCACAAATCTTAGAAGCCAAGAGACTAAAGTTTGGAACTGAGACAGCTGCCATGATGTAACTCTTTGACTAAGTGTTGTACCTGCCACATTGGCCATTTAGGCAAAAGCTCTTGAAAGAAACAGTTCGCGAGTACTTAGCACAAAGACTTAACAGTGCATGCTAAAATTCACCTGATAAAACAAAGGGAAAATGGAGCTGAAAAGGCCTGCCAGTTTCACCTTTTGTATGTGTTTTAACAATGGGGTCAGTAAACCGGTGAAGAACATTCAGTGTTCTTTAGACCGCTGAGCAGACTGTTAAAAACACTACAGAAAACTCTGCTATCTTTATTTAATGACTGTGAAACCATTGTGTGTGGAGTTTTGCTACTGTGCTGTCAAGTCTGTCCTCTCAACAACACTGAATACTGAAGTTTAGGGACCTGGGGGCTTTTTGTGGACCCATGTCATGAAAACAGTGGAAGCTGTCAAAAGTGCCAACAGCTGCATGGAGATGCAGTCTGACTCTCCAAAGTGCCAGTGAGTGTGAGAGCCTCTGTCTGTGCAAACCTTTGTCCTCCGGTTTGGCTGGGAGCAGAAGGGGTCTCTGCTTTCTGTTTTCCATTTCTTTCCAAATTCATATTTCAATTTAATGAAGTATCTCTGGACTGGAGGCAGTGGCCTTAAATGAAATAAGACTGTAGAAGACTGCTTTAGGGAGCTAATCTCTGTTGTAATGTTTATAAATTCATATAGCCCATCTTACCAATTCTTGCCAAGTATACCCAATATCCGTCTTAGAGAAGCTGTCCTCCTCATTGAGATAATGGGCTGAGCTGATTCAAAAATAGCAGAAGCTTGGTATGCATAGACTCCATCTACTCCATGTCCATGTACTGAGAGATCCCAGCAGGTTTTCTAATTTTCTGGGAAAATAATACTGTTTCACTTGATTGCCTACAGAAATATTTCTGTAAACTTACCATTAACAGCAGGTAATATTAGATTTCTAGTGTAACTAAAAACAAGTTGGTCTTAACCAACTTTATTTATAACTGGTTTAACACACTGGGTAGGAGGTGACCCATATGCCATAAGGCTAATGCAGAGGCCCGAGTCTGAATACGCCCTAAGGCCGTTTACACCATGTCTTCAACTGGTCTTTCTCTCTGCTGTCCTATCTTCTCTCCACTGCCCTGTTTAAAAAAAAAACTCCCCCAAAAATCTAATTATGGTCAAATGTTGCAAATTAAAGCAACTCTGATTCCAACAGTGTTTTCAAAAATTCTGCCATCACAGAGAAAAAGTTTCACAAACAGTTAAATGGCCATTGACTAATTAGCAAGCAGCTTCATGTGCATTCTGTCCTGTACACTTGGAATTTCATGACAGCAGGTCCCAAGTGGACTTCACAAAGAGCTATAGGACAAAAATAAACAGATGTTCTGCAGCATAGAATAGGCCGTTCTAATTGGGATTACAGATGGCTATTCCGACTGTTTGCCAGTGTCTTCGATGTGAAATAAAATTCCAAAGTGAACAGGGTTTCACTGAATACATGTTGGCAATGATTCCAGTTCCTAATCATTGTGTGACATCTCAAAGTCAAATTATTTTAAAAGAAGAAATACTACAATTAAATCAACTAAAAATAAATAAGAGGCCTTTTCAGCACTTTTTTTTTAGTGAGTTTTAGTTCTTCTTGCCTATATGAACATATGACAGTGCATCTAATTTCTATAAATACCACGTGAATATGCAGAATCTGTATGCACGGGACAAAAGTTTCAGTACTAGAAGTGTGACATTTGGTATGAATCAATTTCTCTTTGTTCAGCATGAGATGTATGTGTCCAAGAGCAGAGATCAAGAGTTGCATGCAAGTTGGTTTTGCTGTAATACAGAAAGAGGAGGAGTTCCAGCATGGTGAATCTAACATCGAGAGTCAGGCCTGAGCTCTGGTGTGCTCCTGCCCAATTTAACCCCAGCTGACACAACATTTTCATTCAGAATATTCAGATTATATATATATGTATATGTAAAAGTTTTGTGATCATTCAGTGTGTATCTGGTTGTGCGTTACACATCCTGTATTTCAGTGGATTCACTACAAAGTCTCATTATGCGCCTTTGTGCTCAGGGCCACCACATTCCTGTGGCATGAAATAGCAGATGGCAGTGGAGTGAATAACAATCATCTAGACCTCAGGGTGGGAGCCTATTCACTTTCAGTTCACATGCTACTACAGTGGGAATTAAAATGACCATTTAACTCTCTATGACAAAATGCTAACTTTTCTAAATATGAAATTTGTTCTTTGAGAAAAAGACAGAAGAAGGGGTTATTGTATTTTTACAGAAATTCATTTCTCTCAGGTACAAATTGCTAAATCTCGGTCACTTTCTATTGCTAAAATACATTTATTGCAAATAAGATGTCAATAAATCTTTTCACTTGAAGAAGACCGTTTTTTATGCAATTTTTCAAAAGAAACCCTCCGTCTCATTGCTTTTGCTGGCATCAATGTGCATTTTTTCAACTAAGCTCTTGGTAAAGGTTACTTGCTTTTGTCCAACTTTTTCTCTCATGTAAAGAAATGTTTATACCATACATGTATAATCTGATTCACTTAACCTAGGGCTAGATGCCTATAGTCCTCTCCAGTGTTATTAATTCATGTCCTGTCCGCCCTTTTTCTGACTTCCAGCATTTTTTATATGTGACAGGGCGAAAATGTCTTCGCATTGGAAGACAGCTATTTTTAAAAAAAAGAGTCTCTGCTCACGCTGCTCATTTGTGCTTTACTCTTTCAGTCCAGCTTATTTCATTTTCAACCTTCCCTTCCCTTCCCTTTCCTGACCACCCTCCAACTACCAACCACCACCAGCAGGCATGCCAGCACTTTGCTTGAGCTGTTAATCTAATTTTTTTGGTCCAGATTCATTTTTCATGTCTTGGAACCATTACCAAACAATTTTTGTCAACGGATCTAGCACCCTGTGCCAATGTGAGCAGATACCAAGCGCATAATGAGATGTTTTGGATGAAGCTACCTCACATAAAGACAGACATTTAAACACATGTACGCACACGCGCATATACCTTTTCATTTTCACATTTGCATCTGTCAACTGAAATCTAACATAACTTTTGAAATGCTGCAAAAAAACTAAATCTGTTCCAGCGTTTAAACAAAGCAGAATGCATCAGAGCATATAACAATAAAACAGAAAATATTTAGAGACAACTGATATTATTCTTTGGGTTTGACCAGTGTTGGAGTTACCAAAGACCAACATTAATAACAATTAAAACTAAATGAAGACATTTATATTCGCAAACTATTCCAAACATCAGTGCATGCTTTATGAAATCTTATGATGTTTGTGTTGCAACATTTAGTTTGAGCAAATACTTTAGAGTATCAAAAGCCACATTTCACCTGTGTGACAATTTGATGAAAAATACTTCACATAACCATTTGCTGGAACAAAAAGTGTATCTCTGTGTCCTGTTTTACATTCCAGCTCCTGCCACAAAAAGTCCTGATATCATCTGGCAACAGTTCCCTCTCCCAATCAAATCTTTGCAGTCAGTTTGTTCTATAAAACATGGGCTCCCTTTTTTAGTATGTCCAATAATACTTTGTGGACTTTCCGCAGTCATTCAAGATTCAGTTAGCTCAACCTAGAAAGCTCAATAAGCCTTTGGTGGGTTTGCTGTATAGGTTCATCAATTATTTATTCTACTAATTAAAGGAGTGCTCACAATGACTGATTCTCTGTGTTACCGGTAATCCACGGTGCCTCGAGCTACTTTATGGGAGGTCTGTAGTGACAGGTTACCACCCTCAGCTGAACTCCTCTGATGTTTTTAATGCAGATTTAGGAAAAGGTGTGAAGTGGCACGGCCAATGCATATGTTGGGGGGTTATAGAGAGAGAACAGCTGTTATATTCCCTAGGAACATAACAACACATGTGGGGAAGTAACAGTAAGAGGGCAATAGGAGACAACACTGCCAATATAATAAAAGTATTTTTATTAATAATTGAACTAAAACAGGAGGTTAAGTCACTGTCACAATCAAAACACAAAGAAAAACACAGTGAAACTCTGAAGCAAGTCAAAAGTCACTCAAAAATACACTCCTCTCCACAGAGCAGGAGTAAGGACCCACAAGCACATAGCTCATGCTGTAAAGAGAATGGCACTCCCTGAGCTTAAATACTTCCTAGCCTAATTGCTCTGTCAAGTCAGCTGCAAGGGGTGGTACCTAAAGCCAGGGAGAAAAAGCAAATACATACCCGCACAGCCAAAAACCACAGTAGGCCTGCAAACACTATAACATCGGACTTTTTTTACTCATTTCCCTTCACTGCTGTGAAAAACAGATTCATGCCATTGCATGCAGCTACTCATATGTTCTACCCCCCGCTTAAACATGATGTAATCAATGGTTCTTGAAGTTGTCACTTGGGTTGTATAAACATGTATTTGCATACCTAAAATGCCATTGTTTTTCTGAGTCATATGATACTTCTTTTGAAGACAAATGTTTCTGAAGCAGTCACAGGGATTTTACGACACTGACGAAAAGACGAGCGAAGTAAACTATCATCTCGTTCCCAGTGTGTTACCTGGATGCCACTTAGTCAGACATATGCTCGTCTGTGACGTGTTAAAGTTACAGTTTGTCTGGTCTATTTTGCCACACAGTTGCTATTTCATTTTATGCTTTTGTTTTTTCCTTTATTTATGTTTTATATGCAGTAATATTTGAGAATTCTCTTATTTCAAATCGACTTTTTATTTGCTGATAGAAGGTGCAATATTTACAACTTAATCAACCCTTCAACACTTTGCATTTTTGTCTCTCGCTGTCACCCTCTGGCGATACGCCTGGCTGTTTGATCTGCCCACAAGGTGCCAGGTCAGATCAGTTATACCTGCCTGATTCAGTGAACTCTCAGCCAGGGCTGATCTGCTCAAAGCTGCATGAAGCATAACCCTCTGTCTCTTACTGATACACTCGACCTGCACAAGAGTGGGGGTCAGGGTGTGCGCAGGTGTGTGGAGCTGAGTGTGAGCACAGAGGGATGGTGGATTAAAACTCAAGAGAGCTTGGTTATAGAGATGGATAGAATAAGAGAGACAGAGACAGACACTGATATTTGTTTATGGAAAATGTGATGGTAAGTTAAAAAATAGCATAATAACGAGAATAAATGGCAGAAAAGTACAAATAGTGTGTCACTACATTCATCTCATGTGGCCTCAGGCATGACCTGTATTTTGCAATGTAATAAGCTTGAGTGGTTTCCACACAGAGGTGATTCATGTGGTGAACACTTAATCCAAATAACAATGGAAGCTTGCATCATCATTTTTAATTTAGTCCACATGCAGTTAGTGTTCACAGTACACTCCTCTTAGATTGCTTTCCTATTAGATTCTTTGAGTAATGGAGAACTCCGTATGTATGAAAAGAAATCCAAATCTACTGATTGAATGTGCAATGACCTACTTTGTATCTTAATAGAACAAAACAATCAAAGAAATAAAGCAATAGAAACACACAGTTAGTGGTGAGGAGACAGCTGGCCTTTGAAAAGCACATATTTGAACAGCTAGAGC